>NC_091179.1:43638816-43986898 GCF_040958095.1 Procambarus clarkii | reverse complement strand
TGCCCAAACCTCCCTGCAGCTTGCCAAATATCCCAATCATCCCAAATTCGACCTTTGATCCTAATTTTGGAGCCAAATTCTGACTCTCTTCACGTATTCGCAGTTTGAAATTACGACTTTTTATACCGAAAATATACCAATTACTGAAAGCGGCGATGGATCACATTTTGCCCAAACCCTCCCTGCAGTTTTCAAAATATTCCAAACATCCCAAATTCGACGCTTGAGTCATATTTTGTAGCCAAATGCTGGCTCTCTGCACGTATTCGCAGTTTGAAATTACGACTTTTTATACCGAAAATATGTTAATTACTGAGAGCGACGATGGATCACATTTTGCCCTAACACTTCCTGCAGTTTTCAAAATATCCCAAACATCCTAAATTCCAAGCTTGAGCCATATTTTGGAGCCATATTCTGGATTTCTGAACGTATTCGCAGTTTGAAATTATTTCATTTTATACTGAAAATATGCCAATTACTGCAAGCAGCGATGGGACACATTTTGCCCAAACCCCCCTGCAGTTTGCAAAATATCCCCAACATCCCAAATTCGACTCTTGAGCCATATTTTGGAGCCAAATTCTGGCTCTCTGCACGTATTCGCAGTTTGAAATTACGACTGTTTATACTTTTTTTTTTGAGATAAATACAAGAGTTGTTACATTCTATTACAGCCGATAGTACGCGTAGCGTTTCGGGCAGGTCCCTTGAATACGATCCCCTGCCGCGAAGACTCGTTTTTTCATCCAAGTACACATTTTACTGTTGCGTAAACATAGGCTACAGTTAAGGAATTGCGCCCAGTAAATCCTCCCAGGCCAGGATACGAACCCATGACATAGCGCAAGCGGAACGCCAGGCAGGTGTCTTACCACTACACCACGGAGACTGTAAATCCAAAATCCATATACAAAAAAATATGCTAATTACTGAGATCAGCGATGGATCACATTTTGCCCAAACCCTCCCTGCAGATTTAAAAATATCCCCAGTATCCCAAATTCGACCCTTGAGACATACTTTGGAGCCAAATTCTGGTTCTCTGCACGTATTCGCAGTTTGAAATTACGACTTTTTACACCGAAAAAATGCCATTTACTGAGAGCGGCGATGGATCACATTTTGCCCAAACCCTCCCTGCACTTTTCAAAATATACAAAACATTCAAAAGTCGACCCTTGAGCCATATTTTGAAGCCAAATTCTGGCTCTCTGTACGTATTCCCAGTTTGAAATTACGAATTTTTGCGAAATTACGAATTAAATTTATTTTTTACGCAAATAAAAAAAATTACGTACACTTTCGTTTTGAAAAAAATACTTTCATTTGTACACGTAGAGCGAGGTTTCGTATTATTTAGATCCAAGAAAAGACATATGAAAATGTTGTTTCAAATACAAATGATAAAAATCAATGTGTTTTCATTAGAATTAACTAAAATGTTCCTGATTTTCCGTTTATATTACCGATGGAAGATGTACACGTAAAACAGCTCTAATCCGGCTGAAACGTCGATATATGGAATAAAAACAGAACTTCTCCCCTTTCCAATATCTTACTCAGTATTTTAACGAGAAACAAATAGTTGATTAAAAATAAAGTGTTAAAGGTTAATTTTTAATCAATTATGTGTTTGCATCATTTTTAACGTATATTTATAGAAATAATAGCAATAAACTGAAAATTCACAAAAACGTGGAAAAACAGCAAAATATTGCCTAATTCGATGATATTTTGTTTATATCACATAAAGGAAAAGGGGATGATAAACGTCAAAATATTGCTGAATTCGATGATTTTTAGTACGAAACTAAATGCAAGAAAACTTGCTTAAAATGCAATATTATGTGAAAATCTAAGATTTGAAGGCTAAATCACACATCGTGATACTACATGAAATAGTATCGAAATATTGGTAAAAAGAATATATATACGTAATATCAAACTACATGAAAAACGTGACAAAAGTCATTATTATACCAAATTTGAGGATTTTAACTTCAAATCATAGAGCTATGTTTCGTATTTTTTAGACCCTAGAAAACACATATAAAGATGTTGCTTCCAATACAAATGATAAAAATCAATGTGTTTTCATTAAAATTAACTGAAATGTTCCTTATTTTCTGTTTATATTAACGATGGAAGATGTACACGTAAAACCGTTCTAATCCGGCTGAAACGTCGATATATGCAATAAAAACAGAACTTCTCCCCTTTTCAATATCTTACTCAGTATTTTAACGAGAAACAAATAGATGATTGAAAATGAAGTATTTAAGGTTATTTTCTGATCAATTATGTGTTTGCATAATTTTTCACGTATATTTAATGAAATAATAACAATAAACTGAAAATTCACTAAAACGTAGAAAAACGGCAAAATATTGCCTAATTCAATGATATTTTGTTTAAATCACATAAAGGAAAAGGGGATGATAAACGTCAAAATATTGCTGAATTCGATGATTTTTAGTACGAAACAAAATGCAAGAAAACTTGCTTAAAATGCAATATTATGCGAAAATATGAGATTTGAAGGCCAAATCACATATCGTGAGAAAACATGAAGTAGTATCGAAATATTGGTAAAAACGAATATATATATGTAAAATCACACTACATGAATAACGTGAAAAAGTCACTATAATACCATATTTGAGGATTTTAACTTCAAATCATAGAGCGAGGTTTCGTATTATTTAGATCCAAGAAAAGACATATGACAATGTTGTTTCAAATACAAATGATAAAAATCAATGTGTTTTCATTAGAATTAACTAAAATGTTCCTGATTTTCCGTTTATATTACCGATGGAAGATGTACACGTAAAACCGCTCTAATCTGGCTGAAACGTCCATATATGCAATAAAAACAGAACTTCTCCCCTTTCCAATATCTTCCTCAGTATTTTAACGAGAAACAAATATTTGATTTCTCTTGAGCATCTGCATCACTTTCTTAAACCTCTGCATCCCCCGCTCTTGATCCTCTGCATCATTCTCTTGAGCCTCTGCATCATTCTCTTGAACCTCTGCATCAATTTTTTGAGCCACTGCATCACTCTCTTAAGCCTCTGCCTTTCTCTCTAGAGCCTCTGCATCACCCTCCTGAGCCTCTACATCACTCTCCTGAGCCTCTGCATCACTCTCAAGTGCCTCTGCATCACTCTCTTAAGCCTCTGAATCCCTCTCTTGAGCCTCTGCATCACTCTCTCGAGCCTCTGCATCACTCTCTTGATCCTCTGCATCACTCTCATGAGCCTCTGCATCACTCTCTTATGCCTCTGCATCACTCTCTAGAGCCAATACATCACTCTCTTCACCTTCTGCATCACTCTCTCATGCCTCAGTATCACTCTCTTAAGCCTCTGAATCACTCTCTTGAGCCTCTGCATCACTCTCTTCAGCCCCTGCATCCCTCTCTTGAGCCTCTGCATCACTGTCTTGAGCCTCAGCATCACTCTCTTAAGCCTCTGCACCACTCTCTTGAGTCTCTGCATCACTCTCTTGAGCCTCTGCATCTCTCTCTTGAGCCTAAGCATCCCTCTCTTGAGCCTCTGCATCACTCTCTTGAGCCTTGGCATCCCTCTCTTAATCCTCTGCAACACTCTCTTGAGCCTCTGCATCACTCTCGTAAGCCTCTGCATCCCTCTCATGACCCTCTGCATCCCTCTCTTGAGCCTCTGCATCACTCTCTAGAGCCTCTGCATCACTCTCATGAGCCTCTGCATCACTCTCTTGAGCCTCTGCATCACTCTCATGAGCCTCTGCATCACTCTCTTGAGCCTCTGCATCCTTCTCTTAAACCTCTGCATCACTCTCTTGAGCCTCTGCATCTTTCTCTTAAACCTCTGCATCACTCTCTTTAGCCTCAGCATCATTCTCTCTAGCCTCTGCATCCCTCTCTTGAGCCTTTGCATCACTCTCTTAAGCCTCTGCATCCCTCACTTGACCCTCTGCATCCCTCTCTTGAGCCTCTGCATCCCTCTCCTGAGCCTGTTCATCCCTATCTTTAGCCTCTGCATCACTCTCGTAAGCCTCTGCATCACTCTCTAAAGCCTCTGCATCACTCTCGTAAACCTCTGAATCACTCGCTTGAGCCTCTCTATCACTCTCTAGTGCCCCTGTATCCCTCTATTGAGCCTCTGCATCACTCTCTTGAGCCTCTGCATCACTTTCGTAAGCCTCTGCATCACTCCCGTAAGCCTCTGAAACACTCCCTTGAGCCTCTGCATCAATCTCTTGAGCCTCTTCATCCCTCTCTTGACCCTCTGCATCCCTCTCTTATGCCTCTGCATCACTCTCATAAGCCTCTGCATCACTCTCTAGAGCCTCTGCATCACTCTCTTCAAGAGAGTTCAAGAGAGTGATGCATAGACTCAAGAGAGGGATGCAGAGGCTTAAGAAAGTGATCCAGAGGCTCAAAATAGGGATGCAGAGGCTTAAGACAGTGATGCAGAGGCTGAAGAGAGTGTTGCAGAGGCTTACGAGAGGGATGCAGAGGCTCAAGAGAGGGATGCAGACGCTTAAGAGAGTGATGCAGAGGCTTTAGAGAGTGTTGCAGAGGTTTAAGAGAGGGATGCAGAGGCTAAAGAGTGTGATGCAAATGCTCAAGAGAGTGATGCAGAGGCTTAAGAGAGGGAGGAGGGGTGGAGGCTCAAGAGTGTGATGCAGACGTGAAGAGATGGAGGTGCAGGGTAAGAGAGTGATGCAGAGGCTCAAGAGAGGGATGTAGAGGCTCAAGAGAGTGATGCAGACGCTAAAGAGAGTGATGCAGAGGCTGAAGAGAGAGATGCAGGGGCTTAAGAGAGTGATGCAGAGGTTCAAGAGCGTGATGCAGAGCACAAACGAATGATGTAGAGGCTTAAGAGAGGGATGCAGAGGCTCAAGAGAATGATGCAGGGCTCAAGAGAATGATGCAGAGGCTTAAGAGAAGGATGCAGAGGATCAAGAGAGTGATGCAGAAGCTTAAGAAAGGAATGCAGCGGCTGAAAAGAATGATGCAGAGGCTTAAATAATTTATACGGAAAATTTAATTATAATTTATTTATAATTTATAAATAATTTATAAATAATTTATAAATAATTTATAAATAATTTATAAATAATTTATAAATAATTTATAAATAATTTAATTTATAAATAATTTATATTATGATGCAGAGGCTTAAATAATTTATACGGAAAATATGCCAATTATTGAGCGCGGCGAAGGATCACATTTTCCTCTCATGAGCCTCTGCATCCCTCTCTTGAGCTATTGCAACACTCTCTTCAGCCTCTGCATCCCTCTCTTGAGCCTCTGCATCACTCTCAAGAGCCTCTGCATCCCTCTCTTGAGCCTCTTCATCCCTCTCTTGAGCCGCTGCATCCCTCTCTTGAGCCTCTGCATCCCTCTCTTAAGCCTCTGCATCACTCTCTTAAGCCTCTGCATCACACTCGTAAGTCTCTGAATCACTCTGTTGAGCCTCTGCATCGCTCTCTTGGCCTCTCAATCACTCTCTTGAGCCTCTGCATCCCTACTGCAAATACGTGCAGACAGCCAGAATTTGGATCCAAAATATAGCTCAAGGTCGAATTTGGGATGTTGGGGATATTTTGAAAACTGCAGGGAGGGTTTGGGCCAAATGTGACCCATCGCTGCTTCAGTAATTGGCATATTTTCAGTAAAAAAAGTCGTAATTTCAAACTGCGAATACGTGCAGACAGCCAGAAATTTGGATCTAAAATATAGCTCAAGGGTCGAATTTGGGATGTTGGGGATATTTTGAAAACTGCAGGGAGGTTTGGGCCAAATGTGACCCATCGCTGCTTTCAGTAATTGGCATATTTTCAGTAAAAAAAAGGTCGTAATTTCAAACTGCGAATACGTGCAGAGAGCCAGAATTGGCTCCAAAATAATTCTTAAGGGTCGAATTTGGGATGGTTGGGATATTTTGAAAACTGCAGGGAGGGTTTGGGCAAAATGTGAATCCATCGCCGCTCTCAGTTATCAGCATATTTTTTGTATATGGATTTTGTATTTACAGTCTCCGTGGTGTAGTGGTAAGACACTCGCCTGGCGTTTAAGTAGCGCTATGTCATGGGTTCGTATCCTGGCCTGGGAGGATTTACTGGGCGCAATTCCTTAACTGTAGCCTTTGTTTAACGCAACAGAAAAATGTGTACTTTAATGAAAAAACGATTCTTCGCGGCCGGGGATCGTATTCCATGGACCTGCCCGAAACGCTACGCGTACTAGTGGTTGTAATAGAATGTAACAACACTTATATACATCTCAAAAAAAAAAAAAAAAAAAAAAAAAGTCGTAATTTCAAACTGCGAATACGTGCAGAGAGCCAGAATTTGGCTCCAAAATATTGCTCAAGCATGGAATTTAGGATGTTTGGGATATTTTGAAAACTGCAGGAAGGGTTGGGCAAAATGTTATCAATCGCCGCTCTCAGTAATTGTCATATTTTCGGTATAAAAGTCGTAATTTCAAACTGCGAATACGTGCAGAAGGCAGAATTTGGGTCCAAAATATAGCTCAAGGGTCGAAATTTGGATGTTTGGGATATTTTGAAAACTGCAGGAGGGGTTTGGGCAAAATGTGACCTATCGCTGCTTTTAGTTATTGGCATATTTTCAGTAAAAAAATTCGTAATTTCAAACTGCGAATACGTGTAGAGAGTCAGAATTTGGCTCCAAAATTAGGATCAAGGGTCGAATTTGGGATGTTAGGGTTATTTTGAAAACTGCAGGAGGGGTTTTGGCAAAATGTGATAAATCGCTGCTTTCAGTAATTGGCATATTTTCGGTATAAAAAGTCGTAATTTCAAACTGCGTATTCGTGCAGAGAGCCAGAATTTGGCTCAAAAATATTGTTCAAGCGTTGAATTTGTTATGTTTGGGATATTTTGAAAACTGCAGGGAGGGTTTGGGCAGAATGTGATCCATCGCCGCGCTCAGTAATTTGCATATTTTCGGTATAAAAGTCGTAATTTGAAACTGCGAATTCGTGTAGAGAGCCAGAATTTGGCTTCAAAATATGGCTCAAGCGTCGACTTTTGGATGTTTTGGATATTTTGAAAACTGCAAGGAGGGTTTGGGCAAAATGTGATCCATCGCCGCTCTAAGTAATTAGCATATTTTCGGTATAAAATGTCGTAATTTCAAACTGCGAATACGTGCAGAGAGCCAGAATTTGGCTGAAAAATATGGCTCAAGGGTCGAATTTGGGATGTTTGGGATATTTTGAAAACTGCAGGGGGGTTTGTGCAAAATGTGACCCATCGCTGCTTTCAGTGATTGGCATATTTTCAGTATAAAAAGTCGTAATTTCAAACTGCGAATACTTGCAGAGAAACCAGAATTTGGCTCCAAAATTAGGCTCAAAGGTCGAATTTAGGATGTTTGGGATACTTTGAAAACTGCAGGGAAGGTTTGGGCAAAATGTGATCCATCGCCGCTCTCAGTAATTTGCATATTATCGATATAAAATGTCGTAATTTCAAACTGCGAATACGTGCAGAGAGCCAGAATTTGGCAAAAAAATATTACTTAAGCGTCGAATTTGGGATGTTTGGGATATTTTGAAAACTGCAGGGAGGGTTTGGGCAAAATGTGTTCCATTGCCGCTTTCAGTAATTGGCATATTTTCGGTATAAAAAGTCGTAATTTCAAACTGCGAATACGTGCAGAGAGCCAGAAGTTGGCTCCAAAATATGACTTATGCGTCGAATTTGGGATGTTTAGGATATTTTGAAAACTGCAGGGAGGGTTTGGGCAGATTGTGTTCCATCGCCGCTTTCAGTAATTGGCATATTTTCGGTATAAAATGTCGTAATTTCACACTGCGAATACGTGCAGAGAGCCAGAGTTTGGCTCCAAAATAATTCTTTAGGGTCGAATTTGGGATGTTTGGGATATTTTGAAAACTGCAGGGAAGGTTCGGGCAAAATGTGATCCATCGCCGCTCTCTGTAATTGGCATATTTTTTGTATATGGATTTTGTATTTACAGTCTCCGTGGTGTAGTGGTAAGACACTCGCCTGGCGTTCCGCTAGCGCTATGTCATGGGTTCGTATCCTGGCCGGGGAGGATTTACTGGGCGCAATTCCTTAACTGTAGCCTCTGTTTGACGCAACAGTAAAATGTGTACTTGGATGAAAAAAACGATTCTTCGCGGCCGGGGATCGTATTCCATGGACCTGCCCGAAACGCTACGCGTACTAGTGGCTGTAATAGAATGTAACAACTCTTGTATATATCTCAAAACAAAAAAAAATATCGGTAATATAAACCGAAAATCAGGAACATTTTAGTTAATTTTAATGAAAACACATTTATTTTTATCATTTGTATTGAAAGCAACATCTTTATACGTGTTTTCTAGGGTCTAAAAATACGAAACGTTGCTCTATGATTCGAAGTTAAAATCCTCAAATTTGGTATAATAATGACTTTTGTCACGTTTTTCATGTAGTTTGATATTACGTATACATATTCTTTTTACCAATATTTCGATACTATTTCATGTAGTATCACGATATGTGATTTAGCCTTCAAATCTCTGATTTTCGCATAATATTGCATTATAAGCAAGTTTTCTTGCATTTTGTTTCGTACTAAAAATCATCGAATTCAGCAACATTTTGACGTTTACCATCCCCTTTTCCTTTATGTGATATAAACAAAATATCATGGAAATAGGCAATATTTTGCTGTTTTTCCACGTTTTTGTGAATTTTCAGTTTATTGCTATTAATTCATTAAATATACGATAATAATGATGCAAACACATAATTGATTAAAAATTAACCTTTAACACTTCATTTTTAATCAACTATTTGTTTCTCGTTAAAATACTGAGTAAGATATTGGAAAGGGGAGAAGTTCTGTTTTGATTGCATATATCGACGTTTCAGCCGGATTAGAGCGGTTTTACGTGTACATCTTCCATCGGTAATATAAACGGAAAATCAGGAACATTTTAGTTAATTTTAATGAAAACATATTGATTTTTATCATTTGTATTTGAAACAACATTGTCATATGTCTTTTCTTGGATCTAAATAATACGAAACCTCGCTCTATGATTTGAAGTTAAAATCCTCAAATATGGTAATATAGTGACTTTTTCACGTTATTCATGTAGTGTGATTATAAGTATATATATTCGTTTTTACCAATATTTCGATACTACTTCATGTTTTCTCACGATATGTGATTTGGACTTCAAATCTCAGAATTTCGCAAATTTTGCATTTTTAAGCAAGTTTTCTTGCATTTTTGTTTTGTACTTAAAATCATCGAATTTAGCAATATTTTGACCTTTATCATCCCCTTTTCCTTTATGTGATTTAAACAAAATATTATCGAATTAGGCAATATTTTGCCGTTTTTCGACGTTTTTGTGAATTTTCAGTTTATTGTTATTATTTCATTATATATATGAGGAAAAATTATGCAAACACATAATTGATCAAAAAATAACCTTAAATACTTCATTTTCAATCAACTATTTGCTTCTCGTTAAAATACTGAGTAAGATATTGGAAAGGGGAGAAGTTCTGTTTTTATTGCATATATCGACGTTTCAGCCGGATTAGAGCGGTTTTACGTGTACATCTTTTATCGGTAATATATACGGAAAATCAGGAACATTTTAGTTAATTTTAATGAAAACACATTGATTTTTATCATTTGTATTGGAAGCAACATCTTTAAAAACATCACGTAAAACCGTTCTAATCCGGCTGAAACGTCGATATATGCAATTAAAACAGAACTTCTCCCATTTTCAATGACCTACTCAGTATTTTAACGAGAAACAAATAGATGATTGAAAACGAAATATTTAAGGTTATTTTCTGATCAATTATGTGTTTGCATAATTTTTATCGAATATATAATGAATTAATAACAATAAACTGAAAATTCACAAAAACGTGGAAAAACGGCCTAATTCGATGATATTTTGTTTAAATCACATAAAGGAAAAGGGGATGAAAAAAGGTCAAAATATTGCTAAATTCGATGATTTTTAGTACCAAACAAAATGCAAGAAAACTTGCTTAAAGATTCAAAATTTGCGAAATTCTGAGATTTGAAGGCCAAATCACATATCGTGAGAAAACATGAAGTAGTATCGAAATATTGGTAGAAATGAATATATATACGTAAAATTACACTAAATGAATAACGTGAAAAAGTCACTATATTACCATATTTGAGGATCTTAACTTCAAATCATAGAGCGAGGTTTCGTATTATTTAGATCCAAGAAAAGACATATGACAATGTTGTTTCAAATACAAATGATAAAAATCAATGTGTTTTCATTAGAATTAACTAAAATATTCCTGATTTTCGGTTTATATTACCGATGGAAGATGTACACGTAAAATCGTTCTAATCCAGCTGAAACGTGGATATTTGCATTTAAAACAGAACTTCCCTTTTCAATATCTTACTCAGTATTTTAACGAGAAACAAATAGATGATTGAAAATGATTTATTTAAGGTTATTATCTGATCAATTATGTGTTTGCATAATTTTTCTCGTATATTTAATGAAATAATAACAATAAACTGAAAATTCACAAAAACGTGGAAAAACGGCAAAATATTGCCTAATTCGATGATATTTTGTTTATATCACACAAATTAAAAGGGGATAATAAACGTCAAAATATTACTGAATTCGATGATTTTTAGTACGAAACAAAATGCAAGAAAACTTGCTTAAAATGCAATATTATGCGAAAATCTGAGATTTGAAGGCCAAATCACATATCGTGAGAAAACATGAAATAGTATCGAAATATTGGTAAAAAAGAATATATTTACGTAATAACAAACTACATGAAAAACGTGAAAAAAGTAATTATTATACCAAATTTGAAGATTGTAACTTCGAATCATAGAGCGACGTTTCGTATTTTTTAGACCCTAGAAAAGACTTATAAAGATGTTGCTTCCAATACAAATGATAAAAATCAACGTGTTTTCATTAAAATTAACTAAAATGTTCCTGATTTTCGGTTTATATTACCGATGGAAGATGTACACGTAAAACCGCTCTAATCCGGCTGAAACGTCGATATATGCAATAAAAACAGAACTTCTCCCCTTTCCAATATCTTACTCAGTATTTTAACGAGAAACAAATAGTTGATTGAAAATGAAGTGTTTAAGGTTAATTTCTAATCAATTATGTGTTTGTATCATTTTTATCGTATATTTAATGAAATAATAACAATAAACTGAAAATTCACAAAAACGTGGAAAAACGGCAAAATATTGCCTAATTCGATGATATTTTGTTTATATTACATAAAGGAAAAGGGGATGATAAACGTCAAATAATTGCTGAATACGATGATTTTTAGTACGAAACAAAATGCAAGAAAACTTGCTTAAAATGCAATATTATGCGAAAATCTGAGATTTGAAGGCCAAATCACATATCGTGAGAAAACATGAAGTAGTATCGAAATATTGGTAAAAACGAATATATATACGTAAAATCACACTACATGAATAACGTGAAAAGTCACTATAATACCATATTTGAGGATTTTAACTTCAAATCATAGAGCGAGGTTTCGTATTATTTAGATCCAAGAAAAGACATATGACAATGTTGTTTCAAATACAAATGATAAAAATCAATGTTTTCATTAGAATTAACTAAAATGTTCCTGATTTTTGGTTTATATTACCGATGGAAGATGTACACGTAAAACCGTTCTAATCCGGCTGAAACGTCGATATATGCAATAAAAACAGAACTTCTCCCATTTTCAATATCCTACTCAGTATTTTAACGAGAAACAAATAGATGATTGAAAATGAAGTACTTAAGGTTATTTTCTGATCAATTATGTGTTTGCATAATTTTTATCGTATATATAATGAATTAATAACAGTAAACTGAAAATTCACAAAAACGTGGAAAAACGGCCTAATTCGATGATATTTTGTTTAAATCACATAAAGGAAAAGGGGATGAAAAAAGGTCAAAATATTGCTAAATTCGATGATTTTTAGTACAAAACAAAATACAAGAAAACTTGCTTAAAGATTCAAAATTTGCGAAATTCTGAGATTTGAAGGCCAAATCACATATCGTGAGAAAACATGAAGTAGTATCGAAATATTGGTAGAAATGAATATATATACGTAAAATTACACTAAATGAATAACGTGAAAAAAGTCACTATATTACCATATTTGAGGATCTTAACTTCAAATCATAGAGCGAGGTTTCGTATTATTTAGATCCAAGAAAAGACATATGACAATGTTGTTTCAAATACAAATGATAAAAATCAATGTGTTTTCATTAGAATTAACTAAAATGTTCCTGATTTTCCGTATATATTACCGATGGAAGATGTACATGTAAATCCGCTTTAATCCGGCTGAAACGTCGATATATGCAATAAAAACAGAACTTCTCCCCTCTCCAATATCTTACTCAGTATTTTAGCGAGAAACTAATAGATGATTGAAAATGAAGTATTTAAGGTTATTATCTGATCAATTACGTGTTTATATCTATATATATATATATATATATATATATATATATATATATATATATATATATATATATATATATATATATATATATATATATATATATATATATATATATATATATATATATATATATATATATATATATAAATATATATATATATATATATATATATATATATATATATATATATATATATATATATATATATATGTCGTACCTAGTAGCCAGAACTCACTTCTCAGCCTACTATTCAAGGCCCGATTTGCCTAATAAGCCAAGTTTTCCTGAATTAATATATTTACTATAATTTTTTTCTTATGAAATGATAAAGCAGCCCTTTTCTCTATGTATGAGGTCAATTTTTTTTTATTGGAGTTAAAATTAACGTAGATATATGACCGAACCTAACCAACCCTACCTAACCTAACCTAACCAATATTTATAGGTAAGGTTAGGTTAGGTAGCCAAAAAAAGCTAGGTTAGGTTAGATTAGGTAGGTTAGGTAGACGAAAAAAACATTAATTCATGAAAACTTGGCTTATTAGGCAAATCGGGCCTTGAATAGTAGGCTGAGAAGTGCGTTCTGGCTATTAGGTACGACATATATATATATATATATATATATATATATATATATATATATATATATATATATATATATATATATATATATATATATATATACACATATATATTTGCTTTATTTGAACTTTGTTACAAAAAAGGAGTTACATATAGGTTACAAAGATGGTTCTCATAGGTTGTCGAGTTCCTCCAGCTCCTCAGATGGCGGGCAGGAACCCTGGATGCAGTGTGCATTTCCCCTCTATATCGCCACGCTGAGGCGCTGGAAAAGAAAGCTGGCAGCTCTAGGGTCCCTTGTTGTTTCAATGAGCCTAGAACCCAGTTCCTTAAAAAAACTGGTAGCACTTTTACCCCAGGCGCCGAGTGTCTCAGAAGCAATGCGGACAAAATTGTAGTGGTGATCCAGTTCTCTATACTTACGGGATTTGGCTGCTTCCCTGTGGGTGGCAGCGCCACCTGGTTGTGCAACACTGAGGTCAATGTAGGTGTTAGCCAGAGTTGATACGCACGTGTAGTCCGATACTAACTGCTTGCCATTCTTCCAGGGGCTCACTGTGATACCATCCGGGCAACCAATAAGAGCATCAGAGTTACGGGGTTTTAGGTAACGGGGCTCTCCTTCAGCTAGGCATCCAGCTGTGGTTAGGCTCCTCTTGAGGATGTCGTTAACTTCACTGTGCCTCGAGTGCCATCCCCCTGTGCTTTGGCAGAGTATGCCAAAAATCATTGAATTTAACAATATTTTGACGTTTATCATCCTCTTTTCCTTTATGTGATTTAAACAAAATATCATCGAATTAGGCAATATTTTGCCGTTTTTCCACGTTTTTGTGAATTTTCAGTTTATTGTTAATAATTCACTATATATACGATAAAAATGATGCAAACACATAATTGATTTGAAATTAACATTAAATACTTCATTCTCAATCAACTATTTGTTTCTCGTTAAAAAACTGAGTAAATATGGAAAAAGCGAGAAGTTCTGTTTTTATTGCATATATCGACGTTTCAGCCCGATTAGAGCGGTTTTACGTGTACATCTTCCATCGGTAATATAAACGGAAAATCAGGAACACTTTAGTTAATTCTTATAAAAACACATTGATTTTTATCATTTGTATTGGAAACAACATCTTTATATGTCTTTTCTAGGATCTAAATAATACGAAACCTCGCTTTTTGATTTCAATTTAAAATCCTCAAATTTCGTAATATAGCGATTATTTTCACGTTTTTCATGTAGTGTGACTTCGCGTGAATATATTATTTTTTAAATATTTCGATACTATTTCATGTAGTATCACGATATATAATTTGGCCTTCAAATCTCAGACTTTAGCATAATATTGCATTTTAAGCAAGTTTTCTCACGTTTTGTTTTGTACTAAAAATCATCGAATTTAGCAATATTTTGACGTTTGTCATCCCCTTTCCTTTATGTGATATAAACAAAATATCATCGAATTAGGCAATATTTTGCCGTTTTCCACGTTTTTGTGAATTTTCAGTTTATTGGTATTAATTTATTATATATACGATGAAAATGATGCCTACACATAATTGATTAGAAAATAACATTAAATACTTCATTTTCAATCAACTATTTGTTTCTCGTTAAAAAACTGAGTAAGATATTGGAAATGCGAGAAGTTCTGTTTTTATTGCATATATCGACGTTTCAGCCGGATTAGAGCGGTTTTACGTGTACATCTTCCATGGGTAATATAAACGGAAAATCAGGAACATTTTAGTTAATTCTAATGAAAACACATTGATTTTTATCATTTGTATTGGAAACAAATTTTTTATGTCTTTTCAGGATCATTTTTTTAATTCTAATAAAAACAAATTGATTTTTATCATTTGTATTGGAAACAACATTTGTATATGTCTTTTCTAGGATCTTAATAATACGAAACCTCGCTTTATGATTTGAAGTTAAAATCCTCAAGTTTGGTAATATAGCGATTTTTTTCACGTTTTTTATGTAGTGTGACTTCACGTGAATATATTCGTTTTTACCAATATTTCGATACTATTTCATGTAGTATCACGATATGTGATTTGGCCTTTAAATATCAGAATTTCGCATAATATTGCATTTTAAGCAAGTTTTTTTGCATTTTGTTTCGTACTAAATATCATCAAATATAGCAATATTTTGATGTTTATGATCCCCTTTTCCTTTATTGTGATATATACAAAATATCATCGAATTAGGGAATATTTTGCCGTTTCTCCACGTTTTTGTGAATTTTCAGTTTATTGCTATTAATTCATTAAATATACGATAAAAATGCTGCAAACACATAATTGATTAAAAATTAACCTTAAACACTTCATTTTCAATCAACAATTTGTTTCTCGTTAAAATACTGAGTAAGATATTGGAAAGGGGAGAAGTTCTGTTTTTATGGCATATATCGACGTTTCAGCCGGATTAGAGCGGTTTTACGTGCACATCTTCCATCGGTAATATAAACGGAAAATCAGGAACATTTTAGTTAATTCTAATGAAAAGACATTGATTTTTATCATTTGTATTTGAAACAACATTGTCATATGTCTTTTCTTGGATCTAAATAATACGAAACCTCGCTCTATGATTTGAAGTAAAATCCTCAAATATGGTATTATAGTGACTTTTTTCACTTTATTCATGTAGTGTGATTTTACGTATATATATTCGTATTTACCAATATTTCGATACTACTTCATGTTTTCTCACGATATGTGATTTGGCATTAAAATCTCAGATTTTCGCATATTATTGCATTTTAAGCAAGTTTTCTTGCATTTTGTTTCGTACTAAAAATCATCGAATTCAGCAATATTTTGACGTTTATCATCCCCTTTTCCTTTATGTGATATAAACAAAATATCATCGAATTAGGCAATATTTTGCTGTTTTTCCACGTTATTGTGAATTTTCAGTTTTTTGCTATTAATTCATTAAATATACGATAAAAATGATGCAAACACATAATTGATTAGAAATTAACCTTAAACACTTGATTTTCAATCAACTATTTGTTTCTCGTTAAAATACTGAGTAAGATATGGGAAAGGGGAGAAGTTTTGTTTTTATGGCATATATCGACGTTTCAGCCGGATTAGAGCGGTTTTACGTGTACATCTTCCATCGGTAATATATACGGAAAATCAGGAACATTTTAGTTAATTCTAATGAAAACACATTGATTTTTATCATTTGTATTTGAAACAACATTGTCATAGGTCTTTTCTTGGATCTAAGTAATACGAAACCTCGCTCCATGATTTGAAGTTAAGATCCTCAAATATGGTAATATAGTGACTTTTTTCACGTTATTCATGTAGTGTAATTTTACGTAGATATATTCGTTTCTACCAATATTTCGATACTACTTCATGTTTTCTCACGATATGTGATTTGGCCTTCAAATCTCAGAATTTCGCAAATTTTGCATCTTTAAGCAAGTTTTCTTGCACTTTGTTTTGTACTAAAAATCATCGAATTTAGCAATAATTTTACCTTTTTTCATCCCCTTTTCCTTTATTTGATTTAAACAAAATATCATCGAATTAGGCCGTTTTTCCACGTTTTTGTGAATTTTCAGTTTATTGTTATTAATTCATTATATATACGATAAAAATTATGCAAACACATAATTGATCAGAAAATAACCTTAAATACTTCATTTTCAATTATCTATTTGTTTCTCGTTAAAATACTGAGTAGGATATTGAAAAGGGGAGAAGTTCTGTTTTAATTGCATATATCGACGTTTCAGCCGGATTAGAACGGTTTTACGTGTACATCTTCCATCGGTAATATAAACCGAAAATCAGGCACATTTCAGTTAATTTTAATGAAAACACATTGATTTTTATCATTTGTATAAATGATAAAGGGCTTAAGAGAAGGATGCAGAGGCTGAAGAGAATGATGCAGAGGCTTAAGAGAGGGATGCAGAGGCTTAAGAGAGGGATGCAGAGGCTCAAGAGAGTGATTGAGAGGCTCAAGAGAGCGATGCAGAGGCTCAGCAGAGTGATTCAAAGACTTACGAGAGTGATGCAGAGGCTTAAGAGAGTGATGCAGAGGCTTAAGAGAGGGATGCAGAGGCTCATGAGTGGGATGCAGAGGCTCAAGAGAGGGATGCAGGGGCTCAAGAGAGGGATGCAGAGCCTCAAGAGAGGGATGCAGAGGCTCTTGAGAGTGATGCAGAGACTCAAGAGAGGGATGCAGAGGCTGAAGAGAGTGTTCCAATAGCTCAAGAGAGGGATGCAGAGGCTCATGAGAGGAAAATGTGATCCTTCGCCGCTCTCAATAATTGGCATATTTTCCGTATAAAATGTAATCATTTCGAACTGCGAATACGTGCAGAGAGCCAGAATTTGGCTACAAAATATAGCTCAAGGGTCGAATTTGGGATGTTTGGGATATTTTGAAAACTGCAGGGAGGTTTGGCCAAAATGTGACCCATCGCTCCTCTGCTGCAAAATCCATATACAAAAAATATGCTAATTACTGAGAGCAGCGATGGATCACATCACCAAACCCTCCCTGCAGATTTCAAAATATCCCCAGCATCCCAAATTCGACCCTTGAGCCATATTTTGGAGCCAAATTCTGGCTCTCTGCACGTATTCGCAGTTTGAAATTACGACTTTTTATACTGAAAAAATGTCATTTACTGAGAGCGGCGATGGATCAAATTTTGCCCAAACCCTCCCTGCACTTTTCAAAATATCCAAAACATCCAAAAGTCGACCCTTGAGCCATATTTCGAAGCCAAATTCCTGCTCTCTGCACGTATTCCCAGTTTAAAATTAAGAATTTTTATACCGAAAATATGCCAATTACTGAAAGCGGCGATGGATCACATTTTGCCCAAACCCTCCCTGCAGTTTTCAAAATATCGCAAACATCCCAAATTCGACCCTTGAGCTGTATTTTGGAGAAAAATTCTGGCTCTCTGAACGTATTCCCAGTTTGAAGTTACGACTTTTTATACTGAAAATATGCCAATCACTGAGAGCAGCGATGGGTCACATTTTGCCCAAACCTCCCTGCAGCTTTCAAAATATCCCAAACATTCCAAATTCGACGCTTGAGACATATTTTGGAGTCAAATTCGGGTTCTCTGCACGTATTTGCAGTTTGAATTTATTTCATTTTATACCGACAATATGCCAATTACTGAGAGCGGCGATGGGTCACATTTTGCCCAAACCCCAATGCAGTTTTCAAAATATCACAAACATCCCAAATTCGACCCTTGAGCTATATTTTGGACCCAAATTCTGGCTCTCGTACGAATTCCCAGTTTGAAATTACGAATTTTTATCCTGAAAATTTTCCAATCACTGAATGCAGCGATGGGTCACATTTTGCCCAAACCCCCCTGCAGTTTTCAAAATATCCCAAACATCCCAAATTCGGCGCTTGAGACATATTTTGGAGCCAAATTCTGGCTGTCTGCAAGTATTCGCAGTTTGAAATTACGACTTTTTATACCGAAAGAATGCCAATTACTGAGAGCAGCTATGTATCACATTTTGCCCAAACCCTCCCTGCAGTTTTCAAAATACCCCAAACATCCCAAATTCGACCCTTGATCGTAATTTTAGAGCCAAATTCTGACTCTCTGCACGTATTCGCAGTTTGAAATTACGAATTTTTATACTGAAAATAAGTCAATAATTAAAAGCAGCGATACGTCACATTTTGCCAAAACCCCCGTGCAGTTTTCAAAATTTCCCAAACATCCCAAATTCGACCCTTGAGCTATATTTTGTAACCAAATTCTGGCTCTCTGCACGTATTCGCAGTTTGAAATGACTACTTTTTATACGGAAAATAAGCCAATTATTGAGCGCGGCGAAGGATCACATTTTGAAGAGAGTGATGCAGAGGCTGAAGAGAGTGATGCAGAGGCTTAAGAGAGGGATGCAGAGGTTCAAGAGAGGGATGCAGAGGCTCAAGAGAAGGATGCAGAGGCTCAAGAGAAGGATGCAGAGGCTCAAGAGAGGGATGCAGAGGCTCTTGATAGTGATGCAGAGGCTCAAGAGTGGGATGCAGAGGCTCATGTGAGGGATGCAGGAGTTCAAGAGAGGGATGCAGAGGCTGAATAGAATGATGCAGAGGCTGAATTTTGGAGCCAAATTCTGGCTGTCTGCACGTATTCGCAGTTTGAAATTTCGACTTTTTATACCGAAAAAATGCCAATTACTGAGAGCGGCGATGGATCACCTTTTGCCCAAACCCTAACTGCAATTTTCAAAATATCCAAAACATAACAATATTCGACGCTTGAGCAATATTTTTTAGCCAAATTCTGGCTCTCTGCACGTATTCGCAGTTTGAAATTACGACTTTTTATACCGAAAATATACCAATTACTGAATGCGGCGATGGATCACATTTTGCCCAAACACTCCCTGCAGTTTTCAAAATATCCCAAACATCCCAAATTCGACGCTTGAGTCATATTTTGTAGCCAAATTCTGGCTCTCTGCACGTATTCGCAGTTTGAAATTACGACTTTTTATACCGAAAATATGTTAATTACTGAGAGCGACGATGGATCACATTTTGCCCAAACCCTCCCTGCAGTTTTCAAAATATCGCAAACATCCCAAATTCGACCCTTCAGCCTCATTTTGGAGCCAAATTCTGGCTCTCTGCACGTATTCGCAGTTTGAAATTACGACTTTTTATACCGAAAATATGCCAATTACTGAGAGCGGCGATGGATCACATTTTGCCCAAACCCTCCCTGCAGCTAGCCAAATATCCCAATCATCCCAAATTCGAACTTTGATCCTAATTTTGGAGCCAAATTCTGACTCTCTTCACGTATTCGCAGTTTGAAATTACGACTTTTTATACCGAAAATATACCAATTACTGAAAGCGGCGATGGATCACATTTTGCCCAAACACTCCCTGCAGTTTTCAAAAAATCCCAAACATCCCAAATTCAACGCTTGAGTCATATTTTGTAGCCAAATTCTGGCTCTCTGCACGTATTCGCAGTTTGAAATTACGACTTTTTATACCGAAAATATGTTAATTACTGAGAGCGACGATGGATCACATTTTGCCCAAACCCTCCCTGCAGTTTTCAAAATATCGCAAACATCCCAAATTCGACCCTTCAGCCTCATTTTGGAGCCAAATTCTGGCTCTCTGCACGTATTCGCAGTTTGAAATTACGACTTTTTATACTGAAAATATGTCAATTACTGAAAGCAGCGATGGGTCACATTTTGCCCAAACCCCCATGCAGGTTTCATAATATCCCAAACATCCCAAATTCGATCCTTGAGCCATATTTTGGAGCCGAATTCTGGCTCTCTGCACGTATTCGCCGTTTGAAATTACGACTTTTTATACCAGAAATATGCTAGTTACTGAGAGCAGCGATGGATCACATTTTGCCCAAACCCTCCCTGCAGTTTGCAAAATATCCCAAACATCCAAAATTCGACCCTTGAGCTATATTTTTGAACCAAATTCTGGCTTTCTCCACGTACTCGCAGTTTGAAATTACGACTTTTTATACCGAAAATATGACAATTACAGAGACCGGCGATGGATCACATTTTGCCCAAACCCTCCCTGCAGCTTGCCAAATATCCCAATCATCCCAAATTCGACCTTTGATCCTAATTTTGGAGCCAAATTCTGACTCTGTTCACGTATTCGCAGTTTGAAATTACGACTTTTTATACCGAAAATATACCAATTACTATAAGCGGCGATGGATCACATTTTGCCCAAACACTCTTTGCAGTTTTCAAAATATTCCAAACATCCGAAATTCGACGCTTGAGTCATATTTTGTAGCCAAATTCTGGCTCTCTGCACGTATTCGCAGTTTGAAATTACGACTTTTTATATCGAAAATATGTTAATTACTGAAAGCGACGATGGATCACATTTTGCCCTAACCCTTCCTGCAGTTTTCAAAATATCCCAAACATCCTAAATTCCAAGCTTGAGCCATATTTTGGAGCCATATTCTGGCTTTCTGAACGTATTCGCAGTTTGAAATTATTTCATTTTATACTGAAAATATGCCAATTACTGCAAGCAGCGATGGGACACATTTTGCCCAAACCCCCCTGCAGTTTGCAAAATATCCCCAACATCCCAAATTCGACTCTTTAGCCATATTTTGGAGCCAAATTCTGGCTCTCAGCAAGTATTCGCAGTTTGAAATTTTTACTTTTTATACTTTTTTTTTGAGATATATACAAGAGTTGTTACATTCTATTACAGCCACTAGTACGCGTAGCGTTTTGGCAGGTCCCTTGAATACGATCCCCTGCCGCGAAGACTCGTTTTTTCATCCAAGTACACATTTTACTGTTGCGTAAACAGAGGTTACAGTTAAGGAATTGCGCCCAGTAAATCCTCCTAGGCCAGGATACGAACCCATGACATAGCGCAAGCGGAACGCCAGGCAGGTGTCTTACCACTATACCACGGAGACTGTAAATCCAAAATCCATATACAAAAAATATGCTAATTACTGAGAGCAGCGATGGATCACATTTTGCCCAAACCCTCCCTGCAGATTTCAAAATATCCCCAGCATCCCAAATTCGACCCTTGAGACATATTTTGGAGCCAAATTCTGGCTCTCTGCACGTATTCGCAGTTTGAAATTTCGACTTTTTACGCCGAAAAAATGCCATTTACTGAGAGCGGCGATGGATCATATTTTGCCCAAACCCTCCCTGCACTTTTCAAAATATACAAAACATCCAAAAGTCGACCCTTGAGCCATATTTTGAAGCCAAATTCTGGCTCTCTGCACGTATTCCCAGTTTGAAATTACGACTTTTTATACCGAAAATATGCCAATTACTGAAAGCAGCGATGGATCACATTTTGCCCAAACCCTCCCTGCAGTTTTCAAAATATCCCAAACATCCCAAATTCGACCCTTGAGCTATATTTTGGAGCCAAATTCTGGCTCTCTGTACGTATTCCCAGTTTGAAATTACGAATTTTTATACTGAAAATATGCCAATCACTGAAACCAGCGATGGGTCACATTTTCCCCAAACCCCCATGCAGTTTTCAAAATGATCCAAACATCCCAAATTCGACGCTTGAGACATATTTTGGAGTCAAATTCGGGCTCTCTGCACTTATTCGCAGTTTGAAATTATTTCATTTTATACCGACAATATGCCAATTACTGAGAGCAGCGATGGGTCACATTTTGCCAAAACCCCCTCTGCAGATTTCAAAACATCCCAAACATCCCAAATTCGATCCTTGAGCTATATTTTGGAGCCAAATTCTGGCTGTCTGCACGTATTCGCAGTTTGAAATTACGACTTTTTTTACCTAAAAAATGCCTATTACTGAGAGCGGCGATGTATCACATTTTACCCAAACCCTCCCTGCAGTTTTCAAAATACCCCAAACATCCCAAATACGACCCTTGATCGTAATTTTGGAGCCAAATTCTGAGCCTCTGCACGTATTCGGAGTTTGAAATTACGAATTTTTATACTGAAAATATGCCAATAACTAAAAGCAGCGATAGGTCACATTTTGCCCAAACCCCCCTGAAACAAATATTTTATTGAAAATGAAGTGTTTAAGGTTAATTTCTAATCAATTTGTGTTTGCATCATTTTTATCGTATATTTAATGAATTAATAGCAATAAACTGAAAATTCACAAAAACGTGGAAAACAGCAAAATATTGCCTAATTCGATGATATTTTGTTTATATCACATAAAGGAAAAGGGGATGTAAATGTAAAAATATTGCTGAATTCGTTGATTTTTAGTACGAAACAAAATGTAAGAAAATTTGCTTAAAATGCAATATTATGCGAAAATCTGAGATTTGAAGGCCAAGTCGCATATAGTGATACTACATAAAATAGTATCGAAATATTGTTAAAAATGAATATATTTACGTAATATCAAACTACATGAAAAACGTGAAAAAAGTCATTATTATACCAAATTTGAGGATTTTAACTTCGAATCATAGAGCGACGTTTCGTATTTTTTAGACCCTAGAAAACACGTATAAAGATGTTGCTTCCAATACAAACGATAAAAATCAATGTGTTTTCATTAAAATTAACTAAAAATTTCCTGATTTTTGCTTTATATTACCGATGGAAGATGTACACGTAAAACCGTTCTAATCCGGCTGAAACGTCGATATATGCAATAAAAACAGAACTTCTCCCCTTTTCAATATCTTACTCAGTATTTTAACGAGAAACAAATAGATGATTGAAAATGAAGTATTTAAGGTTATTTTCTGATCAATTATGTGTTTGCATAATTTTTCTCGTATATTTAATGAAATAATAACAATAAAATGAAAATTCACAAAAACGTGGAAAAACGGCAAAATATTGCCTAATTTGATGATATTTTGTTTAAATCACATAAAGGAAAAGGGGATGATAAAGGTCAAAATATTGCTAAATTCGATGATTTTTAGTACAAAACAAAATGAAAGAAAACATGCTTATAAATGCAAAATTTGCGAAATTTTGAGATTTGAAGGCCAAATCACATATCGTTAGAAAACATGAAGTAGTATCGAAATATTGGTAAAAACGAATATATATACGTATAATCACACTACATGAATAACGTGAAAAAAGTCACTATATTACCATATTTAAGGATTTTAACTTCAAATCATAGAGCGAGGTTTCGTTTTATTTAGATCCAAGAAAAGACATATGACAATGTTGTTTCAAATACAAATGATAAAAATCAATGTGTTTTCATTAGAATTAACTAAAATGTTCCTGATTTTCCGCTTATATTACCGATGGAAGATGTACACGTAAAACCGCTCTAATCCAGCTGAAACGTCGATATATGCAATAAAAACAGAACTTCTCCCCTTTCCATTATCTTACTCAGTATTTTAACGAGAAACAAATAGTTGATTGAAAATGAAGTGTTTAAGGTTAATTTCTAATAAATTATGTGTTTGCATCATTTATATCGTTTTTTTAATGAATTAATAGCAATAAACTGAAAATTCACAAAAACGTGGAAAAACAGCAAAATATTGCCTAATTTGATGACATTTTGTTTATATCACATAAAGGAAAAGGGGATGATAAACGTCAAAATATTGCTGAATTCGATGATTTTTAGTACGAAACAAAATGCAAGAAAACTTGCTTAAAATGCAATATTATGCGCAAATCTGAGACTTGAAGGCCAAATCACATATCGTGATACTACATAAAATAGTATCGAAATATTGGTAAAAATTAATATATTTACGTAATATCAAACTACATAAAAAACGTGAAAAAAGTCATTATTATACCAAATTTGAGGATTTTAACTTCGAATCATAAAGCGACGTTTCGCATTTTTTAGACCCTAGAAAAGACGTATAAAGATGTTGCTTCCAATACAAATGATAAAAATCAATGTGTTTTCATTCAAATTAACTAAAATGTTTCTGATTTTCGGTTTATATTACCGATGGAAGATGTACACGTAAAACGTTCTAATCTGGCTGAAACGTCGATATATGCAATAAAAACATAAAATAACGTGAAAAAAGTCACTATATTACCATATTTGAGGATTTTACTTCAAATCATAAAGCGAGGTTTCGTATTATTTAGATTAATGCAGAGGCTCATGAGAATGATGTAGAGGCTTAAGAGAGGGATGCAGAGGCTCAAGAGAATGATGCAGAGGCTCAAGAGAGTGATGCAGAGGATCAAGGGAGGGATGCAGAGGCTTAAGAGAGTGATGCAGAGGCTCAAGAGAGTGATGCAGAGGCTCAAGAGTGTGATGTAGAGGCTCAAGAGAGTGATGCAGAGTCTCAAGAGAGTGATGCAGAATATCATGAGAGTGATGCAGAGGCTCAAGAGAGTGATGCAGAGGATGAAGAGAGGTAAGCAGAGGCTTAAGAGAATGATGCAGAGGCCGAAGAGAGTTATGAAGAGGCTAAAGAGAGTGATGCAGAGGCTGAAGAGAGTGTTGCAGAGGCTCAGGAGAGAGATACAGAGGCTCAAGAGAGTGATGCAGAGGCTTAGGAGAGGGCTGCAGAGGCTCAAGAGAGTGATGCAGAGGCTCAAGAGAGTGATGCAGAGGCTCAAGAAAGTGATGCAGTGGCTCAAGAGAGTGATGCAGAGGCTTAAGAGAGGGATGCAGAGGCTCAAGCGAGTGATGCAGAGGGTCAAGAGAGTGATGCAGAGGCTCAAGAGAGTGATGCAGAGGCTCAAGAGAGTGATGCAGAGGCTCAAGAGAGGTATGCAGAGGCTTATGAGAGTGATGCAGAGGCTCAAGAGAGTGATGCAGAGGCTTATGAGAGGGATGCAGATGCTCTAGAGAGTGATGCACAGGCTCAAGAGAGGGATGCAGAGGCTCAAGAGAGTGATTCAGAGGCTGAAGAGAGTGATGCAGAGGCTTAAGAGAGAGATGCAGAGGCTCAAGAGAGGGATGCAGGGGCTCAAGAGAGGGATGCAGAGGCTCAATAGAGGGATGCAGGGGCTCAAGAGATTGATTGAGAGGCTCAAGAGAGTGATTCAGAGGTTTACAAGAGTGATGCAGAGGCTGAAGAGAGTGTTGCAGAGGCTGAAGAGAGTGTTGCAGAGGCTCAAGAGAGGGATACAGAGGCTGAAGAGAGTGATGCAGAGACTCAAGAGAGTTATGCAGAGGCTCATTAGAGTGATGCAGAGGCTTACGAGAGTGATGCAGAGGCTCAAGAAAGGGATGCAGAGGCTTAAGAGAGTTATGCAAAGGCTCAGGAGAGGGATGCAGAGGCTCATGAGAGGGATGCAGGAGTTCAGGAGAGGGATGCAGAAGCTTAAGAGAGTGATGCAGAGGCTGAAGAGAGTGTTGCAGAGGCTCAAGAGAGGGATGCAGAGGCTGAAGAGAGTGATGCAGAGGCTTAAGAGAGTGATGCAGAGGCTGAAGAGAGTGTTGCAGAGGCTTAGGAGAGGGCTGCAGAGGCTCAAGAGATTGATGAAGAGGCTCAAGAGAGTGATGCAGAGGCTCAAGAGAGTGATGCAGAGGCTCAAGAAAGTGATGCAGTGGCTCAAGAGAGTGATGCAGAGGCTTAAGAGAGGGATGCAGAGGCTCAAGCGAGTGATGCAGAGGGTCAAGAGAGTGATGCAGAGGCTCAAGAGAGTGATGCAGAGGCTCAAGAGAGTGATGCAGAGGCTCAAGAGAGGTATGCAGAGGCTTTAGAGAGTGATGCAGAGGCTCAAGAGATTGATGCAGAGGCTTATGAGAGGGATGCCGATGCTCAAGAGAGTGATGCACAGGCTCAAGAGAGGGATGCAGAGGCTCAAGAGAGTGATTCAGAGGATTACGAGAGTGATGCAGAGGCTTATAGAGTGATGCAGAGGCTTAAGAGAGGGATGCAGAGGCTGAAGAGAGTGATGCAGAGGCTTAAGAGAGGGATGCAGAAGCTCAAGAGAGTGATGCAGAGGCTGAAGAGAGTGATGCAGAGGCTTAAGAGAGGGATGCAGAGGCTCAAGAGAGGGATGCAGAGGCTCAATAGAGGGATGCAGGGGCTCAAGAGATTGATGGAGAGGCTCAAGAGAGTGATTCAGAGGTTTACAAGAGTGATGCAGAGGCTGAAGAGAGTGTTGCAGAGGCTGAAGAGAGTGTTGCAGAGGCTCAAGAGAGGGATACAGAGGCTGAAGAGAGTGATGCAGAGACTCAAGAGAGTTATGCAGAGGCTCATATGAGTGATGCAGAGGCTTACGAGAGTGATGCAGAGGCTCAAGAAAGGGATGCAGAGGCTTAAGAGAGTTATGCAAAGGCTCAGGAGAGGGATGCAGAGGCTCATGAGAGGGATGCAGGAGTTCAGGAGAGGGATGCAGAAGCTTAAGAGAGTGATGCAGAGGCTGAAGAGAGTGTTGCAGAGGCTCAAGAGAGGGATGCAAAGCCTTACGAGAGTGATGCAAAGACTCAAGAGAGGGATGTAGAGGCTGAAGAGAGTGATTCAGAAGCTAAGGAGAGTGATGCAGAGGCTGAAGAGAGTGATCTAGAGGCTTAAGAGAGGGATGCAGAGGCTCAAGAGAGGGATGCAGAGGCTCAAGAGAGGGATGCAGGGACTCAAGAGAGGGATTCAGAGGCTCAATAGAGGGATGCAGAGGCTCAAGAGAGTGATGCAAAGGCTCAGGAGAGGGATGCAGAGGCTCATGAGAGGGATGCAGAGGCTCATGAGAGGGATGCAAGAGTTCATGAGAGGGATGCAGAGGCTCAAGAAAGGGATGCAGAGGCTTAAGAAAGTGATGCAGAGGCTCAAAATAAAGATGCAGAGGCTTAAGAGGTTGATGCAGAGGCTCAAGAAAGTGATGGAGAGGCTAGGAGAGGGATGCAGGGGCCCAGGAGAGTGATGCAGATGCTCAAGAGAGGGATGCAGAGGATGAAGAGAGTGATGGAGAGGCTCAAGAGAGGGATGCAGGGGCCCAAGAGAGTGATGCAGAGGCTTAGGAGAGTGATGCAAAGGCTGAATAGAGGGATGCAGAGACTCATGAGAGGGATGCAGGAGTTCAAGAGAGGGATGCAGAGGCTCATGAGAGGGATGCAGGAGTTCAAGAGAGGGATGCAGAGGCTCAAGAGAGTGATGCAGAGGCTTAAGAGAGGGATGCTGAGGCTCCAGAGAGGGATGCAGAGGCTAAAGAGAGTGATGCAGAGGGTGAAGAGAGAGATGCAGAGGCTTAAGAGAGTGATGCAGAAGCTCAAAAGAGTAATGCAGAGGCTCAAGAGAATGATGTAGAGGCTTAAGAGAGGAATGCAGAGGCTCAAGAGAATGATGTAGAGGCTTAAGAGAGGAATGCAGAGGCTCAAGAGAATGATGCAGAGGCTCAGGAGTGTGATGTAGAGGTTCAAGGGAGTGATGCAGAGGCTCAAGAGAGTGATGCAGAGGATCATGAGAGTGATGCAGAGGCTCAAGAGAGTGATGCAGAGGATCAAGAGAGGTAAGCAGAGGCTTAAGAGAGTGATGCAGAGGCCGAAGAGAGTGATGCAGAGGCTTAAGAAAGTGATGCAGAGGCTGAAGAGAGTGTTGCAGAGGCTCAAGAGAGAGATGCAGAGGCTCAAGAGAGTGATGCAGAGGCTAAAAAGAGTTGTGCTGAGGCTCAAGAGAGTGATGCAGAGGATCATGAGAGTGATGCAGAGGCTCAAGAGAGTGATGCAGAGGATCAAGAGAGGTAAGCAGAGGCTTAAGAGAGTGATGCAGAGACTCAAGAGAGTTATGCAGAGGCTCATTAGAGTGATGCAGAGGCTTACGAGAGTGATGCAGAGGCTCAAGAGAGGGATGCAGAGGTTTAAGAGAGTGATGCAAAGGCTCAGGAGAGCGATGCAGAGGCTCATGAGAGGGATGCAGGAGTTCAAGAGAGGGATGCAAAGGCTTAAGAAAGTGATGCAGAGGCTGAAGAGAGTGTTGCAGAGGCTCAAGAGAGAGATGCAGATCCTACAGCGAGTGATGCAGAGAATCAAGAGAGTTATGCAGAGGCTCAAGAGAGTGATGCAGAGGCTTACGAGAGTGATGCAGAGGCTCAAGAGAGTGTTGCAGAGGCTCAAGAGAGGGATGCAGAGGCTCAAGAGAGTGATGCAGAGACTCAAGAGTGTTATGCAGAGGCTCAGTATAGTGATGCAGAGGCTTACGAGAGTGATGCAGAGGCTCAAGAGAGGGATGCAGAGGCTTACGAGAGTAATGCAAGGGTCAGGAGAGGGATGCAGAGGCTCATAAGAGGGATGCAGGAGTTCAAGAGAGTGATGCAGAGGCTCAAAAAAGTGATGTAGAGGCTTAAGAAAGTGATGCAGAGGCTCAAAATAGGGATGCAGAGGCTTAAGAGGGTCATGCAGAGGCTCAAGAGAGTGACGGAGAGGCTAAAGAGAGGGATGCAGGGGGCCAAGTGAGTGATGCAGATGCTCAAGAGAGGGATGCAGAGGATGAAGAGAGTGATGCAGAGGCTCGAGAGAGTGGTGCAGAGGCTCAAGAGAGGGATTCAGAGGCTCAAGAGATGGATGCAGAGGCTTAAGAGAGTGGTGCAGAGGCTGAAGAGAGTGTTGCAGAGGCTCAAAAGACGGATGCAGAGGCTCAAGAGAGTGATGCAGAGACTCAAGAGAGTTATGCAGAGGCTCAAGAGAGTGATGCAGAGGCTCAAGAGAGGGATGTAGAGGCTCAAGAGAGTGATGCAGAAGCTCAAGAGAGTGATGCAGAGGTTTAAGAGAGGGATGCAGAGGCTCAAGAGAGGGATGCAGGGGCTCAAGAGAGGGATGCAGAGGCTCAATAGAGGGATGCAGGGGCTAAAGAGATTGATGGAGTGGCTCAAGAGAGCGATTGAGAGGTTTAGGAGAGTGATGCAGAGGCTTACGAGACTGAGGCAGAGGCTCATGAGAGGGATGTAGAGGCTCAAGAGAGTGATGCAGAAGCTCAAGAGAGTGATGCAGAGGCTGAAGAGAGTGATGCAGAGGCTCAAGAGAGGGATGTAGAGGCTCAAGAGAGTGATGCAGAGGCTTAAGAGAGGGATTCAGAGGCTCAAGAGAGGGATGCAGGGGCAGAAGAGAGGGATGCAGATGCTCAATAGAGGGATGCAGAGGCATAAGAGAGTGATGCAAAGGCTCAAGAGAGGGATGCAGAGGCTCATGAGAGGGATGCATGAGTTCAAGAGAGGGATGCAGAGGCTCAAGAAAGGGATGCAGAGGCTTAGGAAAGTGATGCAGAGGCTCAAAAGAAGGATGCAGAGGCTTAAGAGGGTGATGCAGAGGCTCAAGAAAGTGATGGAGAGGCTATAAGAGCGATGCAGGGGCCCAAGAGAGTGATGCAGATGCTCAAGAGAGGGGTGCAGAGGATGAAGAAAGTGATGGAGATGATCAAGAGAGGGATGCAGGGGCCCAAGCGAGTGATGCAGAGGCTTAAGAAGTGATGCAAAGGCTGAATAGAGGGATGCAGAGGCTCATGAGAGGGATGCAGGAGTTCAAGAGAGGTATGCAGAGGCTCATGAGAGGGATGCAGGAGCTCAAGAGAGGGGTGCAGAGGCTCAAGAGAATGATGCAGAGGCTCAAGAGAGTGCTGCAGAGGCTCAAGAGAGGGATGCTGAGGCTCCACAGAGGGATGCAGAGGCTAAAGAGAGTGATGCAGAAAGTGAAGAGAGAGACGCAGAGGCTTAAGAGAGATGCCGAGGCTTAAGAGAGTGATGCAGAGGCTCAAAACAGTAATGCAGAGGCTCAAGAGAATGATGTAGAGGCTTAAGAGAGAGATGCAGAGGCTCAAGAGAATGATGCACAGGCTCAAGAGAGTAATGCAGAGGATCAAGGGAGGGATGCAGAGGCTTAAGAGAGTGATGCAGAGGCTCAAGAGAGTGATGCAGAGGCTCAAGAGTGTGATGTAAAGGCTCAAGAGAGTGATGCAGAGGCTCAAGAGAGTGATGCATAAGATCATGAGAGTGATGAAGAGGCTTACGAGAGTGATGCAGAGGATCAAGAGAGTTAAGAAGATGCTAAAGAGAGTGATGCAGAGGCCAAAGAGAGTGATGCAGAGGCTTAAGAGAGTGATGCAGAGGCTGAAGAGAGTGTTGCAGAGGCTCAGGAGAGAGATGAAGAGGCTCAAGAGAGTGATGCAGAGGCTAAAAAGTGTTGTGCAGAGGCTCAAGAGACTGATGCAGAGGCTTACGAGAGTGATGCAGAGAATCAATTGCGGGATGCAGAGGTTTAAGAGAGTGTTGCAGAGGCTGAAGAGAGTGTTGCAGAGGCTTAAGAGAGGGATGCAGAGGCTCAAGTGATTGATGAAGAGGCTCAAGAGAGTGATGCAGAGGCTCAAGAGAGTGATGCAGAGGCTCAAGAAAGTGATGCAGTGGCTCAAGAGTGATGCAGAGGCTTAAGAGAGGGATGCAGAGGCTCAAGCGAGTGATGCAGAGGCTCAAGAGAATGATGTAGAGGCTTAAGAGAGGGATGCAGAGGCTCAAGAGAATGATGCAGAGGCTCAAGAGCGTGATGCAGAGGATCAAGAGAGGGATGCAAAGGCTTAAGAGTGTGATGCAGAGGCTCAAGAGAGTGATGCAGAGGCTCAAGAGTGTGATGTAAAGGCTCATGCGAGTGATGCAGAGGCTCAAGAGAGTGATGCAGAGGATCATGAAAGTGATGCAGAGGCTCAAGAGAGTGATGCACGGGATCAAAAGAGGTAAACAGAGGCTTAAGAGAGTGATGCAGAGGCCGAAGAGAGTGATGCAGAGGCTTAAGAGAGTTATGCCGAGGCTGAAGAGAGTGTTGCAGAGGCTCAAGAGAGAGATGCAGAGGCTCAAGAGAGTGATGCAGAGGCTAAAAAGAGTTATGCAGAGGCTTAGGAGAGTGATGCAGAGGCTCAAAAGAGTAATGCAGGGGCTCAAGAGAATGATGTAGAGGCTTGAGAGAGGGATGCAGAGGCTCAAGAGAATGATGCATAGATATATTTTTGAGATATATACAAGAGTTGTTACATTCTATTACAGTTACTAGTACGCGTAGCGTTTCGGGCAGGTCCCTAGAATACGATCCCCTGCCGCGAGGAATCGTTTTTTCATCCAAGTACACATTTTACTGTTGCGGTAAACAGAGGCTACATTTAAGGAATTGCGCCCAGTAAATCCTCCCAGTCCAGGTTACGAACCCATGACATAGCGCTAACGGAACGCCAGGCGAGTATCTTACCACTACACCACGGAGACTGTAAATCCAAAATCCATATACAAAAAATATGCTAATTACTGAGAGCAGCGATGGATCACATTTTGCCCAAAACCTCCGTACAGATTTCAAAATATTCCCAGCATCCCAAATTCGACCCTTGAGCCATATTTTGGAGCCAAATTCTGGCTCTCTGCACGTATTCGCAGTTTGAAATTACGACTTCTTATACCAAAAAAATGCCATTTACTGAGAGCGGCGATGGACCACATTTTGCCCAAACCCTCCCTACACTTTTCAAAATATCCAAAACTTCCCAAATTCGACCCTTGAGCTATATTTTTGAACCAAATTCTGGCTTTCTAAACGTACTCGCAGTTTGAAATTACGACTTTTTATACCGAAAATATGACAATTACTGAAGTCGGCGATGGATCACATTTTGCCCTAACCCTTCCTGCAGTTTTCAAAATATCCCAAACATCCTAAATTCCACGCTCGAGCCATATTTTGAAGCCAAATTCTGGCTTTCTGAACGTATTCGCAGTTTGAAATTATTTCATTTTATACTGAAAATATGCCAATTACTGAGAGCAGCGATGGGTCACATTTTGCCCAAACCCCCCTGCAGTTTGCAAAATATCCCAAACATCCCAAATTCGACTCTTGAGCCATATTTTGGAGCCAAATTCTGACTATCTGTACGTATTCCCAGTTTGAAATTACGAATTTTTATACTGAAAATATGCCAATCACTGAAAGCAGCGATGGGTCACATTTTGCCCAAACCCCCCCTGCAGTTTTCAAAATGTCCCAAACATCCTAAATTCGACGCTTGAGAAATATTTTGGAGTCAAATTCGGGCTCTCTGCACGTATTCGCAGTTTGAAATTATTTCATTTTATACCGACAACATGCCAATTACTGAGAGCGGCGATGGGTCACATTTTGCAAAAACCCCTTCTGCAGATTTCAAAATATCCCAAACATCCCAAATTCGATCCTTGAGCTATATTTTGGAGCCAAATTCTGTCTGTCTGCACGTATTCGCAGTTTGAAATTACGACTTTTTATACCGAAAAAATTCCAATTACTAAGAGCGGCAATGTATCACATTTTACCCAAACCCTCCCTGCAGTTTTCAAAATACCCCAAACATCCCAAATACGACCCTTGATCCTAATTTTGGAGCCAAATTCTGACTCTCTGCACGTATTCGCAGTTTGAAATTACGAATTTTTATACTGAAAATCTGCCAATAACTAGAAGCAGCGATAGGTCACATTTTGCCCAATCCCCCCTGCAGTTTTCAAAATATCCCAAACATTCCAAATTCGACCATTGAGCAATATTTTGTAGCCAAATTCTGGCTCTCTGCACGTATTCGTAGTTTGAAATTACGATTTTTTATACCGAAAATATGCCAATTACTGACAGCGACGATGGATCACATTTTGCCCAAACCCTCCCTGCAGTTTCCAAAATATACAAAACATCCAAAAGTCGATCCTTGAGCCATATGTTGAAGCCAATTTCTGGCTCTCTGCACGTATTACCAGTTTGAAATTACGACTTTTTATACCGAAAATATGCCAATTACTGAAAGCGGCGATGGATCATATTTTTCCCAAACCCTACCTGCAGTTTTCAAAATATCACAGACATCTCAAATTCGACCCTTGAGCTATATTTTGGAGCCAAATTCTGGCTCTCTGTACGTATTCCCAGTTTGAAATTACGAATTTTTATACTGAAAATATGCCAATCACTGAAAGCAGCGATGGGTCACATTTTGCCCAAACACGCCCTGCAGTTTTCAAAATGTCCCAAACATCCCAAATTCGACGCTTGAGACATATTTTGGAGTCAAATTCGGGCTCTCTGCACGTATTCGCAGTTTGAAATTATTTCATTTTATACCGATAATATGCCAATTACTGAGAGCGGCGATGGGTCACATTTTGCCAAAACCTCCTCTGCAGATTTCAAAATATCCCAAACATCCCAAATTCGATCCTTGAGCTATATTTTGGAGCCAAATTCTGGCTGTCTGCACGTATTCGCAGTTTGAAATTACGAATTTTTATACCGAAAAAATGCCAATTACTGAGAGCGGCAATGTATCACATTTTACCCAAACCCTCCCTGCAGTTTTCAAAATACCCCAAACATCCCAAATTCGACCCTTGATCCTAATTTTGGAGCCAAATTCTGACTCTCTGCACGTATTCGCAGTTTGAAATTACGAATTTTTATACTGAAAATATGCCAATAACTAAAAGCAGCGATAGGTCACATTTTGCCCAAACCCCCCTGCAGTTTTCAAAATATCCCAAACATCCCAAATTCGACCCTTGAGCATTATTTTGTAGCCAAATTCTGGCTCTCTGCACGTATTCGTAGTTTGAAATTACGATTTTTTATACCGAAAATATGCCAGTTACTGAGAGCGACGATGGATCACATTTTGCCCAAACCCTCCCTGCAGTTTTCAGAATATCGAAAACATCCCAAATTCGACCCTTGAGCCATATTTTGGAGTCGAATTCTGGCTCTCTGCACGTATTCGCAGTTTGAAATTACGATTTTTTATACCGAAAATATACCAATTACTGAAAGCGGCGATGGATCACATTTTGCCCAAACACTCCCTGCAGTTTTCAAAATATCCCAAACATCCCAAATTCGACGCTTGAGTCATATTTTGGAGCCAAATTCTGGCACTCTGCACGTATTCGCAGTTTGAAATTACGACTTTTTATACTGAAAATATGCCAATTACTAAGAGCGGCGATGGATCACCTTTTGCCCAAACACTAACTGCAATTTTCAAAATATCCAAAACATAACAAATTCGACGCTTGAGCAATATTTTTTAGCCAAATTCTGGCTTTCTGAACGTATTCGCAGTTTGAAATTATTTCATTTTATACTGAAAATATGCCAATTACTGCAAACAGCATTGGGTCACATTTTGCCCAGACCCCCCTGCAGTTTGCAAAATATCCCAAACATCCCAAATTCGACTCTTGAGCCCTATTTTGGAGCCAAATTCTGGCTCTCTGCACGTATTCGCAGTTTGAAATTACGACTTTTTATACCGAAAAAATGTACTTAACTGAGAGCGGCGATGGATCACATTTTGTCCAAACCCTCCCTGCACTTTTCAAAATATCCAAAACATCCAAAAGTCGACCCTTGAGCCATATTTTGAAGCCAAATTCCTGCTCTCTGCACGTATTCGCAGTTTGAAATTACGACTTTTTATACCGAAAATATGCCAATTACTGAAAGCGGCGATGGATCACATTTTGCCCAAACCCTCCCTGCAGTTTTCATAATATCCCAAACATCCCAAATTCGACCCTTGAGCTTCATTTTGGAGCCAAATTCTGGCTCTCTGCACGTATTCCCAGTTTGAAATTACGAATTTTTATACGGAAAATATGCCAATTAATGAAAGCGGCGATGGATCACATTTTGCACAAACTCTCCCTGCAGTTTTCAAAATATCTCAAACATCCCAAATTCGACCTTTGAGCTATAATTTGGAGCCAAATTCTGGCTCTCTGCACGTATTCCCAGTTTGAAATTACGACTTTTTATACTGAAAATATGCCAATCACTGAAAGCAGCGATGGGTCACATTTTGCCCAAACCCCCCTGCAGTTTTCAAAATATCCCAAACATCCCAAATTCGACCCTTGAGCTATATTTTGGAGCCAAATTCTGGCTGTCTGCAAGTATTCGCAGTTTGAAATTACGACTTTTTATACCGAAAGAATGCCAATTACTGAGAGCAGCTATGTATCACATTTTGCCCAAACCCTCCCTGCAGTTTTCAAAATACCCCAAACATCCCAAATTCGACCCTTGATCGTAATTTTAGAGCCAAATTCTGACTCTCTGCACGTATTCGCAGTTTGAAATTACGAATTTTTATACTTAAAATATGTCTATAATTAAAAGCAGCGATAGGTCACATTTTGCAAAAAAACCCCTTGCAGTTTTCAAAATTTCCCAAACATCCCAAATTCGACCCTTGAGCTATGTTTTGTAACCAAATTCTGACTCTCTGCACGTATTCGCAGTTTGAAATGACTACTTTTTATACGGAAAATAAGCCAATTATTGAGCGCGGCGAAGGATCACATTTTGAAGAGAGTGATGCAGAGGCTGAAGAGAGTGATGCAGACGCTTAAGAGAGGGATGAAGAGGTTCAAGAGAGGGATGCAGAGAGTCAAGAGAGGGATGCAGAGGCTCAAGAGAAGGATGCAGAGGCTCAAGAGAGGGATGCAGAGGCTCTTGATAGTGATGCAGAAGCTCAAGAGAGGGATGCAGAGGCTTAAGAGAGTGTTGCAAAGGCTCAAGAGAGGGATGCAGAGGCTCATGAGAGGGATGCAGGAGTTCAAGAGAGGAATGCAGAGGCTGAAGAGAATGATGCAGAGGCTGAATTTTGGAGCCAAATTCTGGCTGTCTGCACGTATTCGCAGTTTGAAATTACGACTTTTTATACCGAAAAAATGCCAATTACTGAAAGCGGCGATGGATCACATTTTGCCCAAACACTCCCTGCAGTTTTCAAAATATCCCAAAAATCCCAAATTCGACGCTTGAGTCATATTTTGGAGCCAAATTCTGGTTCTCTGCACGTATTCGCAGTTTGAAATTACGACTTTTTTTACTGAAAATATGCCAATTACTGAGAGCGGCGATGGATCACATTTTGCCCAAACCCTCCCTGCAGCTTGCCAAATATCCAAATCATCCCAAATTCGACCTTTGATCCTAATTTTGGAGCCAAATTCTGACTCTCTTCACGTAATCGCAGTTTGAAATTACGTCTTTTTATACCGAAAATATACATATTACTGAAAGCAGCGATGGATCACATTTTGCCCAAACACTCCCTGCAGTTTTCAAAATATCCCAAACATCCCAAATTCGACGCTTGAGTCATATTTTGTAGCCAAATTCTGGCTCTCTGCACGTATTCGCAGTTTGAATTTACTACTTTTTATACCGAAAATATGTTAATTACTGAGAACGACGATGGATCACATTTTTCCCAAACCCTCCCTGCAGTTTTCAAAATATCGCAAACATCCCAAATTCGAACCTTCAGCCTCATTTTGGAGCCAAATTCTGGCTCTCTGCACGTGTTCGCAGTTTGAAATTACGACTTTTTATACTGAAAATATGCCAATTACTGAAAGCAGCGATGGGTCACATTTTGCACAAACCCCCATGCAGTTTTCATAATATCCCAAACATCCCAAATTCGATCCTTGAGCCATATTTTGGAGCCGAATTCTGGCTCTCTGCACGTATTCGCCGTTTGAAATTACGACTTTTTATACCAAAAATATGCTAGTATCTGAGAGCTGCGATGGATCACATTTTGCCCAAACCCTCCCTGCAGTTTGCAAAATATCCCAAACATCCAAAATTCGACCCTTGAGCTATATTTTTGAACCAAATTCTGGCTTTCTCCACGTACTCGCAGTTTGAAATTACGACTTTTTATACCGAAAATATGACAATTACTGAAATCAGCGATGGATCACATTTTGCCCTAACCCTTCCTGCAGTTTTCAAAATATCCCAAACATCCTAAATTCCACGCTTGAGCCATATTTTGGAGGCAAATTCTGGCTTTCTGAACGTATTCGCAGTTTGAAAATATTTCATTTTATACTGAAAATATGCCAATTACTGCAAGCAGCGATGGGACACATTTTGCCCAAACCCCCTGCAGTTTGCAAAATATCCCAAACATCCCAAATTCGATTCTTGAGCCATATTTTGGAGCCAAATTCTGGCTCTCTGCACGTATTCGAAGTTTGAAATTACGACATTTTATACTTTTTTTTTGAAATATATACAAGAGTTGTTACATTATATTACAGCCACTAGTACGCGTAGCGTTTCGGGCAGGTCCCTTGAATAAGATTCCTTGCCGCGAAGAATCGTTTTTTCATCCAAGTACACATTTTACTGTTGCGTTAAACAGAGGCTACAGTTAAGGAATTGCGCCCAGTAATACCTCCCAGGCCAGGATACGAACCCATGACATAGCGCAAGCGGAACGCCAGGCAGGTGTCTTACCACTACACCACGGAGACTGTAAATCCAAAATCCATATACAAAAAATATGCTAATTACTGAGAGCAGCGATGGATCACATTTTGCCCAAACCCTCCCTACAGATTTCAAAATATCCCCAGCATCCGAAATTCGACCCTTGAGCCATATTTTGGAGCCAAATTCTATCTCTCTGCACGTATTCGCAGTTTGAAATTACGACTTTTTATACCGAAAAAATGCCATTTACTGAGAGCGGCGATGGATCAAATTTTGCCCAAACCCTCCCTACACTTTTCAAAATATCCAAAACATCCAAAAGTCGACCCTTGATCCATATTTTGAAGCCAAATTCTGGCTCTCTGCACGTATTCCCAGTTTGAAATTACGACTTTTTATACCGAAAATATGCCAATTACTGAAAGCAGCGATGGATCACATTTTGCCCAAACCCTACCTGCAGTTTTCAAAATATCCCAAACATCCCAAATTCGACCCTTGAGCTATATTTTTGAACCAAATTCTGGCTTTCGAAACGTACTCGCAGTTTGAAATTACGAAATTTTATACCGAAAATATGACAATTACTGAAATCGGCGATGGATCACATTTTGTTCTAACTCTTCCTGAAGTTTTCAAAATATCCCAAACATCCTAAATTCTACGCTCGAGCCATATTTTGGAGCCAAATTCTGGCTTTCAGAACGTATTCGCAGTTTGAAATTATTTCAATTTATACTGAAAATACGCCAATTACTGCAAGCAGCGATGGGTCACATTTTGTCCTAACCTCCCTGCAGTTTTCAAAATATCCCAAACATCCCAAATTCGACTCTTGAACCATATTTTGGAGCCAAATTCTGGCTCTCTGCACGTATTCGCAGTTTGAAATTACGACTGTTTATACTTTTTTTTGAGATTTATACAAGAGTTGTTACATTCAATTACAGCCACTAGTACGCGTAGCGTTTCGGGCAGGTCTCTGGAATACGATCCCCTGCCGTGAAGAATAGTTTTTTCATCCAAGTACACATTTTACTGTTGCGTTAATCAGAGGCTACAGTTAAGGAATTGCGCCCAGTAAATCCTCCCAGGCCAGGATACGAACCCATGACATAGCGCTAGCGGAACGCCAGGCGAGTATCTTACCACTACACCACGGAGACTGTAAATCCAAAATCCATATACAAAAAATATGCTAATTACTGAGAGCAGCGATGGATCACATTTTGCCCAAACCCTCCCTGCAGATTTCAAAATATCCCCAGCATCCCAAATTCGACCCTTGAGCCATATTTTGGAGCCAAATTCTGGCTCTCTGCACGTATTCGCAGTTTGAAATTACGACTTTTTACACCGAAAAAATGCCATTTACTGAGAGCGGCGGTGGATCACATTTTGCCCAAACCCTCCCTGCACTTTTCAAAATATACAAAACATCCAAAAGTCGACCCTTGAGCCATATTTTGAAGCCAAATTCTGGCTCTCTGCACGTATTCCCAGTTTGAAATTATGACTTTTTATACCGAAAATATGCCAATTACTGAAAGCGGCGATGGATCACATTTTGCCCAAACCCTCCCTGCAGTTTTCGAAATGTCCCAAACATCCCAAATTCGACGCTTGAGACATATTTTGGAGTCAAATTCGGGCTCTCTGAACGTATTCGCAGTTTGAAATTACGACTTTTTATACCGACAATATGCCAATTATTGACAGCGGCGATGGGTCACATTTTGCCAAAACCCCCTCTGCAGATTTCAAAACATCCCAAACATCCCAAATTCGATCCTTGACCTATATTTTGGAGCCAAATTCTGGCTGTCTGCACGTATTCGCAGTTTGAAATTACGATTTTTTTTACCTAAAAAATGCCAATTACTGAGAGCGGCGATGTATCACATTTTACCCAAACCCTCCCTGCAGTTTTCAAAATACCCCAAACATCCCAAATCCGACCCTTGATCCTAATTTTGGAGCCAAATTCTGACTCTCTGCACGTATTCGAAGTTTGAAATTACGAATTTTTATACTGAAAATATGCCAATAACTAAAAGCAGCGATAGGTCACATTTTGCCCAAACCCCCCTAAAACAAATAGTTGATTGAAATTGAAGTGTTTTTGGTTAATTTCTAATCAATTTGTGTTTGCATCATTTTTATCGTATATTTATTGAATTAATAGCAATAAACTGAAAATTCACAAAAACGTGGAAGCACAGCAAAATATTGCCTAATTTGATGATTTTTAGTACGAAACAAAATGCAAGAAAACTTGCTTAAAAATGCAAAATTTGCAAAATTCTGAGATTTGAAGGCCAAATCACATATCGTGAGAAAACATGAAGTAGTATCAAAATATTGGTAAAAACGAATATATATACGTAAAATCACACTACATGAGTAACGTGAAAAAAGCCACTATATTACCATATTTGAGGATTTTAACTTCAAATCATAAAGCGAAGTTTCGTATTATTTAGATCCAAGAAAAGACATATGACAATGTTGTTTCAAATACAAATGATAAAAATCAATGTGTTTTCATTAGAATTAACTAAAATGTTCCTGATTTTCCGTTTATATTACCGATGGAAGATGTACACGTAAAACCGCTCTAATCCGGCTGAAACGTCGATATATGCAATAAAAACAGAACTTCTCCCCTTTTCAATATCTTACTCAGTATTGTAACGAGAAACAAATAGATGATTGAAAATGAAGTATTTAAGGTTATTTTCTGATCAATTATGTGTTTGCATAATTTTTCTCGTATATTTAATTAAATAATAACAATAAACTGAAAATTCACAAAATGGTGGAAAAACGGCAAAATATTGCCTAATTCGATGATATTTTGTTTAAATCACATAAAGGAAAAGGGGATGATAAAGGTAAAAACATTGGTAAATTCGATGATTTTTAGTACAAAACAAAATGCAAGAAAACTTGCTTAAAATTTGCAAAATTTGCGAAATTCTGAGATTTGAAAGCCAAATCACATATCGTGAGAAAACATGAAGTAGTATCGAAGTATTGGTAAAAACGAATATATATACGTAAAATCACACTATATGAATAACGTGAAAAAAATCACTATATTACCATATATAAGGATTTTAACTTCAAATCATAGAGCGAGGTTACGTTGTATTTAGATCCAAGAAAAGACATATGACAATGTTGTTTCAAATACAAATGATAAAAATCAATGTGTTTCATTAGAATTACCTAAAATGTTCCTGATTTTCCGTTTATATTAACGATGGAAGAGGTACACGTGAAACCGCTCTAATCCGGCTGAAACGTCGATATATGAAATAAAAACAGAACTTCTGCCCTTTCCAATATCTTACTCAGTATTTTAACGAGAAACAAATAGTTGATTGAAAATGAAGTGTTTAAGGTTAATTTCTAATCAATTATGTGTTTGCATCATTTTTATCGTATATTTAATGAATTAATAGCAATAAACTAAAAATTCACAAAAACGTGGAAAAACAGCAAAATATTGCCTAATTCGATGATATTTTGTTTATATCACATAAAGGAAAAGGGGATGATAAACGTCAAAATATTGCTGAATTCGATGATTTTTAGTACGAAACAAAATGCAAGAAAAATTCCTTAAAATGCAATATTATGCGAAAATCTGAGATTTGAAGGCCAAATCACATATCGTGATACTACATAAAATAGTATCGAAATATTGGTAAAAATGAATATATTTACGTAATATCAAACTACATGAAAAACGTAAAAAAAAGTCATTATTATACCAAATTTGAGGATTTTAACTTCGAATCATAAAGCAACGTTTCGTATTTTTTAGACCCTAGAAAAGACGTATAAAGATGTTGCTTCCAATACAATCCCTCTGCATCCCATCCCTCTGCAGAGAGCCTCTGCATCCCTCTTTTAAGCCTCTGCATCACTCTCTTGAGCCTCTGCATCACTCTCTTGATCCTCTGCATCACTCTCTTGAGCCTCTGCATCACTCTCCAGAGCCTCTACATCACTCTCTTGAGCCTCTACATCACTCGCTTCAGCCTCTTCATCACTCTCTTAATCCTCTGCATCCCTCTCCTGATCCTCTGCATCACTCTCTTGAGCCTCTGCATCATTCTCTTGAGCCTCTGCATCCTTCTCTTAAGCCTCTACATCATTCTCTTGAGCCTCTGCATCACTCTCTTGAGCCCCTGCATCACTCTCTTAAGCCTCTGCATCTCTCTGTATAACTCTCATGAGCCTCTGCATCACTCTCTTCAGTCTCGGCATCACTCTCTTGAGCCTGTGCATCCCTCTCTTAAGCCTCTGCAACACTCTCTTCCTCCTCTGCATCACTCTCTTGAGCCTCTGCATCCCTCTCTTAAGCCTCTGCATCACTCTCTTGAGGTTCTGCATCACTCTCTTGATCCTCTGCATCACTCTCTTGAGCCTCTGCATCACTCTCCAGAGCCTCTACATCACTCTCTTGAGCCTCTACATCACTCGCTTCAGCCTCTTCATCACTCTCTTAATCCTCTGCATCCCTCTCCTGATCCTCTGCATCACTCTCTTGAGCCTCTGCATCATTCTCTTGAGCCTCTGCATCCTTCTCTTAAGCCTCTACATCATTCTCTTGAGCCTCTGCATCACTCTATTAAGCCCCTGCATCACTCTCTTAAGCCTCTGCATCTCTCTCTTCAGCCTCTTCATCATTCTCTTGAGCCTCTGCATCCCTCTCTTAAGCCTCTACTGCGAATACGTGCAGAGAGCCAGAATTTGGCTACAAAATATAGCTCAAGGGTCGAATTTGGGATGTTTGTGATATTTTGAAAACTGCAGGGGGGTTCGGGCAAAATGTGACCCATCGCTGCTCTCAGTAATTGGCATATTTTCAGTATAAAAATTCGTAATTTCAAACTGGGAATACGTGTAGAGAGTCAGAATTTGGCTCCACAATTAGGATCAAGGGTCGAATTTGGGATGTTTGGGATATTTTGCAAACTGCAGGGGGGGTTTGGGCAAAATTTGACCCGTCGCTGCTTTCAGTAATTGGCATATTTTCGGTATAAAATGAAATAATTTCAAACTGCGAATACGTGCAGAAAGCCAGAATTGGGCTCCAAAATATGGCTCAAGGTTCGAATTTGGGATGTTTGGGATATTTTGCAAACTGCAGGGGGATTTGGGCAAAGTGGAACCCATCCACGCTCTCAGTAATTGGTATAATTTCGGCATAAAATGAAATTATTTCAAACTGCGAATACGTGCAGAGAGCCCGAATTTTGCTCCAAAATATGGCTCAAGGGTCGAATTTGGGATGTTGGGGATATTTTGAAAACTGCAGGGAGGGTTTGGGCCAAATGTGACCCATCGCCGCTTTCAGTAATTGGCATATTTTCAGTAAAAAAAGTCGTAATTTCAAACTGCGAATACGTGCAGAGAGCCAGAATTGGGCTCCAAAATGTGGCTCAAAGTTCGAATTTGGGATGTTTATGAAATTTTGCACACTGCAGGTGGGTTTGGGCAAAATGTGACCCGTCGCTGCTTTCAGTAATTGGCATATTTTCGGTATAAAATGAAATAATTTCAAACTGCGAATACGTGCAGAAAGCCAGAATTTGGCTCCAAAACATGGCTCAAGGTTCGAATTTGGGATGTTTGGGATATTTTGCAAACTGCAAGTGGGTTTGGGCAAAGTGGGATCCATCGCTGCTCTCAGTAATTGGCATATTTTCGGCATAAAATGAAATTATTTCATACTGCGAATACGTGCAGAGAGCCCGAATTTGGCTCCAAAATATGGCTCAAGGGTCGAATTTGGGATTTTGTGGATATTTTGAAAACTGCAGGGAGGGTTTGGGCCAAATGTGATCCATCGCTGCTCTCAGTAATTGGCATATTTTCAGTAAAAAAAGTCGTAATTTCAAACTGCGAATACGTGCAGAGAGCCAGAATTGGGCTCCAAAATGTGGCTCAAAGTTCGAATTTGGGATGTTTATGATATTTTGCACACTGCAGGTGGGTTTGGGCAAAATGTGACCCGTCGCTGCTTTCAGTAATTGGCATATTTTCGGTATAAAATGAAATAATTTCAAACTGCGAATACGTGCAGAAAGCCAGAATTTGGCTCCAAAACATGGCTCAAGGTTTGAATTTGGGATGTTTGGGATATTTTGCAAACTGCAAGTGGGTTTGGGCAAAGTGGGATCCATCGCTGCTCTCAGTATTTGGCATATTTTCGGCATAAAATGAAATTATTTCATACTGCGAATACGTGCAGAGAGCCCGAATTTGGCTCCAAAATATGGCTCAAGGGTCGAATTTGGGATTTTGGGGATATTTTGAAAACTGCAGGGAGGGTTTGGGCCAAATGTGATCCATCGCTGCTTTCAGTAATTGGCATATTTTCAGTAAAAAAAAGTCGTATTTTCAAACGGCGAATACGTGCAGAGAGCCAGAATTTGGCTCCAAAATAATTCTTAAGGGTCGAATTTGGGATGTTTGGGATATTTTGAAAGCTGCAGGGAGGGTTTGGGCAAAATGTGATCCATCGCCGCTCTCAGTAAATGACATTTTTTTTGTATATGAATTTTGGATTTACAGTCTCCGTTGTGTAGTGGTAAGACACTCGCCAGGCGTTCCGCTAGCGCTATGTCATGGGTTCGTATCCTGGCCGGGAAGGATTTACTGGGCGCAATTCTTTAACTGTAGCCTCTGTTTAACGCAACAGAAAAATGTGTACTTGGATGAAAAAACGATTCTTCGCGGCAGGGGATCGTATTCCAGGGACCTGCCCGAAACGCTAAGCGTACTAGTGGTTGTAATAGAATGTAACAACACTTGAATATATCTCAAAAAAAAAAAATCGTAATTTCAAACTGCGAATACGTGCAGAAAGCCAGAATTTGGCTCCAAAATATTGCTCAAGCGAGAAATTTAGGATGTTTGGGATATTTTGAAAACTGCAGTAAGGGTTTGGGCAAAATGTGATCAATCGCCGATTTCAGTAATTGTCATATTTTCGGTATAAAAAGTCGTAATTTCAAACTGCGAATACGTGCAGAAAGCCAAAATTTGGTTAAAAATTATAGCTCAAGGGTCGAATTTTGGATGTTTAAGATATTTTGAAAACTGAAGGGAGGGTTTGTGCAAAATGTGATCCACCACCGCCTTCAGTAATTGGCATATTTTCGGTATAAAAATTCGTAATTTCAAACTGCGAATACGTGCAGAAAGCCAGAATTTGGCTCCAAAATATGGCTCATTTTTCGAATTTGGGATGTTTGGGATATTTTGCAAACTGCAGGAGGGTTTGGGCAAAATGTGACCCATCGCTGCTTTCAGTAATTGGCATATTTTCGGTATAAAATGAAATAATTTCAAACTGCGAATACATGCAGAAAGCCAGAATTGGGCTCCAAAATATTGCTCAAGCATGGAATTTAGGATGTTTGGGATATTTTGAAAACTGCAAGAAGGGTTTGGGCAAAATGTGATCAATCGCCGATTTCAGTAATTGTCATATTTTCAGTATAAAAAGTCGTAATTTCAAACTGCGAATACTTGCAGAAAGCCAAAATTTGGTTCCAAAATATAGCTCAAGCGTCGAATTTTGGATGTTTGGGATATTTTGTAAACTGCAGGGGGGTTTGGTCAAAATATGACCCATCGCTGCTCTCAGTAATTGGCATATTTTCGGTATAAAAAGTCGTAATTTCAAACTGCGAATACGTGCAGAGAGCCAGAATTTTTCTCCAAAATATGACTCAAGTGTTGAATTTGGGATTATTGGGATATTTGGCAAACTGCAGGGAGGGTTTGGGCAAAATGTGATCAATCGCCGCTTTCAGTAATTGTCATATTTTCGGTATAAATAGTCGTAATTTCAAACTGCGAATACGTGCAGAGTGCCCGAATTTGTATCACTCTCTTGAGCCTCACTCTGCATCACTCTGCATCACTCTCTTGAGCCTCTGCATCACCCTCTTAACCCTCTGCATCCCTTTTTTGAGCCTCTGCATCACTTTCTTAAGCCTCTGCATCCCTTTCTTGAGCCTCTGCATCACTCTCTTGAACTCCTGCATCTCTCTCATGAGCCTCTGCATCCCTCTTCTGAGCCTTTGCATCACTCTCTTAAGTCTCTGTATCCCTCTCTTGAGCCTCTGCGTCACTCTCAAGAGCCTCTGCATCCCTCTCTTGTGCCTCTACATCCCTCACTAGAGCCTCTGCATCCCTCTCTTGAGCCCCTGCATCCCTCTCTTGACCTCTGCATCCCTCTCTTGAGCCTCTAAATAATATGGATCCTCGCTTCATGTTTTGAAGATAAAATCCTCAAATTTGGTAATATAACCATTTTTTTCACGTTTTTCATGTAGTGTGATTGTAAATTGTAAGTAAATTTTTTCAAATATTTCGATAATACTTCATGTTTCCTCACGATATGTGATTTAGCCTTAAATCTGAGAATTTCGTTTAATAATGCATTTTTAAGCAAGTTTTCTTACGTTTTGTTTTGTACTAAAAATCATTGAATTTAGCAATATTTTCTCCAATATTTCGATAATACTTCATGTTTTCTCAAGATATGTGATTTAGCCTTAAATCTGAGAATTTCGCTTAATAATGCATTTTTAAGCAAGTTTTCTTACGTTTTGTTTTGTACTAAATATCATTGAATTTAACAATATTTTGACGTTTATCATCCTCTTTTCCTTTATGTGATTTAAACAAAATATCATCGAATTAGGCAATATTTTGCAGTTTTTCCACGTTTTTGTGAATTTTCAGTTTATTGTTATTAATTCACTATATATACGATAAAAATGATGCAAACACATAATTGATTTGAAATTAACATTAAATACTTCATTCTCAATCAACTATTTGTTTCTTGTTAACAAACTGAGTAAAATATGGAAAAAGCGAGAAGTTCTGTTTTTACTGCATATATCGACGTTTCAGCCGGATTAGAGCGGTTTTAAGTGTACATCTTCCATCGATAATATAAACGGAAAATCAGGAACACTTTAGTTAATTCTTATAAAAACACATTGATTTTTATCATTTGTATTGGAAACAACATCTTTATATGTCTTTTCTAGGATCTAAATAATACGAAACCTCGCTTTGTGATTTGAAGTTAAAATCCTCAAATTTGGTAATATAGCGATTATTTTCACGTTTTTCATGTAGTGTGACTTCGCGTGAATATATTCCTTTTTAAATATTTCGATACTATTTCATGTAGTATCACGATATATAATTTGGCCTTCAAATCTCAGACTTTAGCATAATATTTCATTTTAAGCAAGTTTTCTCACGTTTTGTTTTGTACTAAAAATCATCGAATTTAGCAATATTTTAACGTTTGTCATCCCCTTTCCTTTATGTGATATAAACAAAATATCATCGAATTAGGCAATATTTTGCCGTTTTCCACGTTTTTGTGAATTTTCAGTTTATTGGTATTATTTTATTATATATACGATAAAAATGATGCAAACACATAATTGATTAGAAAATACCATTAAATACTTCATTTTCAATAAACTATTTGTTTCTCGTTAAAAAAACTGAGTAAGATATTGGAAATGCGAGTTGTTTTTATTGCATATATCGACGTTTCAGCCGGATTAGAGCGGTTTTACGTGTACATCTTCCATCGGTAATATAAACGGAAAATCAGGAACATTTTAGTTAATTCTAATGAAAACACATTGATTTTTATCATTTGTATTGGAAACAAAATTTTTATGTCTTTTCAGGATCATTTTTGTAATTCTAATAAAAAAAATTGATTTTTATCATTTGTATTGGAAACAACATTTGTATATGTCTTTTCTAGGATCTAAATAATACGAAACCTCGCTTTATGATTTGAAGTTAAAATCCTCAAGTTTGGTAATATAGCGATTTTTTTCACGTTTTTTATGTAGTGTGACTTCACCTGAATATATTCGTTTTTACCAATATTTCGATACTATTTCATGTAGTATCACGATATGTGATTTGGCCTTTAAATATCAGAATTTCGCATAATATTGCATTTTAAGCAAGTTTTCTTGCATTTTGTTTCGTACTAAATATCATCAAATATAGCAATATTTTGATGTTTATGATCCCCTTTTCCTTTATTGTGATATAAACAAAATATAATCGAATTAGGGAATATTTTGCCGTTTCTCCACGTTTTTGTGAATTTTCAGTTTAATGCTAATAATTCAATATAAATACGATAAAAATGATGCAAACACATAATTGATTAGAAATTAATAATAAATACTTCATTTACAATCAACTATTTGTTTCTCGTTAAAAAACTGAGTAAGATATTGAAAAAGCAAGAAGTTGTGATTTTATTGCATATATCGACGTTTCAGGCGGATTAGAGCGGTTTTACGTGTACATCTTCCATCGGTAATATAAACGGAAAATCAGGAACATTTTAGATAATTCTAATGAAAACACATTGAATTTTACCATTTGTATTGGAAACAACATTTTTATGTCTTTTCTAGGATCTAAAAAATACGAAACCTCGCTTTTCCTATTTGGAGTAAAAATCCTCAAATTTGGTAATATAGCGACTTTTTTCACGTTTTTCATGTAGTGTCACTTTACGTAAATATATTCGTTTTTACCAATATTTCGATACTACTTCATGTTTTCTCACGATATGTGATTTGGCCTTCAAATCTCAGAATTTCGAAAATTTTTCATTTTTAAGCAAGTTTTCTTGCATTTTCAGCCGGGGACCATTCAGGCTTGTTCGCATTTGTGTTCCTCACGTGTGCCCCAAAGAATGAGGTGATTTGGTGAAATTCTATGCCCAAGATTACCATCCGAGTTGCCGGCGGGGAAGTGGTTAAAATAGCTTCGGCTATCACTTCCTTTTGTCCGGCCGTGATGGTCAAGCGGATTAAGGGGCCCTGTAGTTACCAGTTGTGTTGCTCCTGGGAGTATGGGTTCGAGTCACTTCTGGGGTGTGAGTTTTCAGTCGCATATAGTCCTGGGGATCATTCAGGCTTGTTCACATTTGTGTTCCTCGCGTGTGCCCCAAAGAATGAGGTGATTTGGTGAAATGCTATGCCCAAGATTACCATCCGAGTTGCCGGCGGGGAAGTAGTTAAAATAGCTTCGGCTATAACTTCCTTTTGTCCGGCCGTGATGGTCAAGCGGATTAAGGCGCCCTGTAGTTACCAGTTGCGTTGCTCCTGGGAGTATGGGTTCGAGTCACTTCTGGGGTGAGTTTTCAGTCACATATAGTCCTGGGGACCATTCAGGCTTGTTCGCATTTGTGTTCCTCACGTGTGCCCCAAAGAATGAGGTGATTTGGTGAAATGCTATGCCCAAGATTACCATCCGAGTTGCCGGCGGGGAAGTGGTTAAAATAGCTTCGGCCATCACTTCCTTTTGTCCGGCCGTGATGGTCAAGCGGATTAAGGCGCCCTGTAGTTACCAGTTGCGTTGTTCGCATTTCGTTGTTCACCCACCACCTCCCTCTCAACACCACCCAACACCCCCTCTCAACACCAACCACCACCAACACCACCCTCTCCACACCACACCACCCAACACCTCCCTCTCAACACGACACCACCCAACACCCCCTCTCAACACCACACCACCCAACACCCCCTCTCAACACCATACCTTCCAACACCCCCTCTCAACACCACACCACCCAACACCTCCCTCACAACACCATATCACCCAACACCCCCTCTCAACACCACACCATCTAACACCCCCTCTCAACACCACACCACCCAACACCACACCACACCACCCAACACCCCCCTCGCAACACCACACCACCCAACACTTCCCTCTCAACACGACACCACCCAACACGCTCTCTCAACACCACACCACCCAACACCTCCCTCTCAACACCACACCACCCTACACCCCCTCTCAACACCACACCACCCAACGCGTCTCTCTCAACACCTCCCATCCATCCAACCAACCATCCAACACCTCCCTCTCAACAACACATCACCCAACACCTCCCTCTCAACACCATACTACCCAACAACCCCTCTCTACATCACACCACCAAACACCCCCTCTCAACCCTAAACCACCCAACACCCCCTCTCAACACTACACCACCCAACACTCCCTCTCAACACCAGCATCCAACACCTCCCTCTCAACACCACACCACCAAACACCCCCTCTCAACACCACACCACTCAATACCACCCCACCCAACACCCCCCTCTCAACATCACACCACCCAGCACCCCCCTCTCAACATCACTCCACCCAACATCCCCTCTCAACACCACACCACCCAACACCTTCTCTCAACACCACCATCCAACACCTCCCTCTCAACAACACATCACCCAACAACCACCCTCTCAACACCACACCACCCAACACCTCACTCTCAACACCACACCACCCAACACCCCCGTTCAACACCACACCATCCAACACCGCCACGCAACACCACCCCATCCAACACCCCCTCTCAACACAACATCATCCAACACCCCCTCTCAACATCACCCCGACCCAACACCCCCTCTCAACTCTAATTCTAATGAAAACACATTGATTTTTATCATTTGTATTTGAAACAACATTGTCATATGTCTTCTTGGATCTAAATGCAACGAAACCTCGCTCTATGATTTGAAGTTAAAATCCTTAAATATGGTAATATAGTGACTTTTTTCACGTTATTCATGTAGTGTGATTTTTTGTATATATATTCGTTTTTACCAATATTTCGATACTACTTCATGTTTTCTCACGATATGTGATTTGGCCTTCAAATCTCAGAATTTCGCAAATTTTGCAAATTTTAAGCAAGTTTTCTTGCAATTTGTTTTGTACTAAAAATCATCGAATTTACCAATGTTTTGACCTTTATCATTCCCTTTTCCTTTATGTGATTTAAACAAAATATCATCGAATTAGGCAATATTTTGCCGTTTTTCCACGTTTTTGTGAATTTTCAGTTTATTGTTATTATTTAATTAAATATACGAGAAAAATTATGCAAACACATAATTGATCAGAAAATAACCTTAAATACTTCATTTTCAATCATCTGTTTGTTTCTCGTTACAATACTGAGTAAGATATTGAAAAGGGGAGAAGTTCTGTTTTTATTGCATATATAGACGTTTCAGCCGGATTAGAACGGTTTTACGTGTACATCTTCCTTCGGTAACATAAACCGAAAATCAGGAACATTTTAGTTAATGTTAATGAAAACACATTGATTTTTATCATTTGTATTGGAAGCAACATCTTTATACGTCTTTTCTAGGGTCTAAAAAATACAAAACGTCGCTTTATGATTCGAAGTTAAAATCCTCAAATTTGGTATAATAATGAAATTTTTTACGTTTTTTATGTAGTTTGATATTACGTAAATATATTCATTTTTACCAATATTTCGATACTATTTTATGTAGTATCACGATATCTGATTTGGCCTTCAAATCTCAGATTTTCGTATAATATTGCATTTTAAGCAAGTTTTCTTGCATTTTGTTTCCTACTAAAAATCATCGAATTCAGCAATATTTTGACGTTTACATCCCCTTTTCCTTTATGTGATATAAACAAAATATCACCGAATTAGGCAATATTTTGCTGTTTTTCCACGTTTTTTTGAATTTTCAGTTAATTGCTATTAATTCATTAAATATACGATAAAAATGATGAAAACACATAATTGATTAGAAATTAACCTTAAACACTTCATTTTCAATCAACTATTTGTTTCTCGTTAAAATACTGAGTAAGATATTGGAAAGGGGAGAATTTCTGTTTGTATTGCATACGCTCTAATTTCAGCCGGATTAGAGCGGTTTTACGTGTACATCTTCCATCGGTAATATAAACGGAAAATCAGGAACATTTTAGTTAATTCTAATGAGAACACATTGATTTTTATCATTTGTATTTGAAACAACATTGTCATATGTCTTTTCTTGGATCTAAATAATATGAAACCTCGCTTTATGATTTGAAGTTAAAATCCTCAAATATGGTAATATAGTGGCTTTTTTCACGTTATTCATGTAGTGTGATTTTACGTATATATATTCGTTTTTACCAATATTTCGATACTACTTCATGTTTTCTCACGATATGTGATTTGGCCTTCAAATCTCAGAATTTTGCAAATTTTGCATTCTTAAGCAAGTTTTCTTGCATTTTGTTTCGTACTAAAAATCATCGAATTAGGTAATATTTTGCTGTGTTTCCACGTTTTTGTGAATTTTCAGTTTATTGCTGTTAATTCAATAAATATACGATAAAAATGATGCAAACACAAATTGATTAGAAATTAACCTAAAACACTTCAATTTCAATCAACTATTTGTTTCAGGGGGGGTTTGGGCAAAATGTGACCTATCGCTGCTTTTAGTTATTGGCATATTTTCAGTATAAAAATTCGTAATTTCAAACTGCGAATACGTGCAGAGAGTCAGAATTTGTCTCCAAAATTAGGATCAAGGGTCGAATTTGGGATGTTTGGGGTATTTTGAAAACTGCAGGGAGGGTTTGGGTAAAATGTGATACATCGCCGCTCTCAGTAATTGGCATTTTTTAGGTAAAAAAAATCGTAATTTCAAACTGCGAATACGTGCATACAGCCAGAATTTGGTTCCAAAATATAGCTCAAGGATCGAATTTGGGATGTTTGGGATATTTTGAAATCTGCAGGGGGGTTTTGGCAAAATGTGACCCATCGCCGCTGTCAATAATTGGCATATTGTCGGTATAAAATGAAAAATTTCAAACTGCGAATACGTGCAGAGAGCCCGAATTTGACTCCAAAATATGTCTCAAGCGTCGAATTTGGGATGCTTGGGTCATTTTGTAAACTGCAGGGGGGTTTCGGGAAAATGTGACCCATCGCTGGTTTCAGTGATTGGCATATTTTCAGTATAAAAATTCGTAATTTCAAACTGGGAATACGTACAGAGAGCCAGAATTTGGCTCCAAAATATAGCTCAAGGGTCGAATTTGGGATGTTTGGAACATTTCGAAAACTGCAGGGAGGGTTTGGGCAAAATGTGATCCATCGCCGCTTTCAGTAATTGGCATATTTTCTGTATAAAAAGTCATAATTTCAAACTGGGGATACGTGCAGAGAGCCAGAATTTGGCTTCAAAATATGGCTCAAAGGTCGACTTTTCGATGTTTTGTATATTTTGAAAAGTGCAGGGAGGGTTTGGGCAAAATGTGATCCATCGCCGCTCTCAGTTAATGGCATTTTTTCGGTGTAAAAAGTCGTAATTTCAAACTGCGAATACGTGCAGAGAGCCAGAATTTGGCTCCAAAATATGGCTCAAGGGTCGAATTTGGGATGCTGGGGATATTTTGAAATCTGCAGGGAGGGTTTGGTCAAAGTGTGATCCATCGCTGCTCTCAGTAATTAGCATATTTTTTGTATATGGATTTTGGATTTACAGTCTCCGTGGTGTAGTGGTAAGATACTCGCCTGGCGTTCCGCTAGCGCTATGTCATGGGTTCGTATCCTGGCCTGGGAGGATTTACTGGGCGCAATTCCTTAACTGTAGCCTCTGATTAACGCAACAGTAAAATGTGTACTTGGATGAAAAAACTATTCTTCGCGGCAGGGGATCGTATTCCAGAGACCTGCCCGAAACGCTTCGCGTACTAGTGGCTGTAATTGAATGTAACAACTCTTGTATATATCTAAAAAAAAAGTATAAACAGTCGTAATTTCAAACTGCGAATACGTGCAGAGAGCCAGAATTTGGCTCCAAAATATGGCTCAAGAGTCGAATTTGGGATGTTTGGGATATTTTGAAAACTGCAGGGAGGTTTGGACAAAATGTGACCCATCGCTGCTTGCAGTAATTGGCGTATTTTCAGTATAAAATGAAATAATTTCAAACTGCGAATACGTTTAGAAAGCCAGAATTTGGCTCCAAAATATGGTTCGAGCGTGGAATTTAGGATGTTTGGGATATTTTGAAAACTGCAGGAAGGGTTAGGGCAAAATGTGACCCATCGCCGATTTCAGTAATTGTCATATTTTCGGTATAAAAATTCGTAATTTCAAACTGCGAGTACGTTTAGAAAGCCAGAATTTGGTTCAAAAATATAGCTCAAGGGTCGAATTTGGGATGTTTGGGATATTTTGAAAACTGCAGGTAGGGTTTGGGCAAAATGTGATCCATCGCTGCTTTCAGTAATTGGCATATTTTCGGTATAAAAAGTCGTAATTTCAAACTGCGAATACGTGCAGAGAGCCAGAATTTGGCTACAAAATATGACTCAAGCGTCGAATTTGGGATGTTTGGGATATTTTGAAAACTGCAGGGAGTGTTTGGGCAAAATGTGATCCATCGCCGCTTTCAGTAATATGTATATTTTCGGTATAAAAAGTCGTAATTTCAAACTGCGAATACGTGCAGAGAGCCAGAATTTGGCTCCAAAATATGGCTCAAGGGTCGAATTTCGGATGCTGGGGATATTTTGAAATCTGTAGGGAGGGTTTGGGCAAAATGTGATCCATCGCTGCCCTCAGTAATTAGCATATTTTTTGTATAAGGATTTTGGATTTACAGTCTCCGTGGTGTAGTGGTTAGACACCTGCGTGGCGTTCCGCTTGCGCTATGTCATGGGTTCGTATCCTGGCCTGGGAGGATTTACTGGGCGCAATTCCTTAACTGTAGCCTCTGTTTAACGCAACAGTAAAATGTGTACTTGGATGAAAAAACGATTCTTCGCGGCAAGGAATCGTATTCAAGGGACCTGCCCGAAACGCTACGCGTACTAGTGGCTGTAATAGAATGTAACAACTCTTGTATATATTTAAAAAAAAAAAGTATAAAAAGTCGTAATTTCAAACTGCGAATACGTGCAGAGAGCCAGAATTTGGCTCCAAAATATGGCTCAAGAGTCGAATTTGGGATGTTTGGGATATTTTGCAAACTGCAGGGGGGTTTGGGCAAAATGTGTCCCATCGCTGCTTGCAGTAATTGGCATATTTTCAGTATAAAATGAAATATTTTCAAACTGCGAATACGTTCAGAAAGCCAGAATTTGGCTCCAAAATATGGCTCGAGCGTGGAATTTAGGATGTTTGGGATATTTTGAAAACTGCAGGAAGGGTTAGGTCAAAATGTGATCCATCGCTGATTTCAGTAATTGTCATACTTTCGGTATAAAAAGTCGTAATTTCAAACTGCGAATACGTGCAGAGAGCCAGAATTTGGCTCCAAAATATGGCTCAAGAGTCGAATTTGGGATGTTTGGGATATTTTGCAAACTGCAGGGGGGTTTGGGCAAAATGTGTCCCATCGCTGCTTGCAGTAATTGGCATATTTTCAGTATAAAATGAAATATTTTCAAACTGCGAATACGTTCAGAAAGCCAGAATTTGGCTCCAAAATATGGCTCGAGCGTGGAATTTAGGATGTTTGGGATATTTTGAAAACTGCAGGAAGGGTTAGGTCAAAATGTGATCCATCGCTGATTTCAGTAATTGTCATACTTTCGGTATAAAAAGTCGTAATTTCAAACTGCGAGTACGAGGAGAAAGCCAGAATTTGGTTCAAAAATATAGCTCAAGGGTCGAATTTTGGATGTTTGGGATATTTTGCAAACTGCAGGGAGGGTTTGGGCAAAATGTGATCCATCGCAGCTCTCAGATACTAGCATATTTTTGGTATAAAAAGTCGTAATTTCAAATGGCGAATACGTGCAGAGAGCCAGAATTCGGCTCCAAAATATGGCTCAAGGATCGAATTTGGGATGTTTGGGATATTATGAAAACTGCATGGGGGTTTGGGCTAAATGTGACCCATCGCTGCTTTCAGTAATTGGCATATTTTCAGTATAAAAAGTCGTAATTTCAAACTGCGAATACGTGCAAAGAGCCAGAATTTGGCTCCAAAATGAGGCTGAAGGTTCGAATTTGGGATGTTTGCGATATTTTGAAAATTGCAGGGAGGGTTTGGGAAAAATGTGATCCATCGTCGCTCTCAGTAATTAACATATTTTCGGTATAAAAAGGCGTAATTTCAAACTGCGAATACGTGCAGAGAGCCAGAATTTGGCTACAAAATATGACTCAAGCGTCGAATTTGGGATGTTTGGGATATTTTGAAAACTGCAGGGAGTGTTTGGGCAAAATGTGATCCATCGCCGCTTTCAGTAATATGTATATTTTCGGTATAAAAAGTCGTAATTTCAAACTGCGAATACGTGAAGAGAGTCAGAATTTGGCTCCAAAATTAGGATCAAAGGTCGAATTTGGGATGATTTGGATATTTGGCAAGCTGCAGGGAGGGTTTGGGCAAAATGTGATCCATCGCCGCTCTCAGTAATTGGCATATTTTCAGTAAAAAAAGTCGTAATTTCAAACTGCGAATACGTGCAGAGAACCAGAATATGGCTCCAAAATATGACTCAAGCGTCGAATTTGGGATTTTTGGGATATTTTGAAAACTGCAGGGAGTGTTTGGGCAAAATGTGATCCATCGCCGCTTTCAGTAATTGGTATATTTTCGGAATAAAAAGTCGTAATTTTAAACTGCGAATACGTGCTGAGAGCCAGAATTTGGCTAAAAAATATTGCTCAAGCGTCAAATTTGTTATGTTTTGGATATTTTGAAAATTGCAGTTAGGGTTTGGGTAAAAGGTGATCCATCGCCGCTCTCAGTAATTGGCATTTTTTCGGTATAAAAAGTCGTAATTTCAAACTGCGAATACGTGCAGACAGCCAGAATTTGGCTCCAAAATTCAGCCTCTGCATTCCTCTCTTGAACTCCTGCATCCCTCTCATGAGCCTCTGCATCCCTCTCTTGAGCCTTTGCAACACTCTCTTAAGCCTCTGCATCCCTCTCTTGAGCCTCTGCATCACTATCAAGAGCCTCTGCATCCCTCTCTTGAGCCTCTGCATCCTTCACTTGAGCCTCTGCATCTCTCTCTTGAGCCTCTGCATCCCTCTCTTGAACCTCTGCATCCCTCTCTTAAGCCTCTGCATCACTCTCTTCAGCCTCTGCATCACTCTCTTCAAAATGTGATCCTTCGCCGCTTTCAATAATTGGCTTATTTTCCGTATAAAAAGTAGTCATTTCAAACTGCGAATACGTGCAGAGAGTCAGAATTTGGTTACAAAATATAGCTCAAGGGTCGAATTTGGGATGTTTGGGAAATTTTGAAAACTGCAATGGGGTTTTGGCAAAATGTGACCTATCGCTGCTTTTAATTATTGACATATTTTCAGTATAAAAATTCGTAATTTCAAACTGCGAACACGTGCAGAGAGTCAGAATTTAGCTCTAAAATTACGATCAAGGGTCGAATTTGGGATGTTTGGGGTATTTTGAAAACTGCAGGGAGGGTTTGGACAAAATGTGATACATAGCTGCTCTCAGTAATTGGCATTCTTTCGGTATAAAAAGTCGTAATTTCAAACTGCGAATACTTGCAGACAGCCAGAAATTGGCTCCAAAAAATTGCTCAAGGGTCGAATTTGGGATGTTTGGGATATTTTGAAAACTGCAGGGGGGTTTGGGCAAAATGTGACCCATCGCTGCTTTCAGTGATTGGCATATTTTCAGTATAAAAAGTCGTAATTTCAAACTGGGAATACGTGCAGAGAGCCAGAATTTGGCTCCAAAATATAGCTCAAAGGTCGAATTTGGGATGTTTGAGATATTTTGAAAAGCGCAGGGAGGGTTTGGGCAAAATGTGATCCATCGCCGCTTTCAGTAATTGGCATATTTTCCGTATAAAAATTCGTAATTTCAAACTGGGAATACGTGCAGAGAGCCAGAATTTGGCTCCAAAATATAGCTCAATGGTCGAATTTGGGATGTTTGGGATATTTTGAAAACTGCAGGGAGGGTTTGGGCAAAATGTGATACATCGCCGCTTTCAGTAATTGGCATATTTTCGGTATAAAAAGTCGTAATTTCAAACTGAGAATACGTGCAGAGAGCAGGAATTTGGCTTCAAAATATGGCTCAAGGGTCGACTTTTGGATGTTTTGGATATTCTGAAAAGTGCAGGGAGGGTTTGGACAAAATGTGATCCATCGCCGCTCTTAGTAATTGGCATATTTTCAGTATAAAAAGTCGTAATTTCAAAATGCGAATACGTGCAGAGTGCCAGAATTTGGCTCCAAAATATGACTCAAGCGTCGAATTTGGGATATTTGGGATATATTGAAAACTGCCGGAAGTGTTTGGGCAAAATGTGATCCATCGCCGCTCTAAGAAATTGGTATATTTTCGGTATAAAAAATCGTAATTTCAAACTGGGAATACGTGCAGAGAGCCAGAAATTGGCTTCAACATATGGCTCCAGGGTCGAATTTGGGATGTTTTCGATATTTTGAAAACTGCAGGGAGGGTTTGGGCAAAATGTGATCCATCGTCGCTCTCAGTAATTGGCATATTTTCGGTATTAAAAATCGTAATTTCAAACTACGAATACGTGCAGAGAGCCAGAATTTGGCTACAAAATATTGCTCAAGGGTCGAATTTGGGATGTTTGGGATATTTTGAAAACTGCAGGGGGGTTTGGGCAAAATGTGACCTATCGCTGCTTTTAGTTATTGGCATATTTTCAGTATAAAAATTCGTAATTTCAAACTGCGAATACGTGCAGAGAGTAAGAATTTGGCTCCAAAATTAGGAATAAGGGTCGAATTTGGGATGTTTGGGGTATTTTGAAAACTGCAGGGAGGGTTTGGGTAAAATGTGATACATTGCCGCTCTCAGTAATTGGCATTTTTTCGGTATAAAAAGTCGTAATTTCAAACTGCAAATACGTGCAGACAGCCAGAATTTGGCTCCAAAATATAGCTCAAGGATCGAATTTGGGATGTTTGGGATATTTTGAAATCTGCAGAGGGGGTTTTGGCAAAATGTGACCCATCGCCGCTCTCAGTAATTGGCATATTGTCGGTATAAAATGAAATAATTTCAAACTGCGAATACGTGCAGGGAGCCCGAATTTGACTCCAAAATATGTCTCAAGCGTCGAATTTGGGATGTTTGGGACATTTTGAAAACTGCAGGGGGTGTTTGGACAAAATGTGACCCATCGCTGCTTTCAGTGATTGGCCTATTTTCAGTATAAAAATTCGTAATTTCAAACTGGGAATAGGTACAGAGAGCCAGAATTTGGCTCCAAAATATAGCTCAAGGGTCGAATTTAAGATGTCTGTGATATTTTGAAAACTGCAGGGAGGGTTTGGGCAAAATGTGATCCATCGCCGCTTTCAGTAATTGGCATATTTTCGGTATAAAAAGTCGAAATTTCAAAATGGGAATACGTGCAGTGAGCCAGAAATTGGCTTCAACATATGGCTCAAGGATCGACTTTTGGATGTTTTGTATATTTTGGAAACTGCAGGGAGGGTTTGGGCAAAATGTGATCCATCGTCGCTCTCAGTAATTGGCATATTTTCGGTATAAAAAATCGTAATTTCAAACTACGAATACGTGCAAAGAGCCAGAATTTGGCTACAAAATATTGCTCAAGGGTCGAATTTGGAATGTTTGGGATATTTTGAAAACTGCAGGGGGGTTTGGGCAAAATGTGACCTATCGCTGCTTTTAGTTATTGGCAGATTTTCAGTATAAAAATTCGTAATTTCAAACTGCGAATACGTGCAGAGAGTCAGAATTTGGCTCCAAAATTAGGATCAAGGGTCGTATTTGGGATTTTTGGGGTATTTTGAAAACTGCAGGGAGGGTTTGGGTAAAATGTGATACATTGCCGCTCTCAGTAATTGGATTTTTTTTCGGTATAAAAAGTCGTAATTTCAAACTGCGAATACGTGCAGACAGACAGAATTTGGCTCCAAAATATAGCTCAAGGATCGAATTTGGGATGTTTGGGATATTTTGAAATCTGCAGAGGGGGTTTTGGCAAAATGTGACCCATCGCCGCTCTCAGTAATTGGCATGTTGTCGGTATAAAATGAAATAATTTCAGACTGCGAATACGTGCAGAAAGCCCAAATTTGACTCCAAAATATTTCTCAAGCGTCGAATTTAGGATGTTTGGGACATTTTGAAAACTGCAGGGGGGGTTTGGGCAAAATGTGACCCATCGCTGCTTTCAGTGATTGGAATATTTTCAGTATAAAAATTCGTAATTTCAAACTGGGAATACGTACAGAGAGCCAGAATTTGGCTCCAAAATATAGCTCAAGGGTCGAATTTGGGATGTTTGGGATATTTTTAAAACTGCAGGGAGGGTTTGGGCAAAATGTGATAAATCGCCGCTTTCAGTAATTGGCATATTTTCGGTGTAAAAAGTCGTAATTTCAAACTGCGAATACGTGCAGAGAGCCAGAATTTGGCTCCAAAATATGGCTCAAGGGTCGAATTTGGGATGCTGGGGATATTTTGAAATCTGCAGAGAGGGTTTGGGCAAAATGTGATCCATCGCTGCTCTCAGTAATTAGCATATTTTTTGTATATGAATTTTGGATTTACAGTCTCCGTTGTGTAGTGGTAAGATACTCGCCTGGCGTTCCGTTAGCGCTATGTCATGGGTTCGTATCCTGGACTGGGAGGATTTACTGGGCGCAATTCCTTAACTGTAGCCTCTGTTTAACGCAACAGTAAAATGTGTACTTGGATGAAAAAACGTTTCCTCGCGCAGGGGATCGTATTCTAGGGACCTGCCCGAAACGCTACGCGTACTAGTGGCTGTAATAGAATGTAACAACTCTTGTATATATCTCAAAAATATATCTATGCATCATTCTCTTGAGCCTCTGCATCCCTCTCTTAACCCTCTACATCATTCTCTTGAGCCTCTGCATTACTCTTTTGAGCCTCTGCATCACTCTCCTAAGCCTCTGCATAACTCCTTTTAGCCTCTGCATCACTCTCTTGAGCCTCTGCATCTCTCTCTTGAGCCTCTGCAACACTCTCTTCAGCCTCGGCATCACTCTCTTGAGCCTCTGCATCACTCTCTTCGGCCTCTGCATCACTCTCTTAAGCCTCTGTTTACCTCTTTTGATCCTCTGCATCACTCTCTTGAGCCTCTGCATCACTCTCATGATCCTCTGCATCACTCTCTTGAGCCTCTGCATCACTCTCATGAGCCTTTACATCACACTCTTGAGCCTCTGCATCACTCTCTTGAGCCTCTGCATCACACTCTTAAGCCTTTGCATCCCTCTCTTGATCCTCTGCATCACGCTCTTGAGCCTCTGCATCATTCTCTTGAGCCTCTGCATCCCTCTCTTAAGCCTCTACATCATTCTCTTGAGCCTCTGCATCACTCGCTTGAGCCTCTGCATCCCTCTCTTAAGCCTCTGCATCACTCTTGAGCCACTGCATCACTTTCTTGAGCCTCTGCATCACTCTCTTGAGCCTCTCCATCTCTCTCCTGAGCCTCTGCAACACTCTCTTCAGCCTCTGCATCACTCTCTTAAGCCTCTGCATCACTCTCTTCGGCCTCTGCATCACTCTCTTAAGCATCTGCTTACCTCTCTTGTTCCTCTGCATCACTCTCGTGAGCCTCTTCATCACTCTCATGATCTTATGCATCACTCTCTTGAGCCTCTGCATCACTCTCTTGAGCCTTTACATCACACTCTTGAGCCTCAGCATCACTCTCTTAATTGAGCCTCTGCATCACTCTCTTAAGCCTCTGCATCCCTCCCTTGATCCTCTACATTACTCTCTTGAGCCTCTGCATCATTCTCTTGAGCCTCTGCATCTCTCTCTTAAGCCTCTACATCATTCTCTTGAGCCTCTGCATTACTGTTTTGAGCCTCTGCATCACTCTCTTAAGCCTCGGCATCTCTCTTAAGCCTCTGCATCTCTCTCTTCACTTTCTGCATCACTCTCTTTAGCCTCTGCATCCCTCTCTGGAGCCTCAGCATCCCTCTCTTGAGCCTCTGCATCATTCTCTTGAGCCTCTGCACCCCTCTCTTGAGCTCCTGCATCCCTCTCATGAGCCTCTGCATACCTCTCTTGAACTCCTGCATCCCTCTCATGAGCCTCTGCATCCCTCTATTCAGCCTTTGCATCACTTCATAAGCCTCTGCATCACTCTCTTGGGCCCCTGCATCCCTCTCTTGATCCTCTCCATCACTTTCTTCATCCTCTGCATCCCTCTCTTGAGCATCTGCATCACTCTCTTGGGCCCCTGCATCGCTCTCTTTGCCTCTCCATCACTTTCTTGAGCCTCTGCATCACCCTCGTAAGCCTCTGCATCCCTCTTTTGAGCCTCTGCATCACTTTCCTAAGCCTCTGCATCCCTTTCTTGAGCCTCTGCATCCCTCTCTTGAACTCCTGCATCCCTCTCATGAGCCTCTGCATCCCTCTCCTGAGCCTTTGCATCACTCTCTTATGCCTCTGCATCCCTCTATTGAGCCTCTGCATCCCTCTCTTCAGCCCCTGCATCCCTCTCTTGAGCCTCTGAATCCCTCTCTTAAGCCTCTGCATCACTCTCTTCAGCCTCTCCATCACTCTCTTCAGCCTCTGCATAACTCTCTTGAGCTTCTGCATCACTCTCTTGAGCCTCTACATCCCTCTCTTGAGCCTCTGCATCACTCTCTTCAGCCTCTGCATCACTCTCTTGAGCTTCTGCATCACTCTCATGAGCCTCTGCCTCAGTCTCGAAAGCCTCTGCATCACTCTCTTGAGTCTCTGCATCACTCTCTTGAGCCTCTGTATCCGTCTCTTGAGCCTCTGCAACACTCTCTTCAGCCTCTGCATCACTCTCGTAAACCTCTGAATCACTCTCTTGAGTCTCTCCATCAATCTCTTTAGCCCCTGCATCCCTCTATTGAGCCTCTGCATCCCTCTCTTGAGCCCCTGCATCCCTCTCTTGAGCCTCTGCATCCCTCTCTTAAACCTCTGCATCACTCTCTTGAGCTTCTGCATCACTCTCTTCATCCTCTGCATCCCTCTCTTGAGCATCTGCATGACTCACTTGGCCCCCTGCATCCCTCTCTTTAGCCTCTCCATCACTCTCTTGAGCCTCTGCATGACCCTCTTAAGCCTCTGCATCCCTATTTTGAGCCTCTGCATCACTTTCTTAAGCCTCTACATCACTTTCTTGAGCCTCTGCATCACTCTCTTGAACTCCTGCATCCCTCTCATGAGCCTCTGCATCCCTCTCCTGACCCTTTGCATCACTCTCGTAAGCCTCTGCATCCCTCTCTTGAGCCTCTGCTTCACTCTCGTAAGCCTCTGCATCACTCTTCTGAGCCTCTGCATAACACTCTTCAGTCTCTGCATCACTCTCTTGAGCCTCTGCATCCCTCTCTTCAGCCTCTGCAACACTCTCTTGAGCCTCTGCATCACTCTCGTAAGCCTCTGCATCACTCTCTTGAGCCTATGCATAACTCTCTTGATTCTCTGCATCACTCGCTTGAGGCTCTGCATCTCTCTCTTGAGCCTCTGCAACACTCTCTTCAGCCTCTGCATCACTTTCTTAAGCCTCTGCATCCCTCTCTTGAACTCCTGCATCCCTCTCATGGGCCTCTGCATCGCTCTCCTGAGCCTTTGCATCACTCTCTTAAGCCTCTGCATCCCTCTCTTGAGCCTCTGCATCACTCCCGTAAGCCTCTGCATCACTCTAATGAGCCTCTGCATAACTCTCTTGAGTCTCTGCATCACTCTCTTGAGCCTCTGCATCCCTCTCTTAAACCTCTGCATCACTCTCTTGAGCTTCTGCATCACTCTCTTGAGCCTCTACATCCCTCTCTTGAGCCTCTGCATCACTCTCGTAAGCCTCTGCATCACTCTCTTGAGCCTCTGCATAACTCTCTTGAGTCTCTGCATCACTCTCTTAAGCCTCTGCATCCGTCTTTTGAGCCTCTGCAACACTCTCTTCAGCCTCTGCATCACTCTCTTAAGTCTCTGCATCCATCTCTTGAGCCTCTGAATCCCTCTCTTGAGCCTCTGCACCACTCTCTCGAGCCTCTGCATCACTCTCTTCATCCTCTGCATCCTTCTCTTGAGCATCTGCATCACTCACTTGGCCCCCTGCATCCCTCTCTTTAGCCTCTCCATCACTCTCTTGAGCCTCTGCATGACCCTCTTAAGCCTCTGCATCCCTATTTTGAGCCTCTGCATCACTTTCTTATGCCTCTACATCACTTTCTTGAGCCTCTGCATCACTCTCTTGAACTCCTGCATCCCTCTCATGAGCCTCTGCATCCCTCTATTGACCCTTTGCATCACTCTCGTAAGCCTCTGCATCCCTCTCTTGAGCCTCTGCATCACTCTCGTAAGCCTCTGCATCACTCTACTGAGCCTCTGCATAACACTCTTGAATCTCTGCATCACTCTCTTGAGCCTCTTTATCCCTCTCTTGAGCCTCTGCAACACTCTCTTGAGCCTCTGCATCACTCTCGTAAGCCTCTGCATCACTCTCTTGAGCCTCTGCATAACTCTCTTGATTCTCTGCATCACTCGCTTGATGCTCTGCATCTCTCTCTTGAGCCTCTGCAACACTCTCTTCAGCCTCTGCATCACTTTCTTAAGCCTCTGCATCCCTCTCATGAGCCTCTGCATCGCTCTCCTGAGCCTTTGCATCACTCTCTTAAGCCTCTGCATCACTCTCTTGAGCCTCTTCATCACTCTCGTAAGCCTCTGCATAACTCTCTTGAGTCTCTGCATCACTCTCTTGAGCCTCTATATCCCTCTCTTGAGCCTCTGCAACACTCTCTTCAGCCTCTGCATCACTCTCGTAAGCCTCTGCATCAGTCTCTTGAGCCTCAGCACAACTCTTTTTATCCTCTGCATCACTCTCTTGAGCCTCTGCATCTCTCTCTTGAGCCTCTGCAACACTCTCTTCAGCCTCTGCATCACTCTCTTAAGCCTCTGCATCACTCTCTTCGGCCTCTGCATCACTCTCTTAAGCCTCTGCTTACCTCTCTTGATCCTCTGCATCACTCTATTGAGCCTCTGCATCACTCTCATGATCCTCTGCATCACTCGCTTGAGCCTCTGCATCACTCTCTTGAACCTCTACATCACACTCTTGAGCCTCTACATCATTCTCTTGAGCCTCTGCATTAGTCTTTTGAGCTTCTGCATCACTCTCTTAAGCCTCTGCATCTCTCTCTTCACCCTCTGCATCACTCTCTTTAGCCTCTGCATCCCTCTCTGGAGCCTGAGCATCCCTCTCTTAAGCCTCTGCATCACTCTCTTGAGCCTCTGCATCCCTCTCTTGAACTCCTGCATCCCTCTCATGAGCCTCTGCATCCCTCTCTTGAACTCCTGCATCCCTCTCATGAGCCTCTGCATCCCTCTATTTAGTCTTTGCATCACTCTCCTAAGCCTCTGCATCACTCTCTTGTGCCCCTGCATCCCTCTCTTGAGCCTCTCCATCACTCTCTTCATCCTCTGCATCCCTCTCTTGAGCATCTGCATCACTCTCCTGGGCCCCTGCATCCCTCTCCTAGCCTCTCCATCACTTTCTTGAGCCTCTGCATCAACCTCTTAAGCCTCTGCATCACTATTTTGAGAGTCTGCATCACTTTCTTAAGCCTCTGCATCCCTTTCTTGAGCCTCTGCATCCCTCTCATGAACTCTTGCATCCCTCTCATGAGCCTCTGCATCCCTCTCCTGAGCCTTTGCATCCCTCTCTTGAGCCTCTGCATCCCACTCTTGAGCCTCTGCATCCCTCTCTTAAGCCTCTGCATCACTCTCTTCAGCCTCTGCATCACTCTCCTTAGCTTCTGAATCACTCTCTTCAGCCTCTACATCCCTCTCTTGAGCCTCTGCATCACTCTCGTAAGGCTCTGCATCATTCTCTTGAGCCTCTGCATAACTCTCTTGAGTCTTTGCATCACTCTCTTGAGCCTCTGCATCCCTCTCTTGAGCCTCTGCAACACTCTCTTGACCCTCTGCATCACTCTCTTGAGCCACTGCATCACTTTCTTGAGCCTCTGCATCACTCTCTTGAGCCTCTGCATCACTCTCTTCAGCCTCTGCATCACTCTCTTAAGCCTCTGCATCCCTCTCCTGAACTCCTGCATCCCTCTCATGAGCCTCTGCATCCCTCTCCTGAGCCTTTGCATAACTCTCTTAAGCCTCTGCATCCCTTTCTTGAGCCTCTGCATCACTCTCGTTAGCCTCTGCATCACTCTAATGAGCCTCTGCATAACTCTCTTGAGTCTCTGCATCACTCTCTTCAGCCTCTGTATCCCTCTCTTGAGCCTCTGTAACACTCTCTTCAGCCTCTGCAACACTGTCTTTAGCCTCTGCATCACTCTTGTATACCTCTGAATCACTCTCTTGAGCCTCTCCATCAATCTCTTGAGCCCCTGCATCCCTCTATTGAGCCTCTGCATCCCTCTCTTGAGCCCCTGCATCCCTCTCTTGAGCCTCTGCATCCCTCTCTTAAGCCTCTGCATCACTCTCTTCAGCCTCTGCATCACTCTCTTGAGCTTCTGCATCCCTCTCTTAAGCCTCTGCATCACTCTCTTCAGCCTCTGCATCCCTCTCTTAAGCCTCTGCCTCACTCTATAAGCCTCTGCATCACTCTCGTAATCCTCTGAATCACTCTTGAGCCTCTGCATCCCTCTCTTGAGCCTGTGCATCACTCTCTTGAACATCGGCATCCCTCTCATAAGCCTCTGCATAACTCTCTTGAGCCTCTGCATCACTCTCTTAAGCCTCTGCATACCTCTCTTGAGCCTCTGCATCACTCTCTTGAGCCTCTGCATCACTCTCTTGAGCCTCTGCATCACTCTCTTGACCCTCTGCATCACTCTCTTGAGCCACTGCATCACTTTCTTGAGCCTCTGCATCACTCTCTTGAGCCTCTGCATCACTCTCTTGAGCCTCTTCATCAATCTCTTGAGCCTCTGCAGCCCTCCCCTAAGCCTCTGCAACACTCTCTTCAGCCTCTGCATCACTCTCTTAAGCCTCTGCATCACTCTCTTCAGCCTCTGCATCACTCTCTTAAGCCTCTGCAACACTCTCTTCAGCCTCTGCATCACTCGCTTAAGCCTCTGCATCCCGCAATTGATTATTTGCATCACTCTCGTAAGCCTCTGCATCAGTCTCTTGAGCCTCTGCACTACACTTTTTAGCCACTGCATCTCTCTCCTGAGCCTCTGCAACACTCTCTTCAGCCTCTGCATCACTCTCTTAGGCCTCTTCATCACTCCCTTCGGCCTCTGCATCATTCTCTTAAGCCTCTGCTTACCTCTCTTGATCCTCTGCATCACTCTCTTGAGCCTCTGCATCACTCTCATGATATTCTGCATCACTCTCTTGAGACTCTGCATCACTCTCTTGAGCCTCTACATCACACTCTTGAGCCTCTGCATCACTCTCTTGAGCCTCTGCATCACTCTCTTATGCCTCTGCATCCCTCCCTTGATCCTCTGCATCACTCTCTTGAGCCTCTGCATCATTCTCTTGAGCCTCTGCATCCCTCTCTTAAGCCTCTACATCATTCTCATGAGCCTCTGCATTAATCTAAATAATACGAAACCTCGCTCTATGATTTGAATTTAAAATCCTCAAATATGGTAATATAGTGACTTTTTTCACGTTATTTTATGTTTTTATTGCATATATCGACGTTTCAGCCAGATTAGAACGTTTTACGTGTACATCTTCCATCGGTAATATAAACCGAAAATCAGAAACATTTTAGTTAATTTTAATGAAAACACATTGATTTTTATCATTTGTATTGGAAGCAACATCTTTATACGTCTTTTCTAGGGTCTAAAAATGCGAAACGTCTCACTATGATTCGAAGTTAAAATCCTCAAATTTGGTATAATAATGACTTTTTTCACGTTTTTTATGTAGTTTGATATTACGTAAATAATAGTACATATTTAACAATATTTCGATACTATTTCATGTAGTATCACGATATGTGATTTCGCCTTCAAATATCAGATTTTCGCATAATATTGCATTTTAAGCAAGTTTTCTTGCATTTTGTTTCGTACTAAAAATCATCGAATTCAGTAATGTTTTGACGTTTATCATCCCCTTTTCCTCTATGTGATATAAACAAAATATCATCGAATTAGGCAATATTTTGCTGTTTTTCCACGTTTTTGTGAATTTTCTGTTTATTGCTATTAATTCATTAAAAATACGATATAAATGATGCAAACACATAATTTATTAGAAATTAACCTTAAACACTTCATTTTCAATCAACTATTTGTTTCTCGTTAAAATACTGAGAAAGGGGAGAAGTTCTGTTTTTTATTGCATATATCGACGTTTCAGCCGGATTAGAGCGGTTTACGTGTACATCTTACATCGGTAATATAAACGGAAAATCAGGAACATTTTAGTTAATTCTAATGAAAACACATTGATTTTTATCATTTGTATTTGAAACAACATTGTCATATGTCTTTTCTTGGATCTAAATAATACGAAAACTCGCTTTATGATTTGAAGTTAAAATCCTCAAATATGGTAATATAGTGACTTTTTTCACGTTATTCATGTAGTGTGATTTTACCTATATATATTCGTTTATACCAATATTTCGATACTACTTCATGTTTTCTCACGATATGTGATTTGGCCTTCAAATCTCACAACTTTGCAAATTTTACATTTTTAAGCAAGTTTTCTTGCATTTTGTTTCGTACTAAAAATTATCGAATTCAGCAATATTTTGACGTTTATCATCTCATTTTCCTTTATGTGATATGAACAAAATATCATCGAATTAGGCAATATTTTGTTGTTTTTCTACGTTTTTGGGAATTTTCAGTTTATTGCTATTAATTCATTAAATATACGATAAAAATGATGCAAACACAAATTGATTAGAAATTAACCTTAAACACTTCATTTTCAATCAACTATTTGTTTCTCGTTAAAATACTGAGTAAGATATTGGAAAGGGGAGAAGTTCTGTTTTTATTGCATATATCGACGTTTCAGCCGGATTAGAGCGGTTTTCATCATTCTCTTGAGCCTCTGCATCCTTCTCTTAAGCCTCTACATCATTCTCTTGAGCCTCTGCATCACTCTATTAAGCCCCTGCATCACTCTCTTAAGCCTCTGCATCTCTCTCTTCAGCCTCTTCATCATTCTCTTGAGCCTCTGCATCCCTCTCTTAAGCCTCTACTGCGAATACGTGCAGAGAGCCTGAATTTGGCTACAAAATATAGCTCAAGGGTCGAATTTGGGATGTTTGGGATATTTTGAAAACTGCAGGGGGGTTTGGGCAAAATGTGACCCATCGCTGCTCTCAGTAATTGACATATTTTCAGTATAAAAATTCGTAATTTCAAACTGGGAATACGTGTAGAGAGTCAGAATTTGGCTCCACAATTAGGATCAAGGGTCGAATTTGGGATGTTTGGGATATTTTGCAAACTGCAGGGGGGGTTTGGGCAAAATTTGACCCGTCGCTGCTTTCAGTAATTGGCATATTTTCGGTATAAAATGAAATAATTTCAAACTGCGAATACGTGCAGAAAGCCAGAATTGGGCTCCAAAATATGGCTCAAGGTTCAAATTTGGGATGTTTGGGATATTTTGCAAACTGCAGGGGGATTTGGGCAAAGTGGAACCCATCCACGCTCTCAGTAATTGGCATAATTTCGGCATAAAATGAAATTATTTCAAACTGCGAATACGTGCAGAGAGCCCGAATTTTGCTCCAAAATATGGCTCAAGGGTCGAATTTGGGATGTTGGGGATATTTTGAAAACTGCAGGGAGGGTTTGGGCCAAATGTGACCCATCGCTGCTTTCAGTAATTGGCATATTTTCAGTAAAAAAATCGTAATTTCAAACTGCGAATACGTGCAGAGAGCCAGAATTGGGCTCCAAAATGTGGCTCAAAGTTCGAATTTGGGATGTTTATGATATTTTGCACACTTCAGGTGGGTTTGGGCAAAATGTGACCCGTCGCTGCTTTCAGTAATTGGCATATTTTCGGTATAAAATGAAATAATTTCAAACTGCAAATACGTGCAGAAAGCCAGAATTTGGCTCCAAAACATGGCTCAAGGTTCGAATTTGGGATGTTTGGGATATTTTGCAAACTGCAAGTGGGTTTGGGCAAAGTGGGATCCATCGCTGCTCTCAGTAATTGGCATATTTTCGGCATAAAATGAAATTATTTCATACTGCGAATACGTGCAGAGAGCCCGAATTTGGCTAAAAAATATGGCTCAAGGGTCGAATTTGGGATTTTGGGGATATTTTGAAAACTGCAGGGAGGGTTTGGGCCAAATGTGATCCATCGCTGCTTTCAGTAATTGGCATATTTTCAGTAAAAAAAAGTCGTAATTTCAAACTGCGAATACGTGCAGAGAGCCAGAATTTGGCTCCAAAATAATTCTTAAGGGTCGAATTTGGGATGTTTGGGATATTTTGAAAGCTGCAGGGAGGGTTTGGGCAAAATGTGATCCATCCCCGCTCTCAGTAAATGACATTTTTTTTGTATATGAATTTTGGATTTACAGTCTCCGTTGTGTAGTGGTAAGACACTCGCCAGGCGTTCCGCTAGCGCTATGTCATGGGTTCGTATCCTGGCCGGGAAGGATTTACTGGGCGCAATTCTTTAACTGTAGCCTCTGTTTAACGCAACAGAAAAATGTGTACTTGGATGAAAAAACGATTCTTCGCGGCAGGGGATCGTATTCCAGGGACCTGCCCGAAACGCTAAGCGTACTAGTGGTTGTAATAGAATGTAACAAACACTTGAATATATCTAAAAAAAAAAAAAATCGTAATTTCAAACTGCGAATACGTGCAGAAAGCCAGAATTTGGCTCCAAAATATTGCTCAAGCGAGAAATTTAGGACGTTTGGGATATTTTGAAAACTGCAGGAAGGGTTTGGGCAAAATGTGATCAATCGCCGATTTCAGTAATTGTCATATTTTCGTTATAAAAAGTCGTAATTTCAAACTGCGAATACGTGCAGAAAGCCAAAATTTGGTTAAAAATTATAGCTCAAGGGTCGAATTTGGATGTTTAAGATATTTTGAAAACTGCAGGGAGGGTTTGTACAAAATGTGATCCACCGCCGCTTTCAGTAATTGGCATATTTTCGGTATAAAAATTCGTAATTTCAAACTGCGAATACGTGCAGAAAGCCAGAATTTGGCTCCAAAATATGGCTCATTTTTCGAATTTGGGATGTTTGGATATTTTGCAAACTGCAGGAGGGTTTGGGCAAAATGTGACCCATCGCTGCTTTCAGTAATTGGCATATTTTCGGTATAAAATGAAATAATTTCAAACTGCGAATACATGCAGAAAGCCAGAATTGGGTTCCAAATATTGCTCAAGCATGGAATTTAGGATGTTTGGGATATTTTGAAAACTGCAAGAAGGGTTTGGGCAAAATGTGATCAATCCGCCGATTTCAGTAATTGTCATATTTTCAGTATAAAAAAGTCGTAATTTCAAACTGCGAATACTTGCAGAAAGCCAAAATTTGGTTCCAAAATATAGCTCAAGCGTCGAATTTTGGATGTTTGGGATATTTTGTAAACTGCAGAGGGGTTTGGGCAAAATATGACCCATCGCTGCTCTCAGTAATTGGCATATTTTCGGTATAAAAAGTCGTAATTTCAAACTGCGAATACGTGCAGAGAGCCAGAATTTTTCTCCAAAATATGACTCAAGTGTTGAATTTGGGATTATTGGGATATTTGGCAAACTGCAGGAGGGTTTGGGCAAAATGTGATCAATCGCCGCTTTCAGTAATTGTCATATTTTCGGTATAATAGTCGTAATTTCAAACTGCGAATACGTGCAGAGTGCCCGAATTTGCATCACTCTCTTGAGCCTCACTCTGCATCACTCTGCATCACTCTCTTGAGCCTCTGCATCACCCTCTTAACCCTCTGCATCCCTTTTTTGAGCCTCTGCATCACTTTCTTAAGCATCTGCATCCCTTTCTTGAGCCTCTGCATCACTCTCTTGAACTCCTGCATCTCTCTCATGAGCCTCTGCATCCCTCTTCCTGAGCCTTTGCATCACTCTCTTAAGTCTCTGTATCCCTCTCTTGAGCCTCTGCGTCACTCTCAAGAGCCTCTGCATCCCTCTCTTGTGCCTCTACATCCCTCACTAGAGCCTCTGCATCCCTCTCTTGAGCCCCTGCATCCCTCTCTTGACCTCTGCATCCCTCTCTTGAGCCTCTAAATAATATGGATCCTCGCTTTAGTTTTTGAAGATAAAATCCTCAAATTTGGTAATATAACCATTTTTTTCACGTTTTTCATGTAGTGTGATTGTAAATTGTAAGTCAATTTTTCAAATATTTCGATAATACTTCATGTTTCCTCACGATATGTGATTTAGCCTTAAATCTGAGAATTTCGGTTAATAATGCATTTTTAAGCAAGTTTTCTTACGTTTTGTTTTGTACTAAAAATCATTGAATTTAGCAATATTTTTTCCAATATATCGATAATACTTCATGTTTTCTCACGATATGTGATTTAGCCTTAAATCTGAGAATTTCGCTTAATAATGCATTTTAAGCAAGTTTTCTTACGTTTTGTTTTGTACTAAAAATCATTGAATTTAACAATATTTTGACGTTTATCATCCTCTTTTCCTTTATGTGATTTAAACAAAATATCATCGAATTAGGCAATATTTTGCAGTTTTTCCACGTTTTTGTGAATTTTCAGTTTATTGTTATTAATTCACTATATATACGATAAAATGATGCAAACACATAATTGATTTGAAATTAACATTAAATACTTCATTCTCAATCAACTATTTGTTTCTCGTTAAAAAACTGAGTAAAATATGGAAAAAGCGAGAAGTTCTGTTTTTACTGCATATATCGACGTTTCAGCCGGATTAGAGCGGTTTTACGTGTACATCTTCCATCGATAATATAAACGGAAAAATCAGGAACACTTTAGTTAATTCTTATAAAAACACATTGATTTTTTATCATTTGTATTGGAAACAACATCTTATATGTCTTTTCTATTATCTAAATAACACGAAACCTAGCTTTGTGATTTGAAGTTAAAATCCTCAATTTGGTAATATAGCGATTATTTTCACGTTTTTCATGTAGTGTGACTTCGCGTGAATATATTCCTTTTTAAATATTTCGATACTATTTCATGTAGTATCACGATATATAATTTGGCCTCCAAATCTCAGACTTTAGCATAATATTGCATTTTAAGCAAGTTTTCTCACGTTTTGTTTTGTACTAAAATCATCGAATTTAGCAATATTTTAAACGTTTGTCATCCCCTTTCCTTTCTGTGATATAAACAAAATATCATCGAATTAGGCAATATTTTGCCGTTTTCCACGTTTTGTGAATTTTCAGTTTATTGGTATTATTTTATTATATATACGATAAAAATGATGCAAACACATAATTGATTAGAAAATAACATTAAATACTTCATTTTCAATCAACTATTTGTTTCTCGTTAAAAAACTGAGTAAGATATTGGAAATGCGAGAAGTTCTGTTTTTATTGCATATATCGACGTTTCAGCCGGATTAGAGCGGTTTTACGTGTACATCTTCCATCGGTAATATAAACGGAAATTCAGGAACATTTTAGTTAATTCTAATGAAAACACATTGATTTTTATCATTTGTATTTGAAACAACATTGTCATATGTCTTTTCTTGGATCTAAATAAAACGAAACCTCGTTCTATGATTTGAAGTTAAAATCCTTAATATGGTAATATAGTGACTTTTTTCACGTTATTCATGTAGTGTGATTTTACGTATATATATTCGTTTTTACCAATATTTCGATACTACTTCATGTTTTCTAACGATATGTGATTTGGCCTTCAACTCTCAAAATTTCGCAAATTTTGCATTTATAAGCATGTTTTCTTTCATTTTGTATTGTACTAAAAATCATCGAATTTAGCAATATTTTGACGTTTATCATCCCCTTTTCCTTTATGTGATTTAAACAAAATATCATCAAATTAGGCAATATTTTGCAGTTTTTCCACGTTTTTGTGAATTTTCAGTTTATTGTTATTATTTCATTATATATACGAGAAAAAATTATGCAAACACATAATTGATCAGATAATAACCTTAAATACTTCATTTCAATCATCTATTTGTTTCTCGTTAAAATACTGAGTAAGATATTGAAAAGGGGAGAAGTTCTGTTTTTATTGCATATATCGACGTTTCAGCCGGATTAGAACGGTTTTACGTGTACATCTTCCATCGGTAATATAAACCAAAAATCAGGAAAATTTTAGTTAATTTTAATGAAAACACATTGATTTTTATCATTTGTATTGGAAGCAACATCTTATACGTGTTTTCTAGGGTCTAAAAAGTACGAAACGTCGCTCTATGATTCGAAGTTAAAATCCTCAAATTTGGTATAATAATGACTTTTTTCACGTTTTTCATGTAGTTTGATATTACGTATATATATTCTTTTTTACCAATATTTCGATACTATTTTCATGTAGTATCACGATATGTGATTTTGCCTTCAATCTCAGATTTTCGAATAATATTGCATTTTAAGCAAGTTCATTTAAGCAAGTTAAGCATTTTAAGCAAGTTCTTTGCATTTTGTTTCGTACTAAAAATCATCGAATTTAGCAATATTTTAACCTTTTTTCATCCCCTTTTCCTTTATGTGATTTAAACAAAATATCATCGAATTAGGCCGTTTTTCCACGTTTTTGTGAATTTTCAGTTTATTATTAATTCATTATATATACGATAAAAATTATGCAAACACATAATTGATCAGAAAATAACCTTAAATACTTCATTTGCAATCATCTATTTGTTTCTTGTTAAAATACTGAGTAGGATATTGAAAAGGGGAGAAGTTCTGTTTAATTGCATATATCGACGTTTCAGCCGGATTAGAACGGTTTTACGTGTACATCTTCCATCGGTAATATAAACCGAAAATCAAGAACATTTTAGTTAATTTTAATGAAAACACATTGATTTTTATCATTTGTATTGGAAGCAACATCTTTATACGCCTTTTCTAGGTCTAAAAAATACGAAACATCGCTCTATGATTCGAAGTTAAAATCTTCAAATTTGGTATATTAATGACTTTTTTCAAGTTTTTCATGTAGTTTGATATTACGTAAATATATTCTTTTTACCAATATTTCGATACTATTTCATGTATTATCACGATATGTGATTTGCCTTCAAATCTCAGATTTTCGCATAATATTGCATTTAAGCAAGTTTTCTTGCATTTTGTTTCGTACTAAAAATCATCGAATTCAGCAATATTTTGACGTTTATCATCCCCTTTTCCTTCAGTGTGATATAAACAAAATATCATCGAATTAGGCAATGTTTTGCCGTTTTTCCACGTTTTTGTGAATTTTCAGTTTATTGTTATTATTTCATTAAATATACGAGAAAAATTATGCAAGCACATATTGATCAGATAATAACCTTAAATACTTCATTTTCAATCATCTATTTGTTTCTCGTTAAAATGCTGAGTAAGATATTGAAAAGGGAGAAGTTCTGTTTTTATTGCATAAATCGACGTTTCAACCGGATTAGAACGGTTTTACGTGTACATCTTCCATCGGTAATATAAACCGAAAATCAGGAACATTTTAGTTAATTTTAATGAAAACACATGATTTTATTCATTGTATTGGAAGCAACATCTTTATACGTGTTTTTTAGGGTCTAAAAAATACGAAACGTAGCTCTGATTCGAAGTTAAAATCCTCAAATTTGGTATAATAATGACTTTTGTCACGTTTTCTGTAGTTTGATATTACGTATATATATTCTTTTTACCAATATTTCGATACTATTTCATGTAGTATCACGATATGTGATTTTGCCTTCATATCTCAGATTTTCGCATAATATTGAATTTTAAGCAAGTTTTCTTGCATTTTGTTTCCTACTAAAAATCATCGAATTCAGCAATATTTTGACGTTTATCATCCCCTTTTCCTTTATGTGATATAAACAAAATATCATCGAATTAGGCAATATTTTGCTGTTTTTAACGTTTTTGTGATTTTTCAGTTTATTGCTATTAATTCATTAAATATACGATAAAATGCTGCAAAACACATAATTGATTAAAAATTAACCTTAAACACTTCATTTTCAATCAACAATTTGTTTCTCGTTAAAATACTGAGTAAGATATTGGAAAGGGGAGAAGTTCTGTTTTTATGGCATATATCGACGTTTCAGCCGGATTAGAGCGGTTTTACGTGCACATCTTCCATCGGTAATATAAACGGAAATCAGGAACATTTTAGTTAATTCTAATGAAAACACATTGATTTTTATCATTGCATTTGAAACAACATTGTCATATGTCTTTTCTTGGATCTAAATAATACGAAACCTCGCTCTATGATTTGAAGTAAAATCCTCAAATATGGTATTATAGTGACTTTTTTCACTTTATTCATGTAGTGTGATTTTACGTATATATATTCGTTTTTACCAATATTTCGATACTACTTCATGTTTTCTCACGATATGTGATTTGGCCTTCAAATCTCAGATTTTCGCATAATATTGCATTTTAAGCAAGTTTTCTTGCATTTTGTTTCGTACTAAAAATCATCGAATTCAGCAATATTTTGACGTTTATCATCCCCTTTTCCTTTATGTGATATAAACAAAATATCATCGAATTAGGCAATATTTTGCTGTTTTTCCACGTTATTGTGAATTTTTCAGTTTATTGCAATTAATTCATTAAATATACGATAAAAATGATGCAAACACATAATTGATTAGAAATTAACCTTAAACACTTGATTTTCAATCAACTATTTGTTTCTCGTTAAAATACTGAGTAAGATATTGGAAAGGGGAGAAGTTCTGTTTTTATTGCACATATCGACGTTTCAGCCGGATTAGAGCGGTTTTACGTGTACATCTTCCATCGTAATATATACGGAAAATCAGGAACATTTTAGTTAATTCTAATGAATACACATTGATTTTTATCATTTGTATTTGAAACAACATTGTCATAGGTCTTTTCTTGGATCTAAGTAATACGAAACCTCGCTCTATGATTTGAAGTTAAGATCCTCAAATATGGTAATATGGTGACTTTTTTCACGTTATTCATGTAGTGTAATTTTACGTATATATATTCGTTTTTACCAATATTTCGATACTACTTCATGTTTTCTCACGATATGTGATTTGGCCTTCAAATCTCAGAATTTCGCAAATTTTGCATCTTTAAGCAAGTTTTCTTGCACTTTGTTTTGTACTAAAAATCATCGAATTTAGCAATATTTTGACCTTTTTTCATCCCCTTTTCCTTTATGTGATTTAAACAAAATATCATCGAATTAGGCCGTTTTTCCACGTTTTTTGTGAATTTTCAGTTTATTGTTATTAATTCATTATATATACGATAAAAATTATGCAAACACATAATTGATCAGAAAATAACCTTAAATACTTCATTTTCAATCATCTATTTGTTTCTCGTTAAAATACTGAGTAGGATATTGAAAAGGGAGAAGTTCTGTTTTATTGCATATATCGACGTTTCAGCCGGATTAGAACGGTTTTACGTGTACATCTTCCCTCGGTAATATAAACGGAAAATCAGGAACATTTTAGTTAATTTTAATGAAAACACATTGATTTTTATCATATGTATAAATGATAAAAGGCTTAAGAGAAGGATGCAGAGGCTGAAGAGAATGATGCAGAGGCTTAAGAGAGGGATGCAGAGGCTTAAGAGAGGGATGCAGAGGGTCAAGAGAGTGATTGAGAGGCTCAAGAGAGCGATGCAGAGGCTCAACAGAGTGATTCAAAGACTTACGAGAGTGAAGCAGAGGCTTAAGAGAGTGATGCAGAGGCTTAAGAGAGAGATGCAGAGGCTCATGAGTGGGATGCAGAGGCTCAAGAGAGGGATGCAGGGGCTCAAGAGAGGGATGCAGAGGCTCAGAGAGGGATGCAGAGGCTCTTGAGAGTGATGCAGAGGCTCAAGAGAGGGATGCAGAGGCTGAAGAGAGTGTTGCAATAGCTCAAGAGAGGGATGCAGAGGCTCATGAGAGGAAAATGTGATCCTTCGCCGCTCTCAATAATTGGCATATTTTTCCGTATAAAATGTAATCATTTCAAATTGCGAATACGTGCAGAGAGCCAGAATTTGGCTACAAAATATAGCTCAAGGGTCGAATTTGGGATGTTTGGGATATTTTGAAAACTGCAGGGGGGTTTGGCCAAAATGTGACCCATCGCTCCTCTACTGCAAAATCCATATACAAAAAATATGCTAATTACTGAGAGCAGCGATGGATTACATTTTGCCCAAACCCTCCCTGCAGATTTCAAAATATCCCCAGCATCCCAAATTCGACCCTTGAGCCATATTTTGGAGCCAAATTCTGGCTCTCTGCACGTATTCGCAAGTTTGAAATTACGACTTTTTATACTGAAAAATGTCATTTACTGAGAGCTGCGATGGATCACATTTTACCCAAACCCTCCCAGCACTTTTCAATATATCAAAAACATCCAAAAGTCGACCCTTGAGCCATATTTCGAAGCCAAATTCCAGCTCTCTGCACGTATTCCCAGTTTAAAATTAAGACTTTTTATACCGAAAATATGCCAATTACTGAAAGCGGCGATGGATCACATTTTGCCCAAACCCTCCCTGCAGTTTTCAAATATCGCAAACATCCCAAATTCGACCTTGAGCTGTATTTTGGAGAAAAATTCTGGTTCTCTGCACGTATTCCCAGTTTGAAATTACGAATTTTTATACCGAAAATATGCCAATTACTGAAAGCGGCGATGGATCACATTTTGGCCAAACCGTCCCTGCAGTTTTCAAATATCTCAAACATCCAAATTCGACCTTTGAGCTATATTTTGGAGCCAAATTCTGGCTCTCTGCACGTATTCCCAGTTTTAAATTACGACTTTTTATACTGACAATATGCCAATTACTGAAAGCAGCGATGGGTCACATTTTGCCCAAACCCCATGCAGGTTTCATAATATCCCAAACATCCCAAATTCGATCCTTGAGCCATATTTTGGAGCCGAATTCTGGCTCTCTGCACGTATTCGCCGTTTGAAATTACGACTTTTTATACCAAAAATATGCTAATTACTGATAGCGACGATGGATCACATTTTGCCCTAACCCTTCCTGCAGTTTTCAAAATATCCCAACATCCTAAATTCCAAGCTTGAGCCATATTTTGGAGCCATATTCTGGCTTTCTGAACGTATTCGCAGTTTGAAATTATTTCATTTTATACTGAAAATATGCCAATTACTGCAAGCAGCGATGGGACACATTTTGCCCAACCCCCCTGCAAGTTTGCAAAATATCCCAACATCCCAAATTCGACCCTTGAGCTATATTTTGAAAACCAAATTCTGGCTTTCTCCACGTACTCGCAGTTTGAAATTACGACTTTTTATACTGAAAATATGACAATTACAGAGAGCGGGCGATGGATACATTTGCCCAAACCCTTCCTGCAGCTTGCCAAATATCCCAATCATCCCAAATTCGACCTTTGATCCTAATTTTGGAGCCAAATTCTGACTCTGTTCACGTATTCGCAGTTTGAAATTACGACTTTTTATACCGAAAATATACCAATTACTATAAGCGGCGATGGATCACATTTGCCCAAACACTCCCTGCAGTTTTCAAAATATTCCAAACATCCGAAATTCGACGCTTGAGTCATATTTTGTAGCCAAATTCTGGCTCTCTGCACGTATTCGCAGTTTGAAATTACGACTTTTTATATCGAAAATATGTTAATTACTGAGAGCGACGATGGATCACATTTGCCCTAACCCTTCCTGCAGTTTTCAAAATATCCCAAACATCCTAAATTCCAAGCTTGAGCCATATTTTGGAGCCATATTCTGGCTTTCTGAACGTATTCGCAGTTTGAAATTATTTCAATTTATACTGAAAATATGCCAATTACTGCAAGCAGCGATGGGACACATTTTGCCCAAACCCCCCCTGCAGTTTGCAAAATATCCCCAACATCCCAAATTCGACTCTTGAGCCATATTTCGGAGCCAAATTCTGGCTCTCTGCAAGTATTCGCAGTTTGAAATTACGACTTTTTATACTTTTTTTTGAGATATATACAAGAGTTGTTACATTCTAATACAGCCACTAGTACGCGTAGCGTTTCGGGCAGGTCCCTTGAATACGATCCCCTGCCGCGAAGGACTTCGTTTTTTCATCCAAGTACACATTTTACTGTTGCGTAAACAGAGGTTACAGTTAAGGAATTGCGCCCAGTAAATCCTCCTAGGCAGGATACGAACCCATGACATAGCGCAAGCGGAACGCCAGGCAGGTGTCTTACCACTATACTACGGAGACTGTAAATCCAAAATCCATATACAAAAAATATGCTAATTACTGAGAGCAGCGATGGATCACATTTTGCCCAAACCCTCCCTGCAGATTTCAAAATATCCCAGCATCCCAAATTCGACCCTTGAGACATATTTTGCAGCCAAATTCTGGCTCTCTGCACGTATTCGGCAGTTTGAAATTTCGACTTTTACACCGAAAAAATGCCATTTACTGAGAGCGGCGATGGATCACATTTGCCCAAACCCTCCCTGCACTTTTCAAAATATACAAAACATCCAAAAGTCGACCCTTGAGCCATATTTTGAAGCCAAATTCTGGCTCTCTGCACGTATTCCCAGTTTGAAATTACGACTTTTTATACCGAAAATATGCCAATTACTGAAAGCAGCGATGGATCACATTTGCCCAAACCCTCCCTGCAGTTTTCAAAATATCCCAAACATCCCAAATTCGACCCTTGAGTCGAATTTGAACACTCTCTAGAGCCTTTGCATCTCTCTCTTTCTGCCTCTGCATCACTCTCTTAAGCCTCTGCTTCCCTCTCTTGATCCTCTGCATCACTCTCTTGAGCCTCTGCATCACTCTCTTGAGCCTCTGCATCCCTCTCTTGAGCCTCTGCATCATTCTCCTAAGCCTCTGCATCACTCTCTTGAGCCTCTGCAGAGCCTCTGCTATCTGAATCACTTTCTTGAGCCTCTGCGCTACTCTCTTCCGCCCCTGCATCCCTCTCTTGAGCCTCTGCAGCACTGTCTTGAGCCTCAGCATCACTCTCTTAAGCCTCTGCACCACTCTCTTGAGCCTCTGTAAAACTCTCTTGAGTCTCTGCATCACTCTCTTCAGCCTCTGCATCTCTCTCTTGAGCCTCTGCATCCCTCTCTTGAAGCCTCTGCATCACTCTCTTGAGCCTTGGCATCCCTCTCTTAATCCTCTGCAACACTCTCTTGAGCCTCTGCATCACTCTCGTAAGCCTCTGCATCCCTCTCATGACCCTCTGCATCCCTCTCTTGAGCCTCTGCATCACTCTCTACAGCCTCTGCATCACTCTCTTGAGCCTCTGCATCACTCTCTTGAGCCTCTGCATCCTTCTCTTAAACCTCTGCATCACTCTCTTTAGCCTCTGCATCACTCTCTTGAGCCTCTGCATCACTCCCTTGAACCTCTGCATCACTATCTTAAGCCTCTGCATCCCTCTCTTGATCCTCTGCATCACTCTCTTGAGCCTCTGCATCACTCTCATGGGCCTCTGCATCACTCTCTTGAGCCTCTGCATCCTTCTCTTAAACCTCTGCATCACTCTCTTTAGCCTCAGCATCATTCTCTCTAGCCTCTGCATCCCTCTCTTGAGCCTTTGCATCACTCTCTTAAGCCTCTGCACCCCTCTCTTGACCCTCTGCATCCCTCTCTTGAGCCTCTGCATCCCTCTCCTGAGCCTGTTCATCCCTATCTTTAGCCTCTGCATCACTCTCGTAAGCCTCTGCATCACTCTCGTAAGCCTCTGCATCACTCTCTTGAGCCTCTGCAGAGCCTCTGCTATCTGAATCACTCTCTTGAGCCTCTGCATCACTCTCTTCAGCCCCTGCATCCCTCTCTTGAGCCTCTGCAGCACTGTCTTGAGCCTCAGCATCACTCTCTTAAGCCTCTGCACCACTCTCTTGAGCCTCTGTGAAACTCTCTTGAGTCTCTGCATCACTCTCTTGAGCCTCTGCATCTCTCTCTTGAGCCTCTGCATCCCTCTCTTGAGCCTCTGCATCACTCTCTTGAGCCTTGGCATCCCTCTCTTAATCCTCTGCAACACTCTCTTGAGCCTCTGCATCACTCTCGTAAGCCTCTGCATCCCTCTCATGACCCTCTGCATCCCTCTCTTGAGCCTCTGCATCACTCTCTAGAGCCTCTGCATCACTCTCTTGAGCCTCTGCATCTCTCTCTTGAGCCTCTGCATCCTTCTCTTAAACCTCTGCATCACTCTCTTTAGCCTCTGCATCACTCTCTTGAGCCTCTGCATCACTCCCTTGAACCTCTGCATCACTCTCTTAAGCCTCTGCATCCCTCTCTTGATCCTCTGCATCACTCTCTTGAGCCTCTGCATCACTCTCATGGGCCTCTGCATCACTCTCTTGAGCCTCTGCATCCTTCTCTTAAACCTCTGCATCACTCTCTTTAGCCTCAGCATCATTCTCTCTAGCCTCTGCATCCCTCTCTTGAGCCTTTGCATCACTCTCTTAAGCCTCTGCACCCCTCTCTTGACCCTCTGCATCCCTCTCTTGAGCCTCTGCATCCCTCTCCTGAGCCTGTTCATCCCTATCTTTAGCCTCTGCATCACTCTCGTAAGCCTCTGCATCACTCTCGTAAGCCTCTGCATCACTCTCGTAAGCCTCTGCATCACTCTCGTAAACCTCTGAATCACTCGCTTGAGCCTCTCTATCACTCTCTAGCGCCCCTGCATCCCTCTATTGAGCCTCTGCATCACTCTCTTGAGCCTCTGCATCACTTTCGTAAGCCTCTGCATCACTCCCGTAAGCCTCTGAAACACTCCCTTGAGCCTCTGCATCAATCTCTTGAGCCTCTTCATCCCTCTCTTGACCCTCTGCATCCCTCTCTTATGCCTCTGCATCACTCTCATAAGCCTCTGCATCACTCTCTAGAGCCTCTGCATCACTCTCTTCAAGAGAGTTCAAGAGAGTGATGCATAGACTCAACAGAGGAATGCAGAGGCTTAAGAAAGTGATCCAGAGGCTCAAAATAGGGATGCAGAGGCTTAAGACAGTGATGCAGAGGCTGAAGAGAGTGTTGCAGAGGCTTACGAGAGGGATGCAGAGGCTCAAGAGAGGGATGCAGACGCTTAAGAGAGTGATGCTGAGGGTTTAGAGAGTGTTGGAGAGGTTTAAGAGAGGGATGCAGAGGCTAAAGAGTGTGATGCAAATGCTCAAGAGAGTGATGCAGAGGCTTAAGAGAGGGATGCAGAGGCTCAAGAGAGGGATGTAGAGGCTCAAGAGAGTGATGCAGACGCTAAAGAGAGTGATGCAGAGGCTGAAGAGAGAGATGCAGGGGCTTAAGAGAGTGATGCAGAGGTTCAAGAGCGTGATGCAGAGGCACAAACGAATGATGTAGAGGCTTAAGAGGGGGATGCAGAGGCTCAAGAGAATGATGCAGGGGCTCAAGAAAATGATGCAGAGGCTTAAGAGAAGGATGCAGAGGATCAAGAGAGTGATGCAGAGGCTTAAGAAGGAATGCAGCGGCTGAAAAGAATGATGCAGAGGCTTAAATAATTTATACGGAAAATTTATATTATAATTTATTTATAATTTATAAATAATTTATAAATAATTTATAAATAATTTATAAATAATTTAATTTATAATTTATTTATAATTTATAAATAATTTATAAATAATTTATAAATAATTTATAAATAATTTATAAATAATTTAATTTATAAATAATTTATATTATGATGCAGAGGCTTAAATAATTTATACGGAAAATATGCCAATTATTGAGCGCGGCGAAGGATCACATTTTCCTATCATGAGCCTCTGCATCCCTCTCTTGAGCTATTGGAACACTCTCTTCAGCCTCTGCATCCCTCTCTTCAGCCTCTGCATCACTCTCAAGAGCCTCTGCATCCCTCTCTTGAGCCTCTTCATCCCTCTCTTGAGCCGCTGCATCCCTCTCTTGAGCCTCTGCATCCCTCTCTTAAGCCTCTGCATCACTCTCTTAAGCCTCTGCATCACACTCGTAAGTCTCTGAATCACTCTGTTGAGCCTCTGCATCGCTCTCTTGGGCCTCTCAATCACTCTCTTGAGCCTCTGCATCCCTACTGCAAATACGTGCAGAAAGCCACAATTTGGCTCCAAAATATAGCTCAAGGGTCGAATTTGGGATGTTGGGGATATTTTGAAAACTGCAGGGAGGGTTTGGGCCAAATGTGACCCATCGCTGCCTTCAGTAATTGGCATATTTTCAGTAAAAAAAGTCGTAATTTCAAACTGCGAATACGTGCAGACAGCCAGAATTTGGATCCAAAATATAGCTCAATGGTCGAATTTGGATGTTGGGGATATTTTGAAAACTGAATGGAGGGTTTGGGCCAAATGTGACCCATCGCTGCTTTCAGTAATTGGCATATTTTCAGTAAAAAAAAGTCGTAATTTCAAACTGCGAATACGTGCAGAGAGCCAGAATTTGGCTCCAAAATAATTCTTAAGGGTCGAATTTGGGATGGTTGGGATATTTTGAAAACTGCAGGGAGGGTTTGGGCAAAATGTGATCCATCGCCGCTCTCAGTTATCAGCATATTTTTTGTATATGGATTTTGGATTTACAGTCTCCGTGGTGTAGCGGTAAGACACTCGCCTGGCGTTCAAGTAGCGCTATGTCATGGGTTCGTATCCTGGCCGGGGAGGATTTACTGGAGCAATTCCTTAACTGTAGCCTTTGTTTAACGCAACAGAAAAATGTGTACTTTAATGAAAAAACGATTCTTCGCGGCCGGGGATCGTATTCCATGGACCTGCCCGAAACGCTACGCGTACTAGTGGCTGTAATAGAATGTAACAACACTTGTATACATCTCAAAAAAAAAAAAAAAAAAAAAGGCGTAATTTCAAACTGCGAATACGTGCAGAGAGCCAGAATTTGGCTCCAAAATATTGCTCAAAGCATGGAATTTAGGATGTTTGGGATATTTTGAAAACTGCAGGAAGGGTTTGGGCAAAATGTTATCAATCGCCGCTCTCAGTAATTGTCATATTTTCGGTATAAAAAGTCGTAATTTCAAACAGCGAATACTTGCAGAAAGGCAGAATTTGGGTCCAAAATATAGCTCAAGGGTCGAAATTTGGATGTTTGGGATATTTTGAAAACTGCAGGAGGGGTTTGGGCAAAATGTGATAAATCGCTGCTCTCAGTATTGGCATATTTTCGGTATAAAAAGTCGTAATTTCAAACTGCGTATTCGTTCAGAGAGCCAGAATTTGGCTCAAAAATATTGTTCAAGCGTTGAATTTGTTATGTTTGGAATATTTTGAAAACTGCAGGGAGGGTTTGGGCAGAATGTGATCCATCGCCGCGCTCAGTAATTGGCAATATTTTCGGTATAAAAAGTCGTAATTTGAAACTGCGAATTCGTGTAGAGAGCCAGAATTTGGCTTCAAAATATGGCTCAAGCGTCGACTTTTGGATGTTTTGGATATTTTGAAAACTGCAAGGAGGGTTTGGGCAAAATGTGATCCATCGCCGCTCTAAGTAATTACCCAGCAAAACACAAATCATCTACACAACGTTCGCCTATCTCTTCCCATAGGTGTGGGAATGATTTGCATTGAGAATGGTGCAGGAGAGCCTTTGAGAAACTTTTACTCAAAAATCCAAACACAAAGGTTTAATTATAAATTGTTTTTCTACAATTATTTTCTTCCAAATGTAAAACAAATAGTTTTTACATGTTTAAATATAAAATTTATGGTGTTTTTTTGTAAAATTCATTAATAAATTGTGAATGATATATATTGGCTGAGTAAAACCATTAAAATCCATTTAGTTATAATATGAACAGAAAAAAGTAGTTTTCCAAATTTTCTAAAAATCGCTCTTTTTAACACAATTTGACTCCTTATGCATTCCACTAAACACTAATATCATGTTTAAATATATAATTTATGTATTATTCCCTAAGATAATTTATATAAATTTTAAAAGTTGCTGGAAAGTGGTGAGAACGAATCTGAAAACGTTTTGTTGTCTTATATTGGCGTGTTCTTATTAACTAGAGTGAGTAAGAGTGAGCGAGAGTGGGTAAGAGTGAGTAAGAGTGAATGAAGGTGAGTGAGAGTGCCAGAGAGTGTGTAAGTGTGAGTAAGAGTGAGTATAAGTAAGAGTGACTGAGAGTGAGTAAGAGTGACAGAGTGAGTAAGAGTGAGAGTAAGAGTGACAGAATGAGTAAGAGTGAGAGTAAAGTGATTGAGAGTAAGGGTGAGTATGAGAGTAAGAGTGATTGAGAGTTAGAGTGAGAGTAAGAGTGATTGAGAGTTAGTGAAAGTAAGAGTGATTGAGAGTAAGAGTGATTGAGAGTAAGAGTGATTGAGAGTAAGAGTGATTGAGAGTAAGAGTGATTGGGAGTAAGAGTGATTGAGAGTAAGAGTGATTGGGAGTAAGAGTGATTGGGAGTAGGAGTTAGAGTGAGAGTAGGAGTAAGAATGAGAATAAGAGTGATTGAGAGTAAGAGTAAGAGTAAGAATGAGAGTAAGAGTGATTGAGAGTAAGAGTGATTGAGAGTAAGAGTGATTGAGAGTAAGAGTGATTGAGAGTAAGAGTGATTGGGAGTAAGAGTGATTGAGAGTAAGAGTGATTGGGAGTAAGAGTGATTGGGAGTAGGAGTTAGAGTGAGAGTAGGAGTAAGAATGAGAATAAGAGTGATTGAGAGTAAGAGTAAGAGTAAGAATGAGAGTAAGAGTGATTGAGAGTAAGAGTGATTGAGAGTAAGAGTGATTGAGAGTAAGAGTGATTGGGAGTAAGAGTGATTGGGAGTAAGAGTAAGAGTGAGAGTAAGAATGAGAATAAGAGTAAGAGTGAGAGTAAGAATGAGAATAAGAGTGATTGAGAGTAAGAGTGATTGGGAGTAAGAGTAAGAGTAAGAATGAGAGTAGGAGTGATTGAGAGTAGGAGTGATTGGGAGTAGGAGTGATTGGGAGTAAGAGTGATTGAGAGTAAGAGTAATTGAGATTAAGAGTATGAGAGTAAGAGTGAGAGAGTGAGTATGAACGGGTAAGGGTGACTGAGAGTGAGTAAGAATGACAGAGTAAGAGTGACAGAGAGTAAGAGTGACAGAGAGTAAGAGTGACAGAGAGTAAGAGTGACAGAGAGTAAGAGTGACAGAGAGTAAGAGTGACAGAGAGTAAGAGTGACAGAGAGTAAGAGTGACAGAGAGTAAGAGTGACAGAGAGTAAGAGTGACAGAGAGTAAGAGTGACAGAGTAAGAGTGACAGAGAGTAAGAGTGACAGAGAGTAAGAGTGACAGAGAGTAAGAGTGACAGAGAGTAAGAGTGACAGAGAGTAAGAGTGACAGAGTAAGAGTGACAGAGAGTAAGAGTGACAGAGAGTAAGAGTGACAGAGTAAGAGTGACAGAGAGTAAGAGTGACAGAGAGTAAGAGTGACAGAGTAAGAGTGACAGAGTGTAAGAGTGACAGAGTGTAAGAGTGACAGAGTGTAAGAGTGACAGAGTAAGAGTGACAGAGAGTAAGAGTGACAGAGAGTAAGAGTGACAGAGAGTAAGAGTGACAGAGAGTAAGAGTGACAGAGAGTAAGAGTGACAGAGTAAGAGTGACAGAGAGTAAGAGTGACAGAGAGTAAGAGTGACAGAGAGTAAGAGTGACAGAGAGTAAGAATGACAGAGTAAGAGTGACAGAGAGTAAGAGTGACAGAGTAAGAGTGACAGAGTAAGAGTGACAGAGAGTAAGAGTGACAGAGAGTAAGAGTGACAGAGAGTAAGAGTGACAGAGTAAGAGTGACAGAGTAAGAGTGACAGAGTAAGAGTGACAGAGAGTAAGAGTGACAGAGAGTAAGAGTGACAGAGAGTAAGAGTGACAGAGTAAGAGTGACAGAGTAAGAGTGACAGAGTAAGAGTGACAGAGTAAGAGTGACAGAGAGTAAGAGTGACAGAGAGTAAGAGTGACAGAGTAAGAGTGACAGAGAGTAGGAGTGACAGAGTGTAAGAGTGACAGTAAGAGTGACAGAGAGTAAGAGTGACAGAGAGTAAGAGTGACAGAGAGTAAGAGTGACAGAGAGTAAGAGTGACAGAGTAAGAGAGTGAGAGTGATTATGAGAGAGTTAAGAGTGTGAGGTGTGTGAGTGTAGCAGGCCAGGGAGGCAGGATGTGTGGTCACAGGCGAGGCCTAGGCCTCGTGATCTCTAATGTTGGTTTTTATATATATGTTGGATTTTTTGTCCTGTTTCAAATTATAATTATTTAGCAGGAATGTAATAAGATATTGCACAGTATTAATGTGACAATAATATATGCATTATTTCCTTGATAATCAAACTTGTTGTTCAAAGATAATATACAATCTTTGAAGGAAACATTTTGAGAGTGCGAGCTGGCAACACTGGGCTGGTGGGTGAGAGAGACGTATGGTTAGTTTTGCTCAGACCTTCAGTGGTGAAGGGTGTGTCCCAGCTGGCCGCCACCAGCCGCCACCCGCCGCCACCCGCCGCCACCCGCCACCACCCACCACCAGCCGCCACCCACCACCAGCCGCCACCCGCCACCACCCACCACCAGCCGCCACCTGCCACCACCCACCACCAGCCGCCACCCGCCGCCACCCGCCACCCACCACCAGCCGCCACCCGCCGCCACCCACCACCAGCCGCCACCCACCACCAGCCGCCACCCACCACCAGCCGCCACCCGCCACCACCTACCGTCAGCCGCCACCCACCACCAGCCGCCACCCGCCACCACCCACCACCAGCCGCCACCAGCCACCGCCACCCACCACCGCCACTCACCACCCGCCGCCACCACCCACCACCAGCCGCCACCACCCACCACCAGCCGCCACCCGCCACCACCCACCACCAGCCGCCAGCCGCCACCCACCACCAGCCGCCACCCGCCACCACCCACCATCAGCCGCCACCCGCCACCACCCACCACCAGCCGCCACCCGCCACCACCCACCACCAGCCGCCACCCGCCACCACCCACCACCAGCCGCCACCACCCACCACCAGCCGCCACCCGCCACCAGCCACCGCCACCCACCACCGCCACTCACCACCCGCCGCCACCACCCACCACCCGCCGCCACCCGCCACCCACCACCAGCCGCCACCCGCCACCACCCACCACCAGCCGCCACCCGCCACCACCCGCCACCCGCCACCACCCGCCACCAGCCACCGCCACCCACCACCGCCACTCACCACCCGCCGCCACCACCCACCACCAGCCGCCACCAGCCACCGCCACCCACCACCGCCACCCGCCGCCACCACCCACCACCACCACCCACCACCACCAGCCGCCGCCGCCACCACCACCCACCACCACCGCCGCCACCACCCATCACCGCCGCCGCCGCCACCACCCACCACAGCCGCCGCCGACACCACCGCCACCACCCACCACAGCCGCCACCACCACCCACCACCACCACCACCACCAACCACCGCCGCCACCACCAGCCGCCACAAGCCGCCACCGCCCGCCACCGCCCGCCACCGCCCGCCACCAGCCGTCATCACCACCACCACCACCACCAGCCGCCATCACCGCCACCAGCCGCCACCACCACCAGCCGCCACCACCACCACCACCACCAGCCGCCATCACCGCCACCAGCTGCCACCACCACCAGCCGCCACCAGCTGCCACCACCACCAGCCGCCACCACCAGCCGCCACCACCGCCTGCCACCAGCCGCCACCACCGCCCGCTATCAGCCGTCACCGCCCGTTGCCACAGTCGCCACCGCAAGCCGCCACCGCCAGCCGCCACCAGCCGCCACCCGCCGCCACCCGCCGCCCACCACCAGCCGCCACCCGCCACCACCCACCACCAGCCGCCACCCACCACCAGCCGCCACCCGCCACCACCCAACACCAGCCGCCACCTGCCACCACCCACCACCAGCCGCCACCCGCCGCCACCCACCACCAGCCGCCACCCGCCGCCACCCACCACCAGCCGCCACCCGCCGCCACCCACCACCAGCCGCCACCCGCCACCACCCACCGTCAGCCGCCACCCGCCACCACCCACCACCAGCCGCCACCCGCCACCACCCACCACCAGCCGCCACCCGCCACCACCCACCACCAGCCGCCACCCGTCACCAGCCACCGCCACCCACCACCGCCACTCACCATCCGCCGCCACCACCCACCACCAGCCGCCACCACCCACCACCAGCCGCCAGCCGCCACCCACCACCAGCCGCCACCCGCCACCACCCACCACCAGCCGCCACCCGCCACCACCCACCACCAGCCGCCACCCGCCACCACCCACCACCAGCCGCCACCCGCCACCACCCACCACCAGCCGCCACCCGCCACCACCCACCACCAGCCGCCACCCGCCACCACCAGCCGCCACCCACCACCAGCCGCCACCCGCCACCAACCACCACCAGCCGCCACCCGCCACCAGCCACCGCCACCAGCCACCGCCACCCACCACCACCACTCACCACCCGCCACCACCCACCACCCGCCACCACCCGCCACCCGCCACCACCCGCCACCAGCCACCGCCACCCACCACCGCCACTCACCACCCGCCGCCACCACCCACCACCAGCCGCCAGCCGCCACCAGCCACCGCCACCCGCCGCCACCACCCACCACCACCACCAGCCGCCATCACCGCCACCAGCTGCCACCACCACCAGCCGCCACCAGCTGCCACCACCACCAGCCGCCACCGCCAGCCGCCACCAGCCCCCCCCCACCGCCGATCGTCACCACCCACCACAGTCGCCGCCGCCCGCCACCGCCCGCCACCACCCACTACAGCCGCCACCACCCACCACCCGCCGCCACCACCCACCACCACCCGCCGCCACCACCCACCACCACCAGCCGCCGCCGCCACCCACCACCCGCCGCCACCACCACCCACCACCACCGCCGCCACCACCACCCACCACCACCAGCCGCCGCCGCCACCACCGCCCACCACCACCGCCGCCACCACCCACCACCACCAGCCGCCGCCGCCACCACCACCACCCACCACCACCGCCGCCACCACCCACCACCGCCAGCCGCCACCACTCATCACAGACGCCGCCACCCGCCACCGCCCGCCACCACCGCCAGACACAGCCGCCAGTGTCCGCCACCGCCGCCACTGTCCGCCACCGCCGCCACTGTCCGCCACCGCCGCCATTGTCCGCCACCGCCGTCACTGTCCGCCACCGCCGCCACTGTCCGCCACCGCCACCACTGTCTGCCACCGCCACCACTGTCCGCCCGCCGCCACCACTGTCCGCCCGCCGCCACCACTGTCCGCCCGCCGCCACCACTGTCTGCCCGCCGCCTCCACTGTTCGCCCGCCGCCTCCACTGTCCGCCCGCCGCCTCCACTGTCCGCCCGCCGCCTCCACTGTCCGCCCGCCGCCTCCACTGTCCGCCCGCCGCCGCCACTGTTCGCCCGCCGCCGCCACTGTCCGCCCGCCGCCGCCACTGTCCGCCCGCCGCCGCCACTGTCCGCCCGCCGCCACCACTGTCCGCCCGCCGCCTCCACTGTCCGCCCGCCGCCGCCACTGTCCGCCCGCCGCCACTGTCCGCCCGCCGCCACTGTCCGCCCGCCGCCACTGTCCGCCCGCCGCCACTATCCGCCACCGCCGCCACTGTCCGCCACAGCCGCCACTCTCTGCCGTACAGCCTCCCCTCTCTCCGTTAGTAAATAATTATAATTGTTAGTAAATAATAAAAGAAATATAAATTATTAGATTTTTTTTACCCTTAAATTGGTTTTAATATTTAAATTGAAAATAATAATATAATATAAAATATAATAAAAATAATATAATATAAAATATAATTTAATTTCAAGAAATTTAACTTTAAACACAAAGATGTGAAAAGGGTTCAGATTATTGGCTCAAACCTTTCATAAGAGATTCATATTGGTGTATGAATGGATTATGAATGACTCATGTTAGGAGTGTAAAGTTGCCACAACATCTCAAATTAGTGTTAGATACATATGTCTTGGTTATAAGTTTTGGAAACCTATTTAAGTCCACACACAATATCGTATCTGATACGATAAAACAAACGTTTCCAATACTTTCAAATACTTTCCAGATATGTTGTGGCAACCTAAAATTGTTTGCTGGGTAGCATATTTTCGGTATAAAATGTCGTAATTTCAAACTGCGAATACGTGCAGAGAGCCAGAATTTGGCTCAAAAATATGGCTCAAGGGTCGAATTTGGGATGTTTGGGATATTTTGAAAACTGCAGGGGGGTTTGGGCAAAATGTGACCCATCGCTGCTTTCAGTGATTGGCATATTTTCAGTATAAAAAGTCGTAATTTCAAACTGCGAATACTTGCAGAGAACCAGAATTTGGCTCTAAAATTAGGCTCAAAGGTCGAATTTAGGATGTTTGGGATACTTTGAAAACTGCAGGGAAGGTTTGGGCAAAATGTGATCCATCGCCACTCTCAGTAATTGGCATATTATCGATATAAAATGTCGTAATTTCAAACTGCGAATACGTGCAGAGAGCCAGAAGTTGGCTCCAAAATATGACTTATGCGTCGAATTTGGGATGTTTAGGATATTTTGAAATCTGCAGGGAGGGTTTGGGCAGAGTGTGTTCCATCGCGGCTTTCAGTAATTGGCATATTTTCGGTATAAAATGTCGTAATTTCACACTGCGAATACGTGCAGAGAGCCAGAGTTTGGCTCCAAAATAATTCTTTAGGGTCGAATTTGGGATGTTTAGGATATTTTGAAAACTGCAGGGAAGGTTTGGGCAAAATGTGATCCATCGCCGCTCTCAGTAATTGGCATATTTTTTGTATATGGATTTTGGATATACAGTCTCCGTGGTGTAGTGGTAAGACACTCGCCTGGCGTTCCGCTAGCGCTATGTCATGGGTTCGTATCCTGGCCGGGGAGGATTTACTGGGCGCAATTCCATAACTGTAGCCTCTGTTTGACGCAACAGTAAAATGTATACTTGGATGAAAAAACAATTCTTCGCGGCCGGGGATCGTATTCCATGGACCTGCCCGAAACGCTACGCGTACTAGTGGCTGTAATAGAATATAACAACTCTTGTATATATCTCAAAACAAAAAAAAATATCGGTAATATAAACCGAAAATCAGGAACATTTTAGTTAATTTTAATGAAAACACATTTATTTTTATCATTTGTATTGAAAGCAACATCTTTATACGTGTTTTCTAGGGTCTAAAAATACGAAACGTTGCTCTACGATTCGAAGTTAAAATCCTCAAATTTGGTATAATAATGACTTTTGTTACGTTTTTCATGTAGTTTGATATTACGTATACATATTCTTTTTACCAATATTTCGATACTATTTCATGTAGTGTCACGATATGTGATTTAGCCTTCAAATCTCAGATTTTCGCATAATATTGCATTTTAAGCAAGTTTTCTTGCATTTTGTTTCGTACTAAAAATCATCGATTTCAGCAATATTTTGACGTTTACCATCCCCTTTTCCTTTATGTGATATAAACAAAATATCATGGAATTAGGCAATATTTTGCTGTTTTTCCACGTTTTTGTGAATTTTTAGGTTATTGCTATTAATTCATTAAATATACGATAATAATGATGCAAACACATAATTGATTAAAAATTAACCTTTAACACTTCATTTTTAATCAACTATTTGTTTCTCGTTAAAATACTGAGTAAGATATTGGAAAGGGGAGAAGTTATGTTTTGATTGCATATATCGACGTTTCAGCCGGATTAGAGCGGTTTTACGTGTACATCTTCCATCGGTAATATAAACCAAAAATCAGGAACATTTTAGTTAATTTTAATGAAAACATATTGATTTTTATCATTTGTATTTGAAACAACATTGTCATATGTCTTTTCTTGGATCTAAATAATACGAAACTTCGCTCTATGATTTGAAGTAAAAATCCTCAAATATGGTAATATAGTGACTTTTTCACGTTATTCATGTAGTGTGATTATACGTATATATATTCGTTTTTACCAATATTTCGATACTACTTCATGTTTTCTCACGATATGTGATTTGGACTTCAAATCTCAGAATTTCGCAAATTTTGCATTTTTAAGCAAGTTTTCTTGCATTTTTGTTTTGTACTTACAATCATCGAATTTAGCAATATTTTGACCTTTATCATCCCCTTTTCCTTTATGTGATTTAAACAAAATATTATCGAATTAGGCAATATTTTGCCGTTTTTCCACGTTTTTGTGAATTTTCAGTTTATTGTTATTATTTCATTAAATATATGAGGAAAAATTATGCAAACACATAATTGATCAAAAAATAACCTTAAATACTTCATTTTCAATCAACTATTTGCTTCTCGTTAAAATACTGAGTAGGATATTGGAAAGGGGAGAAGTTCTGTTTTTATTGCATATATCGACGTTTCAGCCGGATTAGAGCGGTTTTACGTGTACATCTTCCATCGGTAATATATACGGAAAATCAGGAACATTTTAGTTAATTTTAATGAAAACACATTGATTTTTATCATTTGTATTGGAAGCAACATCTTTATACGTCTTTTCTAGGGTCTAAAAAATACGAAACGTCGCTCTATGATTGGAAGTTAAAATCTTTAAATTTGGTATAATAATGACTTTTTCACGTTTTTCGTAGTTTGATATTACGTAAATATATTCTTTTTTACCAATACTTCGATACTATTTCATGTAGTATCACGATATGTGATTTGGCCTTCATATCTCAGATTTTCGCAAAATATTGCATTTTAAGCAAGTTTTCTTGCATTTTGTTTCGTACTAAAAATCATCGAATTCAGCAATATTTTGACGTTTATCATCCCCTTTTCCTTTATGTGATTTAAACAAAATATCATCGAATTAGGTAATATTTTGCCGTTTTTCCACGTTTTTGTGAATTTTCAGTTTATTGTTATTATTTCATTAAATAAACGAGAAAAAATATGCAAACACATAATTGATCAGAAAATAACCTTAAATATTTCATTTTCAATCATCTATTTGTTTCTCGTTAAAATAATGAGTAAGATATTGAACAGGGGAGAAGTTCTGTTTTTATTGCATATATCGACGTTTCAGCCGGATTAGAACGGTTTTACGTGTACATCTTCCATCGGTAATATAAACTGAAAACCAGGAACATTTTAGTTAATTTTAATGAAAACACACTGATTTTTATCATTTGTATTGGAAGCAACATCTTTATACATCTTTTCTAGGGTCTAAAAATTACGAAACGTCGCTCTATGATTCGAAGTTAAAATCCTCCAATTTTGTATAATAATGACTTTTTTCACGTTTTTCATGTAGTTTGATATTACGTAAATATATTCATTTTTAACACTATTTCGATACTATTTTATGTAGTATCACGATATGTGATTTGGCCTTCAAATCTCAGATTTTCGCATAATATTGCATTTTAAGCAAGTTTTCTTGCATTTTGTTTCCTACTAAAAATCATCGAATTCAGCAATATTTTGACGTTTATCATCCCCCTTTTCCTTTATGTGATATAAACAAAATATCATCGAATTAGGCAATATTTTGCTGTTTTTCCACGTTTTGGTGATTTTCAGTTTATTGTTATTAATTCATTAAATACACGATAAAAATGATGCAAACGCATAATTGATTAGAAATTAACCTTGACCACTGTTACGAATCTCACTAGGATTCTGCCATTACTCCTGATTCTCATATTACTTTATTGTCTTGTTCTTTAAAATAGCATCCAGTTGTATGATATAAGATTTTGTATGTTATATATATATTATAGCATGCTGTAGTGTGCCTGAGCACATTATATTGTGTGAGGCTTTTGGTGTTAATTTCTCATGTAGTTTCTCCGTTTGGGCGGTTGACCATATTTGGATATGGCCAGTGTGGGAACATTGTTGTCAATAGAGTGTTTATAGTTTTACCTTGATTTATTCCCATATTTGGTTTCTGTATTATTGTATGGAACGTTGTACCAGTGTTTACTACTCTTTAGTTTAACAATGTTTTGAATATTAGTGCTGCGTTTTATTATTAGAATTTCCACAATGTTTGTGTGGACGGTTAGTTGATTTTTTGGTAGACGCTTGGCCTGCGGACCAAGGCGTGGGCAGAAGCGTGGCAGCTGTATTCGAGAGGAGTCATGTTTTAAGTTAAGTCATTGGTCACTGTTATTTTAGCCCATATAAATGTTAATTATCTGGTTAGATGATATGAGTATTACTATTGATTAATCCATGTTCTGGTGATATTGCTCATGTCTCAATAACTAATTTCATTCTATGATATTGCATGCTGAAGAATATTTCTGGCTATTATATATTTAAATATTGTTATGATTGTCCCCCTTAGCATAAATATATTGTTCTCCATTTTATGGAGTGATGTATATTTACCCATAGACAGTTGTTGGCAAGGCCGATTTATTATCTTTTTTATTGCACTGCGGGGAGAAGAACCTTATTTAGTCTCAAGGGTGGTAACAAACACTTCATTTTCAATCAAATATTTGTTTCTCGTTAAAATACTGAGTAAGATATTGGAAAGGGGAGAAGTTCTGTTTTTATTGCATATATCGACGTTTCAGCCAGATTAGAGCGGTTTTACGTGTACATCTTCCATCGGTAATATAAACGGAAAATCAGGAACATTTTAGTTAATTCTAATGCAAACACATTGATTTTTATTATTTGTATTTGAAACAACATTGTCATATGTCTCTCCTTGGATCTAAATAATACGAAACCTCGCTCTATGATTTGAAGTTAAAATCCTCAAATATGGTATTATAGTGACTTTTTTCACGTTATTCATGTAGTGTGATTTTACGTATATATATTCGTTTTTACCAATATTTCGATAGTACTTCATGTTTTCTCACGATATGTGATTTGGCCTTCAAATCTCATATTTTCGCATAATAATGCATTTTAAGCAAGTTTTCTTGCATTTTGTTTCGTACTAAAAATCATCGAATTCAGCAATATTTTGACGTTTATCATCCCCTTTTCCTTTATGTGATATAAACAAAATATCATCGAATTAGGCAATATTTTGCTGTTTTTCAACGTTTTTGTGAATTTTCAGTTTATTGCTATTAATTCATTATATATACGATAAAAATGATGCAAACACATAATTGATTAGAAATTAACCTTAAACACTTCCTTTTCAATCAACTATTTGTTTCTCGTTAAAATACTGGGTAAGATATTGGAAAGGGGAGAAGTTCTGTTTTTATTGCATATATCGACGTTTCAGCCGGATTAGAGCGGTTTTACGTGTACATCTTCCATCGGTAATATATACGGAAAATCAGGAACATTTTAGTTAATTCTAAAGAAAACACATTGATTTTTATCATTTGTATTTGAAACAACATTGTCATATGTCTTTTCTTGGATCTAAATACTGCGAAACCTCGCTCTATGATTTGAAGTTAAAATCCTCAAATATGGTAATATAGTGACTTTTTTCACGTTATTCATGTAGTGTAATTTTACGTATATATACTCGTTTTTACCAATATTTCGATACTACTTCATGTTTTCTCACGATATGTGATTTAGCCTTCAAATCTCAGAATTTCGCAAATTTTGCATCTTTAAGCAAGTTTTCTTGCATTTTGTTTTGTACTAAAAATCATCAAATTTAGCATTATTTTGACCTTTTTTCTTCCCCTTTTCCTTTATGTGATTTAAACAAAATATCATCGAATTAGGCAATATTTTGCCGTTTTTCCACGTTTTTGTGAATTTTCAGTTTATTGTTATTATTTCATTAAATATACGAGAAAAATTAGGCAAACACATAATTGATCAGAAAATAACCTTAAATACTTCATTTTCAATCATCTATTTGTTTCTCGTTAAAATACTGAGTAAGATATTGAAAAGGGGAGAAGTTCTGTTTTTATTGCATATATCGACGTTTCAGCCGGATTAAAACGGTTTTACGTGTACATCTTCCATCGGTAATATAAACCGAAAATCAGGAACATTTTAGTTAATTTTAATGAAAACACATTGATTTTTATCATTTGTATTGGAAGCAACATCTTTATACGTGTTTTCTAGGGTCTAAAAAATACGAAACGTAGCTCTATAATTCGAAGTTAAAATCCTCAAATTTGGTATAATAATGACTTTTGTCACGTTTTTCATGTAGTTTGATATTACGTATATATATTCTTTTTTCCAATATTTCGATACTATTTCATGTAGTATCACTATGTGTGATTTAGCCTTCAAATCTCAGATTTTCACATAATATTGCATTTTAAGCAAGTTTTCTTGCATTTAGTTTCGTACTAAAAATCATCGAACTCAGCAATATTTTGACGTTTATCATCCCCTTTTCCTTTATGTGATATAAACAAAATATCATCGAATTAGGAAATATTTTGCTGTTTTTCCACGTTTTTGTGAATTTTCAGTTTATTGCTATTATTTCATTAAATATACGTTAAACATGATGCAAACACATAATTGATTAAAAATTAACCCTTAACACTTCATTTTTAATCAACTATTTGTTTCTCGTTAAAATACTGAGTAAGATATTGGAAAGGGGAGAAGTTCTGTTTTTATTGCTTATATCGACGTTTCAGCCGGATTAGAGCGGTTTTACGTGTACATCTTCCATCGGTAATATAAACGGAAAATCAGGAACATTTTAGTTAATTCTAATGAAAACACATTGATTTTTATCATTTGTATTTGAAACAACATTTTCATATGTCTTTTCTTGGATCTAAATAATACGAAACCTCGCTCTACGTGTACAAACGAAAGTATTTTTTCAAAACGAAAGTGTACAAACACTTTTCTTTTTTTCAAAACGAAAGTGTACAAACACTTTTCTTTTTTTCAAAACGAAAGTGTTGCAAACGAAACGTGTACAAACGAAAGTATTTACTGTTTCGTACAAACGAAAATATTTCGAAAATAATACGAAACCTCGCTCAAACGTGAAAAAAGTCATTATTATACCAAATTTGAAGATTTTAACTTCGAATCATAGAGCGACGTTTCGTATTTTTTAGACCCTAGAAAAGACGTATAAAGATGTTGCTTCCAATACAAATGATAAAAATATATGTGTTTTCATTAAAATTAACTAAAATGTTCCTGATTTTCGGTTTATATTACCGATGGAAGATGTACACGTAAAACCGCTCTAATCCGGCTGAAACGTCGATATATGCAATAAAAACAGAACTTCTCCCCTTTCCAATATCTTACTCAGTATTTTAACGAGAATCAAATAGTTGATTGAAAATGAAGTGTTTAAGGTTAATTTCTAATCAATTATGTGTTTGCATCATTTTTATCGTATATTTAGTGAATTAATAGCAATAAATTGAAAATTCACAATAACGTGGAAAACCAGCAAAATATTGCCTAATTTGATGATATTTTGTTTATATTACATAAAGGAAAAGGGGATGATAAAGGTCAAAATACTGCTGAATTCGATGATTTTTAGTACGAAACAAAATGCAAGAAAACTTGCTTAAAATGCAATATTATGCGAAAATCTGAGATTTGAAGGCCAAATCACATATCGTGAGAAAACATGAAGTAGTATCGAAATATTGGTAAAAACGAATATATATACGTAAAATCACACTACATGAATAACGTGAAAAAGTCACTATAATACCATATTTGAGGATTTTAACTTCAAATCATAGAGCGAGGTTTCGTAATATTTAGATCCAAGAAAAGACATATGACAATGTTGTTTCAAATACAAATGATAAAAATCAATATGTTTTCATTAGAATTAACTAAAATGTTCCTGATTTTTGGTTTATATTACCGATGGAAGATGTACACGTAAAACCGTTCTAATCCGACTGAAACGTCGATATATGCAATTAAAACAGAACTTCTCCCATTTTCAATATCCTACTCAGTATTTTAACGAGAAATAAATAGATGATTGAAAATGAAATATTTAAGGTTATTTTCTGATCAATTATGTGTTTGCATAATTTTTATCGTATATATAATGAATTAATAACAATAAACTGAAAATTCACATAAACGTGGAAAAACGGCCTAATTCGATGATATTTTGTTTAAATCACATAAAGGAAAAGGGGATGAAAAAAGCTCAAAATATTGCTAAATTCGATGATTTTTAGTAGAAAACAAAATGCAAGAAAACTTGCTTAAAGATTCAAAATTTGCAAAATTCTGAGATTTGAAGGCCAAATCACATATCGTGAGAAAACATGAAGTAGTATCGAAATATTGGTAGAAATGAATATATATACGTAAAATTACACTAAATGAATAACGTGAAAAAAGTCACTATATTACCATATTTGAGGATCTTAACTTCAAATCATAGAGCGAGGTTTCGTATTATTTAGATCCAAGAAAAGACATATGACAATGTTGTTTTAAATACAAATGATAAAAATCAATGTGTTTTCATTAGAATTAACTAAAATATTCCTGATTTTCGGTTTATATTACCGATGGAAGATGTACACGTAAAATCGTTCTAATCCAGCTAAAACGTCGATATTTGCATTTAAAACAGAACTTCCCTTTTCAATATCTTACTCAGTATTTTAACGAGAAACAAATAGATGATTGAAAATGATTTATTTAAGGTTATTATCTGATCAATTATGTGTTTGCATAATTTTTCTCGTATATTTAATGAAATAATAACAATAAACTGAAAATTCACAAAAACGTGGAAAAACGGCAAAATATTGCCTAATTCGATGATATTTTGTTTATATCACACAAAGGAAAAGGGAATAATAAACGTCAAAATATTACTGAATTCGATGATTTTTAGTACGAAACAAAATGCAAGAAAACTTGCTTAAAATGCAATATTATGCGAAAATCTGAGATTTGATGGCCAAATCACATATCGTGAGAAAACATGAAGTAGTATCGAAATATTGGTAAAAACGAATATATATACGTAAAATCACACTACATGAATAACGTGAAAAAAGTCACTATAATTCCATATTTGAAGATTTTAACTTCAAATCATAGAGCGAGGTTTCGTATTATTTAGATCCAAGAAAAGACATATGACAATGTTGTTTCAAATACAAATGATAAAAATCAATATGTTTTCATTGGAATTAACTAAAATGTTCCTGATTTTTGGTTTATATTACCGATGGAAGATGTACACGTAAAAACGTTCTAATCCGGCTGAAACGTCGATATATGCAATAAAAACAGAACTTCTCCCATTTTCAATATCCTACTCAGTATTTTAACGAGAAACAAATAGATTATTGAAAATGAAGTATTAAGGTTATTTTCTGATCAATTATGTGTTTGCATAATTTTTATCGTATATATAATGAATTAATAACAGTAAACTGAAAATTCAAAAAAACGTGGAAAAACGGCCTAATTCGATGATATTTTGTTTAAATCACATAAAGGAAAAGGGGATGAAAAAAGGTCAAAATATTGTTAAATTCGATGATTTTTAGTACAAAACAAAATGCAAGAAAACTTGCTTAATGATTCAAAATTTGCGAAATTCTGAGATTTGAAGGCCAAATCACATATCGTGAGAAAACATGAAGTAGTATCGAAATATTGGTAGAAATGAATTTATATACGTAAAATTACACTAAATGAATAACGTGAAAAAAGTCACTATATTACCATATTTGAGGATCTTAACTTCAAATCATAGAGCGAGGTTTCGTATTATTTAGATCCAAGAAAAGATATATGACAATGTTGTTTCAAATACAAATGATAAAAATCAATGTGTTTTCATTAGAATTAACTAAAATGTTCCTGATTTTCCGTATATATTACCGATGGAAGATGTACATGTAAATCCGCTTTAATCCGGCTGAAACGTCGATATATGCAATAAAAACAGAACTTCTCCCCTCTCCAATATCTTACTCAGTATTTTAACGAGAAACTAATAGTTGATTGAAAATGAAGTGTTTAAGGTTATTATCAAATCAATTATGTGTTTGCATCATTTTTATCGTATATATAATGAATTATTAGCAATAAACTGAAAATTCACAATAACGTGGAAAAACAGCAAAATATTGCCTAATTCGATGATATTTTGTTTATATCACATAAAGGAAAAGGGGATGATAAACGTCAAAATATTGCTGAATTCTATGATTTTTAGTACGAAACAAAATGCAAGAAATCTTGCTTAAAATGCAATATTATGCGAAAATCTGAGATTTGAAGGCCAAATCACATATCGTGAGAAAACATGAAGTAGTATCGAAATATTGGTAAAAACGAATATATATACGTAAAATCACACTATATGCATAACGTGAAAAAAGTCACTATAATACCATATATGAGGATTTTAACTTCAAATCATAGAGCGAGGTTTCGTATTATTTAGATCCAAGAAAAGACATATGACAATGTTGTTTCAAATACAAATGATAAAAATCAATGTGTTTTCATTAGAATTAACTAAAATGTTCCTGATTTTCCGTTTATATTACCGATGGAAAATGTACACATAAAACCGCTCTAATCCGGCTGAAACGTCGATATATGCAATAAAAACAGAACTTCTCCCCTTTCCAATATCTTACTCAGTATTTTAACGAGAAACAAATAGTTGATTGAAAATGAAGTGTTTAAGGTTAATTTCTAATCAATTATGTGTTTGCATCATTTTTATCGTATATTTAATGAATTAATAGCAATAAACTGAAAATTCACAATAACGTGGAAAAACAGCAAAATATTGCCTAATTCGATGATATTTTGTTTATATTACATAAAGGAAAAGGGGATGATAAACGTCAAAATACTGCTGAATTCGATGATTTTTAGTACGAAACAAAATGCAAGAAAACTTGCTTAAAATGCAATATTATGCGAAAATCTGAGATTTGAAGGTCAAATCACATATCGTGAGAAAACATGAAGTAGTATCGAAATATTGGTAAAAACGAATATATATACGTAAAATCACACTACATGAATAACGTGAAAAAAGTCACTATAATACCATATTTGAGGATTTTAACTTCAAATCATAGAGCGAGGTTTCGTATTATTTAGATCCAAGAAAAGACATATGACAATGTTGTTTCAAATACAATTGATAAAAATCAATATGTTTTCATTAGAATTTTTCTAAAATGTTCCTGATTTTTGGTTTATATTACCGATGGAAGATGTACACGTAAAACCGTTCTAATCCGGCTGAAACGTCGATATATGCAATTAAAACAGAACTTCTCCCATTTTCAATGACCTACTCAGTATTTTAACGAGAAACAAATAGATGATTGAAAACGAAATATTTAAGGTTATTTTCTGATCAATTATGTGTTTGCATAATTTTTATCGAATATATAATGAATTAATAACAATAAACTGAAAATTCACAAAAACGTGGAAAAACGGCCTAATTCGATGATATTTTGTTTAAATCACATAAAGGAAAAGGGGGATGAAAAAAGGTCAAAATATTGCTAAATTCGATGATTTTTAGTACCAAACAAAATGCAAGAAAACTTGCTTAAAGATTCAAAATTTGCGAAATTCTGAGATTTGAAGGCCAAATCACATATCGTGAGAAAACATGAAGTAGTATCGAAATATTGGTAGAAATGAATATATATACGTAAAATTACACTAAATGAATAACGTGAAAAAGTCACTATATTACCATATTTGAGGATCTTAACTTCAAATCATAGAGCGAGGTTTCGTATTATTTAGATCCAAGAAAAGACATATGACAATGTTGTTTCAAATACAAATGATAAAAATCAATGTGTTTTCATTTGAATTAACTAAAATATTCCTGATTTTCGGTTTATATTACCGATGGAAGATGTACATGTAAAATCGTTCTAATCCAGCTGAAACGTCGATATTTGCATTTAAAACAGAACTTCCCTTTTCAATATCTTACTCAGTATTTTAACGAGAAACAAATAGATGGTTGAAAATGATTTATTTAAGGTTATTATCTGATCAATTATGTGTTTGCATAATTTTTCTCGTATATTTAATGAAATAATAACAATAAACTGAAAATTCACAAAAACGTGGAAAAACGGCAAAATATTGCCTAATTCGATGATATTTTGTTTATATCACACAAAAGAAAAGGGGATAATAAACGTCAAAATATTACTGAATTCGATGATTTTTAGTACGAAACAAAATGCAAGAAAACTTGCTTAAAATGCAATATTATGCGAAAATCTGAGATTTGAAGGCCAAATCACATATCGTGAGAAAACATGAAGTAGTATCGAAATATTGGTAAAAACGAATATATATACGTAAAATCACACTACATGAATAACGTGAAAAAAGTCACTATAATACCATATTTGAGGATTTTAACTTCAAATCATAGAACGAGGTTTCGTATTATTTAAATCCAAGAAAAGACATATGACAATGTTGTTTCAAATACAAATGATAAAAATCAATATGTTTTCATTAGAATTAACTAAAATGTTCCTGATTTTTGGTTTATATTACCGATGGAAGATGTACACGTAAAACCGTTCTAATCCGGCTGAAACGTCGATATATGCAATAAAAACAGAACTTCTCCCATTTTCAATATCCTACTCAGTATTTTAACGAGAAACAAATAGATGATTGAAAATGAAGTACTTAAGGTTATTTTCTGATCAATTATGTGTTTGCATAATTTTTATCGTATATATAATGAATTAATAACAGTAAACTGAAAATTCAAAAAAACGTGGAAAAACGGCCTAATTCGATGATATTTTGTTTAAATCACATAAAGGAAAAGGGGATGAAAAAAGGTCAAAATATTGTTAAATTCGATGATTTTTAGTACAAAACAAAATGCAAGAAAACTTACTTAAAGATTCAAAATTTGCGAAATTCTGAGATTTGAAGGCCAAATCACATATCGTGAGAAAACATGAAGTAGTATCGAAATATTGGTAGAAATGAATATATATACGTAAAATTACACTAAATGAATAACGTGAAAAAAGTCACTATATTACCATATTTGAGGATCTTAACTGTAAATCATAGAGCGAGGTTTCGTATTATTTAGATCCAAGAAAAGACATATGACAATGTTGTTTCAAATACAAATGATAAAAATCAATGTGTTTTCATTAGAATTAACTAAAATGTTCCTAATTTTCCGTATATATTACCGATGGTAGATGTACATGTAAATCCGCTTTAATCCGGCTGAAACGTCGATATATGCAATAAAAACAGAACTTCTCCCCTCTCCAATATCTTACTCAGTATTTTAACGAGAAACTAATAGTTGATTGAAAATGAAGTGTTTAAGGTTAATTTCAAATCAATTATGTGTTTGCATCATTTTTATCGTATATATAATGAATTAATAGCAATAAACTGAAAATTCACAATAACGTGGAAAAACAGCAAAATATTGCCTAATTCGATGATATTTTGTTTATATCACATAAAGGAAAAGGGGATGATAAACGTCAAAATATTGCTGAATTCTATGATTTTTAGTACGAAACAAAATGCAAGAAAACTTGCTTAAAATGCAATATTATGCGAAAATCTGAGATTTGAAGGCCAAATCACATATCGTGAGAAAACATGAAGTAGTATCGAAATATTGGTAAAAACGAATATATAGACGTAAAATCACACTATATGCATAACGTGAAAAAAGTCACTATAATACCATATTTGAGGATTTTAACTTCAAATCATAGAGCGAGGTTTCGTATTATTTAGATCCAAGAAAAGACATATGACAATGTTGTTTCAAATACAAATGATAAAAATCAATGTGTTTTCATTAGAATTAACTAAAATGTTCCTGATTTTCCGTTTATATTACCGATGGAAAATGTACACATAAAACCGTTCTAATCCGGCTGAAACGTCGATATATGCAATAAAAACAGAACTTCTCCCCTTTCCAATATCTTACTCAGTATTTTAACGAGAAACAAATAGTTGATTGAAAATGAAGTGTTTAAGGTTAATTTCTAATCAATTATGTGTTTGCATAATTTTTATCGTATATTTAATGAATTAATAGCAATAAACTGAAAATTCACAATAACGTGGAAAAACAGCAAAATATTGCCTAATTCGATGATATTTTGTTTATATTACATAAAGGAAAAGGGGATGATAAACGTCAAAATACTGCTGAATTCGATGATTTTTAGTACGAAACAAAATGCAAGAAAACTTGCTTAAAATGCAATATTATGCGAAAATCTGAGATTTGAAGGCCAAATCACATATCGTGAGAAAACATGAAGTAGTATCGAAATATTGGTAAAAACGAATATATATACGTAAAATCACACTACATGAATAACGTGAAAAAAGTCACTATAATACCATATTTGAGGATTTTAACTTCAAATCATAGAGCGAGGTTTCGTATTATTTAGATCCAAGAAAAGACATTTGACAATGTTGTTTCAAATACAATTGATAAAAATCAATGTTTTCATTAGAATTTACTAAAATGTTCCTGATTTTTGGTTTATATTACCGATGGAAGATGTACACGTAAAACCGTTCTAATCCGGCTGAAACGTCGATATATGCAATTAAAACAGATCTTCTCCCATTTTCAATGACCTACTCAGTATTTTAACGAGAAACAAATAGATGATTGAAAACGAAATATTTAAGGTTATTTTCTGATCAATTATGTGTTTGCATAATTTTTATCGAATATATAATGAATTAATAACAATAAACTGAAAATTCACAAAAACGTGGAAAAACGGCCTAATTCGATGATATTTTGTTTAAATCACATAAAGGAAAAGGGGATGAAAAAAGTCAAAATATTGCTAAATTCGATGATTTTTAGTACCAAACAAAATGCAAGAAAACTTGCTTAAAGATTCAAAATTTGCGAAATTCTGAGATTTGAAGGCCAAATCACATATCGTGAGAAAACATGAAGTAGTATCGAAATATTGGTAGAAACGAATATATATACGTAAAATTACACTAAATGAATAACGTGAAAAAGTCACTATATTACCATATTTGAGGATCTTAACTTCAAATCATAGAGCGAGGTTTCGTATTATTTAGATCCAAGAAAAGACATATGACAATGTTGTTTCAAATACAAATGATAAAAATCAATGTGTTTTCATTAGAATTAACTAAAATGTTCCTGATTTTCCGTATATATTACCGATGGAAGATGTACACGTAAAACCGCTTTAATCCGGCTGAAATGTCGATATATGCAATAAATACCGAACTTCTCCCCTTTCCAATATCTTACTCAGTATTTTAACGAGAAACTAATAGTTGATTGAAAATGAAGTGTTTAAGGTTATTATCAAATCAATTATGTGTTTGCATCATTTTTATCGTATATATAATGAATTATTAACAATAAACTGAAAATTCACAATAACGTGGAAAAACAGCAAAATATTGCCTAATTCGATGATATTTTGTTTATATCACATAAAGGAAAAGGGGGATGATAAACGTCAAAATATTGCTGAATTCTATGATTTTTAGTACGAAACAAAATGCAAGAAAACTTGCTTAAAATGCAATATTATGCGAAAATCTGAGATTTGAAGACCAAATCACATATCGTGAGAAAACATGAAGTAGTATCGAAATATTGGTAAAAACGAATATATAGACGTAAAATCACACTATATGCATAACGTGAAAAAAGTCACTATAATACCATATTTGAGGATTTTAACTTCAAATCATAGAGCGAGGTTTCGTATTATTTAGATCCAAGAAAAGACATATGACAATGTTGTTTCAAATACAATTGATAAAAATCAATATGTTTTCATTAGAATTTTTCTAAAATGTTCCTGATTTTTGGTTTATATTACCGATGGAAGATGTACACGTAAAACCGTTCTAATCCGGCTGAAACGTCGATATATGCAATTAAAACAGAACTTCTCCCATTTTCAATGACCTACTCAGTATTTTAACGAGAAACAAATAGATGATTGAAAACGAAATATTTAAGGTTATTTTCTGATCAATTATGTGTTTGCATAATTTTTATCGAATATATAATGAATTAATAACAATAAACTGAAAATTCACAAAAACGTGGAAAAACGGCCTAATTCGATGATATTTTGTTTAAATCACATAAAGGAAAAGGGGGATGAAAAAAGGTCAAAATATTGCTAAATTCGATGATTTTTAGTACCAAACAAAATGCAAGAAAACTTGCTTAAAGATTCAAAATTTGCGAAATTCTGAGATTTGAAGGCCAAATCACATATCGTGAGAAAACATGAAGTAGTATCGAAATATTGGTAGAAATGAATATATATACGTAAAATTACACTAAATGAATAACGTGAAAAAGTCACTATATTACCATATTTGAGGATCTTAACTTCAAATCATAGAGCGAGGTTTCGTATTATTTAGATCCAAGAAAAGACATATGACAATGTTGTTTCAAATACAAATGATAAAAATCAATGTGTTTTCATTTGAATTAACTAAAATATTCCTGATTTTCGGTTTATATTACCGATGGAAGATGTACATGTAAAATCGTTCTAATCCAGCTGAAACGTCGATATTTGCATTTAAAACAGAACTTCCCTTTTCAATATCTTACTCAGTATTTTAACGAGAAACAAATAGATGGTTGAAAATGATTTATTTAAGGTTATTATCTGATCAATTATGTGTTTGCATAATTTTTCTCGTATATTTAATGAAATAATAACAATAAACTGAAAATTCACAAAAACGTGGAAAAACGGCAAAATATTGCCTAATTCGATGATATTTTGTTTATATCACACAAAAGAAAAGGGGATAATAAACGTCAAAATATTACTGAATTCGATGATTTTTAGTACGAAACAAAATGCAAGAAAACTTGCTTAAAATGCAATATTATGCGACAATCTGAGATTTGAAGGCCAAATCACATATCGTGAGAAAACATGAAGTAGTATCGAAATATTGGTAAAAACGAATATATATACGTAAAATCACACTACATGAATAACGTGAAAAAAGTCACTATAATACCATATTTGAGGATTTTAACTTCAAATCATAGAACGAGGTTTCGTATTATTTAAATCCAAGAAAAGACATATGACAATGTTGTTTCAAATACAAATGATAAAAATCAATATGTTTTCATTAGAATTAACTAAAATGTTCCTGATTTTTGGTTTATATTACCGATGGAAGATGTACACGTAAAACCGTTCTAATCCGGCTGAAACGTCGATATATGCAATAAAAACAGAACTTCTCCCATTTTCAATATCCTACTCAGTATTTTAACGAGAAACAAATAGATGATTGAAAATGAAGTACTTAAGGTTATTTTCTGATCAATTATGTGTTTGCATAATTTTTATCGTATATATAATGAATTAATAACAGTAAACTGAAAATTCAAAAAAACGTGGAAAAACGGCCTAATTCGATGATATTTTGTTTAAATCACATAAAGGAAAAGGGGATGAAAAAAGGTCAAAATATTGTTAAATTCGATGATTTTTAGTACAAAACAAAATGCAAGAAAACTTACTTAAAGATTCAAAATTTGCGAAATTCTGAGATTTGAAGGCCAAATCACATATCGTGAGAAAACATGAAGTAGTATCGAAATATTGGTAGAAATGAATATATATACGTAAAATTACACTAAATGAATAACGTGAAAAAAGTCACTATATTACCATATTTGAGGATCTTAACTGTAAATCATAGAGCGAGGTTTCGTATTATTTAGATCCAAGAAAAGACATATGACAATGTTGTTTCAAATACAAATGATAAAAATCAATGTGTTTTCATTAGAATTAACTAAAATGTTCCTAATTTTCCGTATATATTACCGATGGTAGATGTACATGTAAATCCGCTTTAATCCGGCTGAAACGTCGATATATGCAATAAAAACAGAACTTCTCCCCTCTCCAATATCTTACTCAGTATTTTAACGAGAAACTAATAGTTGATTGAAAATGAAGTGTTTAAGGTTAATTTCAAATCAATTATGTGTTTGCATCATTTTTATCGTATATATAATGAATTAATAGCAATAAACTGAAAATTCACAATAACGTGGAAAAACAGCAAAATATTGCCTAATTCGATGATATTTTGTTTATATCACATAAAGGAAAAGGGGATGATAAACGTCAAAATATTGCTGAATTCTATGATTTTTAGTACGAAACAAAATGCAAGAAAACTTGCTTAAAATGCAATATTATGCGAAAATCTGAGATTTGAAGGCCAAATCACATATCGTGAGAAAACATGAAGTAGTATCGAAATATTGGTAAAAACGAATATATAGACGTAAAATCACACTATATGCATAACGTGAAAAAAGTCACTATAATACCATATTTGAGGATTTTAACTTCAAATCATAGAGCGAGGTTTCGTATTATTTAGATCCAAGAAAAGACATATGACAATGTTGTTTCAAATACAAATGATAAAAATCAATGTGTTTTCATTAGAATTAACTAAAATGTTCCTGATTTTCCGTTTATATTACCGATGGAAAATGTACACATAAAACCGTTCTAATCCGGCTGAAACGTCGATATATGCAATAAAAACAGAACTTCTCCCCTTTCCAATATCTTACTCAGTATTTTAACGAGAAACAAATAGTTGATTGAAAATGAAGTGTTTAAGGTTAATTTCTAATCAATTATGTGTTTGCATAATTTTTATCGTATATTTAATGAATTAATAGCAATAAACTGAAAATTCACAATAACGTGGAAAAACAGCAAAATATTGCCTAATTCGATGATATTTTGTTTATATTACATAAAGGAAAAGGGGATGATAAACGTCAAAATACTGCTGAATTCGATGATTTTTAGTACGAAACAAAATGCAAGAAAACTTGCTTAAAATGCAATATTATGCGAAAATCTGAGATTTGAAGGCCAAATCACATATCGTGAGAAAACATGAAGTAGTATCGAAATATTGGTAAAAACGAATATATATACGTAAAATCACACTACATGAATAACGTGAAAAAAGTCACTATAATACCATATTTGAGGATTTTAACTTCAAATCATAGAGCGAGGTTTCGTATTATTTAGATCCAAGAAAAGACATATGACAATGTTGTTTCAAATACAATTGATAAAAATCAATGTTTTCATTAGAATTTACTAAAATGTTCCTGATTTTTGGTTTATATTACCGATGGAAGATGTACACGTAAAACCGTTCTAATCCGGCTGAAACGTCGATATATGCAATTAAAACAGAACTTCTCCCATTTTCAATGACCTACTCAGTATTTTAACGAGAAACAAATAGATGATTGAAAACGAAATATTTAAGGTTATTTTCTGATCAATTATGTGTTTGCATAATTTTTATCGAATATATAATGAATTAATAACAATAAACTGAAAATTCACAAAAACGTGGAAAAACGGCCTAATTCGATGATATTTTGTTTAAATCACATAAAGGAAAAGGGGATGAAAAAAGTCAAAATATTGCTAAATTCGATGATTTTTAGTACCAAACAAAATGCAAGAAAACTTGCTTAAAGATTCAAAATTTGCGAAATTCTGAGATTTGAAGGCCAAATCACATATCGTGAGAAAACATGAAGTAGTATCGAAATATTGGTAGAAACGAATATATATACGTAAAATTACACTAAATGAATAACGTGAAAAAGTCACTATATTACCATATTTGAGGATCTTAACTTCAAATCATAGAGCGAGGTTTCGTATTATTTAGATCCAAGAAAAGACATATGACAATGTTGTTTCAAATACAAATGATAAAAATCAATGTGTTTTCATTAGAATTAACTAAAATGTTCCTGATTTTCCGTATATATTACCGATGGAAGATGTACACGTAAAACCGCTTTAATCCGGCTGAAATGTCGATATATGCAATAAATACCGAACTTCTCCCCTTTCCAATATCTTACTCAGTATTTTAACGAGAAACTAATAGTTGATTGAAAATGAAGTGTTTAAGGTTATTATCAAATCAATTATGTGTTTGCATCATTTTTATCGTATATATAATGAATTATTAACAATAAACTGAAAATTCACAATAACGTGGAAAAACAGCAAAATATTGCCTAATTCGATGATATTTTGTTTATATCACATAAAGGAAAAGGGGATGATAAACGTCAAAATATTGCTGAATTCTATGATTTTTAGTACGAAACAAAATGCAAGAAAACTTGCTTAAAATGCAATATTATGCGAAAATCTGAGATTTGAAGACCAAATCACATATCGTGAGAAAACATGAAGTAGTATCGAAATATTGGTAAAAACGAATATATAGACGTAAAATCACACTATATGCATAACGTGAAAAAAGTCACTATAATACCATATTTGAGGATTTTAACTTCAAATCATAGAGCGAGGTTTCGTATTATTTAGATCCAAGAAAAGACATATGACAATGTTGTTTCAAATACAAATGATAAAAATCAATGTGTTTTCATTAGAATTAACTAAAATGTTCCTGATTTTCCGTTTATATTACCGATGGAAAATGTACACATAAAACCGTTCTAATCCGGCTGAAACGTCGATATATGCAATAAAAACAGAACTTCTCCCCTTTCCAATATCTTACTCAGTATTTTAACGAGAAACTAATAGTTGATTGAAAATGAAGTGTTTAAGGTTATTATCAAATCAATTATGTGTTTGCATCATTTTTATCGTATATATAATGAATTATTAACAATAAACTGAAAATTCACAATAACGTGGAAAAACAGCAAAATATTGCCTAATTCGATGATATTTTGTTTATATCACATAAAGGAAAAGGGGATGATAAACGTCAAAATATTGCTGAATTCGATGATTTTTAGTACGAAACAAAATGCAAGAAAACTTGCTTAAAATGCAATATTATGCGAAAATCTGAGATTTGAAGGCCAAATCACATATCGTGAGAAAACATGAAGTAGTATCGAAATATTGGTAAAAACGAATATATATACGTAAAATCACACTACATGAATAACGTGAAAAAAGTCACTATAATACCATATTTGAGGATTTTAACTTCAAATCATAGAGCGAGGTTTCGTATTATTTAGATCCAAGAAAAGACATATGACAATGTTGTTTCAAATACAATTGATAAAAATCAATATGTTTTCATTAGAATTTACTAAAATGTTCCTGATTTTTGGTTTATATTACCGATGGAAGATGTACACGTAAAACCGTTCTAATCCGGCTGAAACGTCGATATATGCAATTAAAACAGAACTTCTCCCATTTTCAATGACCTACTCAGTATTTTAACGAGAAACAAATAGATGATTGAAAACGAAATATTTAAGGTTATTTTCTGATCAATTATGTGTTTGCATAATTTTTATCGAATATATAATGAATTAATAACAATAAACTGAAAATTCACAAAAACGTGGAAAAACGGCCTAATTCGATGATATTTTGTTTAAATCACATAAAGGAAAAGGGGATGAAAAAAGTCAAAATATTGCTAAATTCGATGATTTTTAGTACCAAACAAAATGCAAGAAAACTTGCTTAAAGATTCAAAATTTGCGAAATTCTGAGATTTGAAGGCCAAATCACATATCGTGAGAAAACATGAAGTAGTATCGAAATATTGGTAGAAACGAATATATATACGTAAAATTACACTAAATGAATAACGTGAAAAAGTCACTATATTACCATATTTGAGGATCTTAACTTCAAATCATAGAGCGAGGTTTCGTATTATTTAGATCCAAGAAAAGACATATGACAATGTTGTTTCAAATACAAATGATAAAAATCAATGTGTTTTCATTAGAATTAACTAAAATGTTCCTGATTTTCCGTATATATTACCGATGGAAGATGTACACGTAAAACCGCTTTAATCCGGCTGAAACGTCGATATATGCAATAAATACCGAACTTCTCCCCTTTCCAATATCTTACTCAGTATTTTAACGAGAAACTAATAGTTGATTGAAAATGAAGTGTTTAAGGTTATTATCAAATCAATTATGTGTTTGCATCATTTTTATCGTATATATAATGAATTATTAACAATAAACTGAAAATTCACAATAACGTGGAAAAACAGCAAAATATTGCCTAATTCGATGATATTTTGTTTATATCACATAAAGGAAAAGGGGATGATAAACGTCAAAATATTGCTGAATTCTATGATTTTTAGTACGAAACAAAATGCAAGAAAACTTGCTTAAAATGCAATATTATGCGAAAATCTGAGATTTGAAGACCAAATCACATATCGTGAGAAAACATGAAGTAGTATCGAAATATTGGTAAAAACGAATATATAGACGTAAAATCACACTATATGCATAACGTGAAAAAAGTCACTATAATACCATATTTGAGGATTTTAACTTCAAATCATAGAGCGAGGTTTCGTATTATTTAGATCCAAGAAAAGACATATGACAATGTTGTTTCAAATACAAATGATAAAAATCAATGTGTTTTCATTAGAATTAACTAAAATGTTCCTGATTTTCCGTTTATATTACCGATGGAAAATGTACACATAAAACCGTTCTAATCCGGCTGAAACGTCGATATATGCAATAAAAACAGAACTTCTCCCCTTTTCAATATCTTACTCAGTATTTTAACGAGAAACTAATAGTTGATTGAAAATGAAGTGTTTAAGGTTATTATCAAATCAATTATGTGTTTGCATCATTTTTATCGTATATATAATGAATTATTAACAATAAACTGAAAATTCACAATAACGTGGAAAAACAGCAAAATATTGCCTAATTCGATGATATTTTGTTTATATCACATAAAGGAAAAGGGGATGATAAACGTCAAAATATTGCTGAATTCGATGATTTTTAGTACGAAACAAAATGCAAGAAAACTTGCTTAAAATGCAATATTATGCGAAAATCTGAGATTTGAAGGCCAAATCACATATCGTGAGAAAACATGAAGTAGTATCGAAATATTGGTAAAAACGAATATATATACGTAAAATCACACTACATGAATAACGTGAAAAAAGTCACTATAATACCATATTTGAGGATTTTAACTTCAAATCATAGAGCGAGGTTTCGTATTATTTAGATCCAAGAAAAGACATATGACAATGTTGTTTCAAATACAATTGATAAAAATCAATATGTTTTCATTAGAATTTACTAAAATGTTCCTGATTTTTGGTTTATATTACCGATGGAAGATGTACACGTAAAACCGTTCTAATCCGGCTGAAACGTCGATATATGCAATTAAAACAGAACTTCTCCCATTTTCAATGACCTACTCAGTATTTTAACGAGAAACAAATAGATGATTGAAAACGAAATATTTAAGGTTATTTTCTGATCAATTATGTGTTTGCATAATTTTTATCGAATATATAATGAATTAATAACAATAAACTGAAAATTCACAAAAACGTGGAAAAACGGCCTAATTCGATTATATTTTGTTTAAATCACATAAAGGAAAAGGGGATGAAAAAAGTCAAAATATTGCTAAATTCGATGATTTTTAGTACCAAACAAAATGCAAGAAAACTTGCTTAAAGATTCAAAATTTGCGAAATTCTGAGATTTGAAGGCCAAATCACATATCGTGAGAAAACATGAAGTAGTATCGAAATATTGGTAGAAACGAATATATATACGTAAAATTACACTAAATGAATAACGTGAAAAAGTCACTATATTACCATATTTGAGGATCTTAACTTCAAATCATAGAGCGAGGTTTCGTATTATTTAGATCCAAGAAAAGACATATGACAATGTTGTTTCAAATACAAATGATAAAAATCAATGTGTTTTCATTAGAATTAACTAAAATGTTCCTGATTTTCCGTATATATTACCGATGGAAGATGTACACGTAAAACCGCTTTAATCCGGCTGAAACGTCGATATATGCAATAAATACCGAACTTCTCCCCTTTCCAATATCTTACTCAGTATTTTAACGAGAAACTAATAGTTGATTGAAAATGAAGTGTTTAAGGTTATTATCAAATCAATTATGTGTTTGCATCATTTTTATCGTATATATAATGAATTATTAACAATAAACTGAAAATTCACAATAACGTGGAAAAACAGCAAAATATTGCCTAATTCGATGATATTTTGTTTATATCACATAAAGGAAAAGGGGATGATAAACGTCAAAATATTGCTGAATTCTATGATTTTTAGTACGAAACAAAATGCAAGAAAACTTGCTTAAAATGCAATATTATGCGAAAATCTGAGATTTGAAGACCAAATCACATATCGTGAGAAAACATGAAGTAGTATCGAAATATTGGTAAAAACGAATATATAGACGTAAAATCACACTATATGCATAACGTGAAAAAAGTCACTATAATACCATATTTGAGGATTTTAACTTCAAATCATAGAGCGAGGTTTCGTATTATTTAGATCCAAGAAAAGACATATGACAATGTTGTTTCAAATACAAATGATAAATATCAATGTGTTTTCATTAGAATTAACTAAAATGTTCCTGATTTTCCGTTTATATTACCGATGGAAAATGTACACATAAAACCGTTCTAATCCGGCTGAAACGTCGATATATGCAATAAAAACAGAACTTCTCCCCTTTCCAATATCTTACTCAGTATTTTAACGAGAAACTAATAGTTGATTGAAAATGAAGTGTTTAAGGTTATTATCAAATCAATTATGTGTTTGCATCATTTTTATCGTATATATAATGAATTATTAACAATAAACTGAAAATTCACAATAACGTGGAAAAACAGCAAAATATTGCCTAATTCGATGATATTTTGTTTATATCACATAAAGGAAAAGGGGATGATAAACGTCAAAATATTGCTGAATTCGATGATTTTTAGTACGAAACAAAATGCAAGAAAACTTGCTTAAAATGCAATATTATGCGAAAATCTGAGATTTGAAGGCCAAATCACATATCGTGAGAAAACATGAAGTAGTATCGAAATATTGGTAAAAACGAATATATATACGTAAAATCACACTACATGAATAACGTGAAAAAAGTCACTATAATACCATATTTGAGGATTTTAACTTCAAATCATAGAGCGAGGTTTCGTATTATTTAGATCCAAGAAAAGACATATGACAATGTTGTTTCAAATACAATTGATAAAAATCAATATGTTTTCATTAGAATTTACTAAAATGTTCCTGATTTTTGGTTTATATTACCGATGGAAGATGTACACGTAAAACCGTTCTAATCCGGCTGAAACGTCGATATATGCAATTAAAACAGAACTTCTCCCATTTTCAATGACCTACTCAGTATTTTAACGAGAAACAAATAGATGATTGAAAACGAAATATTTAAGGTTATTTTCTGATCAATTATGTGTTTGCATAATTTTTATCGAATATATAATGAATTAATAACAATAAACTGAAAATTCACAAAAACGTGGAAAAACGGCCTAATTCGATGATATTTTGTTTAAATCACATAAAGGAAAAGGGGATGAAAAAAGTCAAAATATTGCTAAATTCGATGATTTTTAGTACCAAACAAAATGCAAGAAAACTTGCTTAAAGATTCAAAATTTGCGAAATTCTGAGATTTGAAGGCCAAATCACATATCGTGAGAAAACATGAAGTAGTATCGAAATATTGGTAGAAACGAATATATATACGTAAAATTACACTAAATGAATAACGTGAAAAAGTCACTATATTACCATATTTGAGGATCTTAACTTCAAATCATAGAGCGAGGTTTCGTATTATTTAGATCCAAGAAAAGACATATGACAATGTTGTTTCAAATACAAATGATAAAAATCAATGTGTTTTCATTAGAATTAACTAAAATGTTCCTGATTTTCCGTATATATTACCGATGGAAGATGTACACGTAAAACCGCTTTAATCCGGCTGAAACGTCGATATATGCAATAAATACCGAACTTCTCCCCTTTCCAATATCTTACTCAGTATTTTAACGAGAAACTAATAGTTGATTGAAAATGAAGTGTTTAAGGTTATTATCAAATCAATTATGTGTTTGCATCATTTTTATCGTATATATAATGAATTATTAACAATAAACTGAAAATTCACAATAACGTGGAAAAACAGCAAAATATTGCCTAATTCGATGATATTTTGTTTATATCACATAAAGGAAAAGGGGATGATAAACGTCAAAATATTGCTGAATTCTATGATTTTTAGTACGAAACAAAATGCAAGAAAACTTGCTTAAAATGCAATATTATGCGAAAATCTGAGATTTGAAGGCCAAATCACATATCGTGAGAAAACATGAAGTAGTATCGAAATATTGGTAAAAACGAATATATAGACGTAAAATCACACTATATGCATAACGTGAAAAAAGTCACTATAATACCATATTTGAGGATTTTAACTTCAAATCATAGAGCGAGGTTTCGTATTATTTAGATCCAAGAAAAGACATATGACAATGTTGTTTCAAATACAAATGATAAAAATCAATGTGTTTTCATTAGAATTAACTAAAATGTTCCTGATTTTCCGTTTATATTACCGATGGAAAATGTACACATAAAACCGTTCTAATCCGGCTGAAACGTCGATATATGCAATAAAAACAGAACTTCTCCCCTTTCCAATATCTTACTCAGTATTTTAACGAGAAACAAATAGTTGATTGAAAATGAAGTGTTTAAGGTTAATTTCTAATCAATTATGTGTTTGCATAATTTTTATCGTATATTTAATGAATTAATAGCAATAAACTGAAAATTCACAATAACGTGGAAAAACAGCAAAATATTGCCTAATTCGATGATATTTTGTTTATATTACATAAAGGAAAAGGGGATGATAAACGTCAAAATACTGCTGAATTCGATGATTTTTAGTACGAAACAAAATGCAAGAAAACTTGCTTAAAATGCAATATTATGCGAAAATCTGAGATTTGAAGGCCAAATCACATATCGTGAGAAAACATGAAGTAGTATCGAAATATTGGTAAAAACGAATATATATACGTAAAATCACACCACATGAATAACGTGAAAAAAGTCACTATAATACCATATTTGAGGATTTTAACTTCAAATCATAGAGCGAGGTTTCGTATTATTTAGATCCAAGAAAAGACATATGACAATGTTGTTTCAAATACAATTGATAAAAATCAATATGTTTTCATTAGAATTTACTAAAATGTTCCTGATTTTTGGTTTATATTACCGATGGAAGATGTACACGTAAAACCGTTCTAATCCGGCTGAAACGTCGATATATGCAATTAAAACAGAACTTCTCCCATTTTCAATGACCTACTCAGTATTTTAACGAGAAACAAATAGATGAATGAAAACGAAATATTTAAGGTTATTTTCTGATCAATTATGTGTTTGCATAATTTTTATCGAATATATAATGAATTATTAACAATAAACTGAAAATTCACAAAAACGTGGAAAAACGGCCTAATTCGATGATATTTTGTTTAAATCACATAAAGGAAAAGGGGATGAAAAAAGTCAAAATATTGCTAAATTCGATGATTTTTAGTACCAAACAAAATGCAAGAAAACTTGCTTAAAGATTCAAAATTTGCGAAATTCTGAGATTTGAAGGCCAAATCACATATCGTGAGAAAACATGAAGTAGTATCGAAATATTGGTAGAAACGAATATATATACGTAAAATTACACTAAATGAATAACGTGAAAAAGTCACTATATTACCATATTTGAGGATCTTAACTTCAAATCATAGAGCGAGGTTTCGTATTATTTAGATACAAGAAAAGACATATGACAATGTTGTTTCAAATACAAATGATAAAAATCAATGTGTTTTCATTAGAATTAACTAAAATGTTCCTGATTTTCCGTATATATTACCGATGGAAGATGTACACGTAAAACCGCTTTAATCCGGCTGAAACGTCGATATATGCAATAAATACCGAACTTCTCCCCTTTCCAATATCTTACTCAGTATTTTAACGAGAAACTAATAGTTGATTGAAAATGAAGTGTTTAAGGTTATTATCAAATCAATTATGTGTTTGCATCATTTTTATCGTATATATAATGAATTATTAACAATAAACTGAAAATTCACAATAACGTGGAAAAACAGCAAAATATTGCCTAATTCGATGATATTTTGTTTATATCACATAAAGGAAAAGGGGATGATAAACGTCAAAATATTGCTGAATTCTATGATTTTTAGTACGAAACAAAATGCAAGAAAACTTGCTTAAAATGCAATATTATGCGAAAATCTGAGATTTGAAGGCCAAATCACATATCGTGAGAAAACATGAAGTAGTATCGAAATATTGGTAAAAACGAATATATAGACGTAAAATCACACTATATGCATAACGTGAAAAAAGTCACTATAATACCATATTTGAGGATTTTAACTTCAAATCATAGAGCGAGGTTTCGTATTATTTAGATCCAAGAAAAGACATATGACAATGTTGTTTCAAATACAAATGATAAAAATCAATGTGTTTTCATTAGAATTAACTAAAATGTTCCTGATTTTCCGTTTATATTACCGATGGAAAATGTACACATAAAACCGTTCTAATCCGGCTGAAACGTCGATATATGCAATAAAAACAGAACTTCTCCCCTTTCCAATATCTTACTCAGTATTTTAACGAGAAACAAATAGTTGATTGAAAATGAAGTGTTTAAGGTTAATTTCTAATCAATTATGTGTTTGCATAATTTTTATCGTATATTTAATGAATTAATAGCAATAAACTGAAAATTCACAATAACGTGGAAAAACAGCAAAATATTGCCTAATTCGATGATATTTTGTTTATATTACATAAAGGAAAAGGGGATGATAAACGTCAAAATACTGCTGAATTCGATGATTTTTAGTACGAAACAAAATGCAAGAAAACTTGCTTAAAATGCAATATTATGCGAAAATCTGAGATTTGAAGGCCAAATCACATATCGTGAGAAAACATGAAGTAGTATCGAAATATTGGTAAAAACGAATATATAGACGTAAAATCACACTATATGCATAACGTGAAAAAAGTCACTATAATACCATATTTGAGGATTTTAACTTCAAATCATAGAGCGAGGTTTCGTATTATTTAGATCCAAGAAAAGACATATGACAATGTTGTTTCAAATACAATTGATAAAAATCAATATGTTTTCATGAGAATTTACTAAAATGTTCCTGATTTTTGGTTTATATTACCGATGGAAGATGTACACGTAAAACCGTTCTAATCCGGCTGAAACGTCGATATATGCAATTAAAACAGAACTTCTCCCATTTTCAATGACCTACTCAGTATTTTAACGAGAAACAAATAGATGATTGAAAACGAAATATTTAAGGTTATTTTCTGATCAATTATGTGTTTGCATAATTTTTATCGAATATATAATGAATTAATAACAATAAACTGAAAATTCACAAAAACGTGGAAAAACGGCCTAATTCGATGATATTTTGTTTAAATCACATAAAGGAAAAGGGGATGAAAAAAGTCAAAATATTGCTAAATTCAATGATTTTTAGTACCAAACAAAATGCAAGAAAACTTGCTTAAAGATTCAAAATTTGCGAAATTCTGAGATTTGAAGGCCAAATCACATATCGTGAGAAAACATGAAGTAGTATCGAAATATTGGTAGAAACGAATATATATACGTAAAATTACACTAAATGAATAACGTGAAAAAGTCACTATATTACCATATTTGAGGATCTTAACTTCAAATCATAGAGCGAGGTTTCGTATTATTTAGATACAAGAAAAGACATATGACAATGTTGTTTCAAATACAAATGATAAAAATCAATGTGTTTTCATTAGAATTAACTAAAATGTTCCTGATTTTCCGTATATATTACCGATGGAAGATGTACACGTAAAACCGCTTTAATCCGGCTGAAACGTCGATATATGCAATAAATACCGAACTTCTCCCCTTTCCAATATCTTACTCAGTATTTTAACGAGAAACTAATAGTTGATTGAAAATGAAGTGTTTAAGGTTATTATCAAATCAATTATGTGTTTGCATCATTTTTATCGTATATATAATGAATTATTAACAATAAACTGAAAATTCACAATAACGTGGAAAAACAGCAAAATATTGCCTAATTCGATGATATTTTGTTTATATCACATAAAGGAAAAGGGGATGATAAACGTCAAAATATTGCTGAATTCTATGATTTTTAGTACGAAACAAAATGCAAGAAAACTTGCTTAAAATGCAATATTATGCGAAAATCTGAGATTTGAAGGCCAAATCACATATCGTGAGAAAACATGAAGTAGTATCGAAATATTGGTAAAAACGAATATATAGACGTAAAATCACACTATATGCATAACGTGAAAAAAGTCACTATAATACCATATTTGAGGATTTTAACTTCAAATCATAGAGCGAGGTTTCGTATTATTTAGATCCAAGAAAAGACATATGACAATGTTGTTTCAAATACAAATGATAAAAATCAATGTGTTTTCATTAGAATTAACTAAAATGTTCCTGATTTTCCGTTTATATTACCGATGGAAAATGTACACATAAAACCGTTCTAATCCGGCTGAAACGTCGATATATGCAATAAAAACAGAACTTCTCCCCTTTCCAATATCTTACTCAGTATTTTAACGAGAAACAAATAGTTGATTGAAAATGAAGTGTTTAAGGTTAATTTCTAATCAATTATGTGTTTGCATAATTTTTATCGTATATTTAATGAATTAATAGCAATAAACTGAAAATTCACAATAACGTGGAAAAACAGCAAAATATTGCCTAATTCGATGATATTTTGTTTATATTACATAAAGGAAAAGGGGATGATAAACGTCAAAATACTGCTGAATTCGATGATTTTTAGTACGAAACAAAATGCAAGAAAACTTGCTTAAAATGCAATATTATGCGAAAATCTGAGATTTGAAGGCCAAATCACATATCGTGAGAAAACATGAAGTAGTATCGAAATATTGGTAAAAACGAATATATAGACGTAAAATCACACTATATGCATAACGTGAAAAAAGTCACTATAATACCATATTTGAGGATTTTAACTTCAAATCATAGAGCGAGGTTTCGTATTATTTAGATCCAAGAAAAGACATATGACAATGTTGTTTCAAATACAATTGATAAAAATCAATATGTTTTCATGAGAATTTACTAAAATGTTCCTGATTTTTGGTTTATATTACCGATGGAAGATGTACACGTAAAACCGTTCTAATCCGGCTGAAACGTCGATATATGCAATTAAAACAGAACTTCTCCCATTTTCAATGACCTACTCAGTATTTTAACGAGAAACAAATAGATGATTGAAAACGAAATATTTAAGGTTATTTTCTGATCAATTATGTGTTTGCATAATTTTTATCGAATATATAATGAATTAATAACAATAAACTGAAAATTCACAAAAACGTGGAAAAACGGCCTAATTCGATGATATTTTGTTTAAATCACATAAAGGAAAAGGGGATGAAAAAAGTCAAAATATTGCTAAATTCAATGATTTTTAGTACCAAACAAAATGCAAGAAAACTTGCTTAAAGATTCAAAATTTGCGAAATTCTGAGATTTGAAGGCCAAATCACATATCGTGAGAAAACATGAAGTAGTATCGAAATATTGGTAGAAACGAATATATATACGTAAAATTACACTAAATGAATAACGTGAAAAAGTCACTATATTACCATATTTGAGGATCTTAACTTCAAATCATAGAGCGAGGTTTCGTATTATTTAGATCCAAGAAAAGACATATGACAATGTTGTTTCAAATACAAATGATAAAAATCAATGTGTTTTCATTAGAATTAACTAAAATGTTCCTGATTTTCCGTATATATTACCGATGGAAGATGTACACGTAAAACCGCTTTAATCCGGCTGAAACGTCGATATATGCAATAAATACCGAACTTCTCCCCTTTCCAATATCTTACTCAGTATTTTAACGAGAAACTAATAGTTGATTGAAAATGAAGTGTTTAAGGTTATTATCAAATCAATTATGTGTTTGCATCATTTTTATCGTATATATAATGAATTATTAACAATAAACTGAAAATTCACAATAACGTGGAAAAACAGCAAAATATTGCCTAATTCGATGATATTTTGTTTATATCACATAAAGGAAAAGGGGATGATAAACGTCAAAATATTGCTGAATTCTATGATTTTTAGTACGAAACAAAATGCAAGAAAACTTGCTTAAAATGCAATATTATGCGAAAATCTGAGATTTGAAGGCCAAATCACATATCGTGAGAAAACATGAAGTAGTATCGAAATATTGGTAAAAACGAATATATAGACGTAAAATCACACTATATGCATAACGTGAAAAAAGTCACTATAATACCATATTTGAGGATTTTAACTTCAAATCATAGAGCGAGGTTTCGTATTATTTAGATCCAAGAAAAGACATATGACAATGTTGTTTCAAATACAATTGATAAAAATCAATATGTTTTCATTAGAATTTACTAAAATGTTCCTGATTTTCCGTTTATATTACCGATGGAAAATGTACACATAAAACCGTTCTAATCCGGCTGAAACGTCGATATATGCAATAAAAACAGAACTTCTCCCCTTTCCAATATCTTACTCAGTATTTTAACGAGAAACAAATAGTTGATTGAAAATGAAGTGTTTAAGGTTAATTTCAAATCAATTATGTGTTTGCATAATTTTTATCGTATATTTAATGAATTAATAGCAATAAACTGAAAATTCACAATAACGTGGAAAAACAGCAAAATATTGCCTAATTCGATGATATTTTGTTTATATTACATAAAGGAAAATGGGATGATAAACGTCAAAATACTGCTGAATTCGATGATTTTTAGTACGAAACAAAATGCAAGAAAACTTGCTTAAAATGCAATATTATGCGAAAATCTGAGATTTGAAGGCCAAATCACATATCGTGAGAAAACATGAAGTAGTATCGAAATATTGGTAAAAACGAATATATATACGTAAAATCACACTACATGAATAACGTGAAAAAAGTCACTATAATACCATATTTGAGGATTTTAACTTCAAATCATAGAGCGAGGTTTCGTATTATTTAGATCCAAGAAAAGACATATGACAATGTTGTTTCAAATACAATTGATAAAAATCAATATGTTTTCATTAGAATTTACTAAAATGTTCCTGATTTTTGGTTTATATTACCGATGGAAGATGTACACGTAAAACCGTTCTAATCCGGCTGAAACGTCGATATATGCAATTAAAACAGAACTTCTCCCATTTTCAATGACCTACTCAGTATTTTAACGAGAAACAAATAGATGATTGAAAACGAAATATTTAAGGTTATTTTCTGATCAATTATGTGTTTGCATAATTTTTATCGAATATATAATGAATTAATAACAATAAACTGAAAATTCACAAAAACGTGGAAAAACGGCCTAATTCGATGATATTTTGTTTAAATCACATAAAGGAAAAGGGGATGAAAAAAGTCAAAATATTGCTAAATTCGATGATTTTTAGTACCAAACAAAATGCAAGAAAACTTGCTTAAAGATTCAAAATTTGCGAAATTCTGAGATTTGAAGGCCAAATCACATATCGTGAGAAAACATGAAGTAGTATCGAAATATTGGTAGAAACGAATATATATACGTAAAATTACACTAAATGAATAACGTGAAAAAGTCACTATATTACCATATTTGAGGATCTTAACTTCAAATCATAGAGCGAGGTTTCGTATTATTTAGATCCAAGAAAAGACATATGACAATGTTGTTTCAAATACATATGATAAAAATCAATGTGTTTTCATTAGAATTAACTAAAATGTTCCTGATTTTCCGTATATATTACCGATGGAAGATGTACACGTAAAACTGCTTTAATCCGGCTGAAACGTCGATATATGCAATAAATACCGAACTTCTCCCCTTTCCAATATCTTACTCAGTATTTTAACGAGAAACTAATAGTTGATTGAAAATGAAGTGTTTAAGGTTATTATCAAATCAATTATGTGTTTGCATCATTTTTATCGTATATATAATGAATTATTAACAATAAACTGAAAATTCACAATAACGTGGAAAAACAGCAAAATATTGCCTAATTCAATGATATTTTGTTTATATCACATAAAGGAAAAGGGGATGATAAACGTCAAAATATTGCTGAATTCTATGATTTTTAGTACGAAACAAAATGCAAGAAAACTTGCTTAAAATGCAATATTATGCGAAAATCTGAGATTTGAAGGCCAAATCACATATCGTGAGAAAACATGAAGTAGTATCGAAATATTGGTAAAAACGAATATATAGACGTAAAATCACACTATATGCATAACGTGAAAAAAGTCACTATAATACCATATTTGAGGATTTTAACTTCAAATCATAGAGCGAGGTTTCGTATTATTTAGATCCAAGAAAAGACATATGACAATGTTGTTTCAAATACAAATGATAAAAATCAATGTGTTTTCATTAGAATTAACTAAAATGATCCTGATTTTCCGTTTATATTACCGATGGAAAATGTACACATAAAACCCTTCTAATCCGGCTGAAACGTCGATATATGCAATAAAAACAGAACTTCTCCCCTTTCCAATATCTTACTCAGTATTTTAACGAGAAACAAATAGTTGATTGAAAATGAAGTGTTTAAGGTTAATTTCTAATCAATTATGTGTTTGCATAATTTTTATCGTATATTTAATGAATTAATAGCAATAAACTGAAAATTCACAATAACGTGGAAAAACAGCAAAATATTGCCTAATTCGATGATATTTTGTTTATATTACATAAAGGAAAATGGGATGATAAACGTCAAAATACTGCTGAATTCGATGATTTTTAGTACGAAACAAAATGCAAGAAAACTTGCTTAAAATGCAATATTATGCGAAAATCTGAGATTTGAAGGCCAAATCACATATCGTGAGAAAACATGAAGTAGTATCGAAATATTGGTAAAAACGAATATATATACGTAAAATCACACTACATGAATAACGTGAAAAAAGTCACTATAATACCATATTTGAGGATTTTAACTTCAAATCATAGAGCGAGGTTTCGTATTATTTAGATCCAAGAAAAGACATATGACAATGTTGTTTCAAATACAATTGATAAAAATCAATATGTTTTCATTAGAATTTACTAAAATGTTCCTGATTTTTGGTTTATATTACCGATGGAAGATGTACACGTAAAACCGTTCTAATCCGGCTGAAACGTCGATATATGCAATTAAAACAGAACTTCTCCCATTTTCAATGACCTACTCAGTATTTTAACGAGAAACAAATAGATGAATGAAAACGAAATATTTAAGGTTATTTTCTGATCAATTATGTGTTTGCATAATTTTTATCGAATATATAATGAATTATTAACAATAAACTGAAAATTCACAAAAACGTGGAAAAACGGCCTAATTCGATGATATTTTGTTTAAATCACATAAAGGAAAAGGGGATGAAAAAAGTCAAAATATTGCTAAATTCGATGATTTTTAGTACCAAACAAAATGCAAGAAAACTTGCTTAAAGATTCAAAATTTGCGAAATTCTGAGATTTGAAGGCCAAATCACATATCGTGAGAAAACATGAAGTAGTATCGAAATATTGGTAGAAACGAATATATATACGTAAAATTACACTAAATGAATAACGTGAAAAAGTCACTATATTACCATATTTGAGGATCTTAACTTCAAATCATAGAGCGAGGTTTCGTATTATTTAGATACAAGAAAAGACATATGACAATGTTGTTTCAAATACAAATGATAAAAATCAATGTGTTTTCATTAGAATTAACTAAAATGTTCCTGATTTTCCGTATATATTACCGATGGAAGATGTACACGTAAAACCGCTTTAATCCGGCTGAAACGTCGATATATGCAATAAATACCGAACTTCTCCCCTTTCCAATATCTTACTCAGTATTTTAACGAGAAACTAATAGTTGATTGAAAATGAAGTGTTTAAGGTTATTATCAAATCAATTATGTGTTTGCATCATTTTTATCGTATATATAATGAATTATTAACAATAAACTGAAAATTCACAATAACGTGGAAAAACAGCAAAATATTGCCTAATTCGATGATATTTTGTTTATATCACATAAAGGAAAAGGGGATGATAAACGTCAAAATATTGCTGAATTCTATGATTTTTAGTACGAAACAAAATGCAAGAAAACTTGCTTAAAATGCAATATTATGCGAAAATCTGAGATTTGAAGGCCAAATCACATATCGTGAGAAAACATGAAGTAGTATCGAAATATTGGTAAAAACGAATATATAGACGTAAAATCACACTATATGCATAACGTGAAAAAAGTCACTATAATACCATATTTGAGGATTTTAACTTCAAATCATAGAGCGAGGTTTCGTATTATTTAGATCCAAGAAAAGACATATGACAATGTTGTTTCAAATACAAATGATAAAAATCAATGTGTTTTCATTAGAATTAACTAAAATGTTCCTGATTTTCCGTTTATATTACCGATGGAAAATGTACACATAAAACCGTTCTAATCCGGCTGAAACGTCGATATATGCAATAAAAACAGAACTTCTCCCCTTTCCAATATCTTACTCAGTATTTTAACGAGAAACAAATAGTTGATTGAAAATGAAGTGTTTAAGGTTAATTTCTAATCAATTATGTGTTTGCATAATTTTTATCGTATATTTAATGAATTAATAGCAATAAACTGAAAATTCACAATAACGTGGAAAAACAGCAAAATATTGCCTAATTCGATGATATTTTGTTTATATTACATAAAGGAAAAGGGGATGATAAACGTCAAAATACTGCTGAATTCGATGATTTTTAGTACGAAACAAAATGCAAGAAAACTTGCTTAAAATGCAATATTATGCGAAAATCTGAGATTTGAAGGCCAAATCACATATCGTGAGAAAACATGAAGTAGTATCGAAATATTGGTAAAAACGAATATATAGACGTAAAATCACACTATATGCATAACGTGAAAAAAGTCACTATAATACCATATTTGAGGATTTTAACTTCAAATCATAGAGCGAGGTTTCGTATTATTTAGATCCAAGAAAAGACATATGACAATGTTGTTTCAAATACAATTGATAAAAATCAATATGTTTTCATGAGAATTTACTAAAATGTTCCTGATTTTTGGTTTATATTACCGATGGAAGATGTACACGTAAAACCGTTCTAATCCGGCTGAAACGTCGATATATGCAATTAAAACAGAACTTCTCCCATTTTCAATGACCTACTCAGTATTTTAACGAGAAACAAATAGATGATTGAAAACGAAATATTTAAGGTTATTTTCTGATCAATTATGTGTTTGCATAATTTTTATCGAATATATAATGAATTAATAACAATAAACTGAAAATTCACAAAAACGTGGAAAAACGGCCTAATTCGATGATATTTTGTTTAAATCACATAAAGGAAAAGGGGATGAAAAAAGTCAAAATATTGCTAAATTCAATGATTTTTAGTACCAAACAAAATGCAAGAAAACTTGCTTAAAGATTCAAAATTTGCGAAATTCTGAGATTTGAAGGCCAAATCACATATCGTGAGAAAACATGAAGTAGTATCGAAATATTGGTAGAAACGAATATATATACGTAAAATTACACTAAATGAATAACGTGAAAAAGTCACTATATTACCATATTTGAGGATCTTAACTTCAAATCATAGAGCGAGGTTTCGTATTATTTAGATACAAGAAAAGACATATGACAATGTTGTTTCAAATACAAATGATAAAAATCAATGTGTTTTCATTAGAATTAACTAAAATGTTCCTGATTTTCCGTATATATTACCGATGGAAGATGTACACGTAAAACCGCTTTAATCCGGCTGAAACGTCGATATATGCAATAAATACCGAACTTCTCCCCTTTCCAATATCTTACTCAGTATTTTAACGAGAAACTAATAGTTGATTGAAAATGAAGTGTTTAAGGTTATTATCAAATCAATTATGTGTTTGCATCATTTTTATCGTATATATAATGAATTATTAACAATAAACTGAAAATTCACAATAACGTGGAAAAACAGCAAAATATTGCCTAATTCGATGATATTTTGTTTATATCACATAAAGGAAAAGGGGATGATAAACGTCAAAATATTGCTGAATTCTATGATTTTTAGTACGAAACAAAATGCAAGAAAACTTGCTTAAAATGCAATATTATGCGAAAATCTGAGATTTGAAGGCCAAATCACATATCGTGAGAAAACATGAAGTAGTATCGAAATATTGGTAAAAACGAATATATAGACGTAAAATCACACTATATGCATAACGTGAAAAAAGTCACTATAATACCATATTTGAGGATTTTAACTTCAAATCATAGAGCGAGGTTTCGTATTATTTAGATCCAAGAAAAGACATATGACAATGTTGTTTCAAATACAAATGATAAAAATCAATGTGTTTTCATTAGAATTAACTAAAATGTTCCTGATTTTCCGTTTATATTACCGATGGAAAATGTACACATAAAACCGTTCTAATCCGGCTGAAACGTCGATATATGCAATAAAAACAGAACTTCTCCCCTTTCCAATATCTTACTCAGTATTTTAACGAGAAACAAATAGTTGATTGAAAATGAAGTGTTTAAGGTTAATTTCTAATCAATTATGTGTTTGCATAATTTTTATCGTATATTTAATGAATTAATAGCAATAAACTGAAAATTCACAATAACGTGGAAAAACAGCAAAATATTGCCTAATTCGATGATATTTTGTTTATATTACATAAAGGAAAAGGGGATGATAAACGTCAAAATACTGCTGAATTCGATGATTTTTAGTACGAAACAAAATGCAAGAAAACTTGCTTAAAATGCAATATTATGCGAAAATCTGAGATTTGAAGGCCAAATCACATATCGTGAGAAAACATGAAGTAGTATCGAAATATTGGTAAAAACGAATATATAGACGTAAAATCACACTATATGCATAACGTGAAAAAAGTCACTATAATACCATATTTGAGGATTTTAACTTCAAATCATAGAGCGAGGTTTCGTATTATTTAGATCCAAGAAAAGACATATGACAATGTTGTTTCAAATACAATTGATAAAAATCAATATGTTTTCATGAGAATTTACTAAAATGTTCCTGATTTTTGGTTTATATTACCGATGGAAGATGTACACGTAAAACCGTTCTAATCCGGCTGAAACGTCGATATATGCAATTAAAACAGAACTTCTCCCATTTCAATGACCTACTCAGTATTTTAACGAGAAACAAATAGATGATTGAAAACGAAATATTTAAGGTTATTTTCTGATCAATTATGTGTTTGCATAATTTTTATCGAATATATAATGAATTAATAACAATAAACTGAAAATTCACAAAAACGTGGAAAAACGGCCTAATTCGATGATATTTTGTTTAAATCACATAAAGGAAAAGGGGATGAAAAAAGTCAAAATATTGCTAAATTCGATGATTTTTAGTACCAAACAAAATGCAAGAAAACTTGCTTAAAGATTCAAAATTTGCGAAATTCTGAGATTTGAAGGCCAAATCACATATCGTGAGAAACATGAAGTAGTATCGAAATATTGGTAGAAACGAATATATATACGTAAAATTACACTAAATGAATAACGTGAAAAAGTCACTATATTACCATATTTGAGGATCTTAACTTCAAATCATAGAGCGAGGTTTCGTATTATTTAGATCCAAGAAAAGACATATGACAATGTTGTTTCAAATACAAATGATAAAAATCAATGTGTTTTCATTAGAATTAACTAAAATGTTCCTGATTTTCCGTATATATTACCGATGGAAGATGTACACGTAAAACCGCTTTAATCCGGCTGAAACGTCGATATATGCAATAAATACCGAACTTCTCCCCTTTCCAATATCTTACTCAGTATTTTAACGAGAAACTAATAGTTGATTGAAAATGAAGTGTTTAAGGTTATTATCAAATCAATTATGTGTTTGCATCATTTTTATCGTATATATAATGAATTATTAACAATAAACTGAAAATTCACAATAACGTGGAAAAACAGCAAAATATTGCCTAATTCGATGATATTTTGTTTATATCACATAAAGGAAAAGGGGATGATAAACGTCAAAATATTGCTGAATTCTATGATTTTTAGTACGAAACAAAATGCAAGAAAACTTGCTTAAAATGCAATATTATGCGAAAATCTGAGATTTGAAGGCCAAATCACATATCGTGAGAAAACATGAAGTAGTATCGAAATATTGGTAAAAACGAATATATAGACGTAAAATCACACTATATGCATAACGTGAAAAAAGTCACTATAATACCATATTTGAGGATTTTAACTTCAAATCATAGAGCGAGGTTTCGTATTATTTAGATCCAAGAAAAGACATATGACAATGTTGTTTCAAATACAATTGATAAAAATCAATATGTTTTCATGAGAATTTACTAAAATGTTCCTGATTTTTGGTTTATATTACCGATGGAAGATGTACACGTAAAACCGTTCTAATCCGGCTGAAACGTCGATATATGCAATTAAAACAGAACTTCTCCCATTTTCAATGACCTACTCAGTATTTTAACGAGAAACAAATAGATGATTGAAAACGAAATATTTAAGGTTATTTTCTGATCAATTATGTGTTTGCATAATTTTTATCGAATATATAATGAATTAATAACAATAAACTGAAAATTCACAAAAACGTGGAAAAACGGCCTAATTCGATGATATTTTGTTTAAATCACATAAAGGAAAAGGGGATGAAAAAAGTCAAAATATTGCTAAATTCAATGATTTTTAGTACCAAACAAAATGCAAGAAACTTGCTTAAAGATTCAAAATTTGCGAAATTCTGAGATTTGAAGGCCAAATCACATATCGTGAGAAAACATGAAGTAGTATCGAAATATTGGTAGAAACGAATATATATACGTAAAATTACACTAAATGAATAACGTGAAAAAGTCACTATATTACCATATTTGAGGATCTTAACTTCAAATCATAGAGCGAGGTTTCGTATTATTAGATCCAAGAAAAGACATATGACAATGTTGTTTCAAATACAAATGATAAAAATCAATGTGTTTTCATTAGAATTAACTAAAATGTTCCTGATTTTCCGTATATATTACCGATGGAAGATGTACACATAAAACCGCTTCTAATCCGGCTGAAACGTCGATATATGCAATAAAATACCGAACTTCTCCCCTTTCCAATATCTTACTCAGTATTTTAACGAGAAACTAATAGTTGATTGAAAATGAAGTGTTTAAGGTTAATTTCAAATCAATTATGTGTTTGCATAATTTTTATCGTATATTTAATGAATTAATAGCAATAAACTGAAAATTCACAATAACGTGGAAAAACAGCAAAATATTGCCTAATTCGATGATATTTTGTTTATATTACATAAAGGAAAATGGGATGATAAACGTCAAAATACTGCTGAATTCGATGATTTTTAGTACGAAACAAAATGCAAGAAAACTTGCTTAAAATGCAATATTATGCGAAAATCTGAGATTTGAAGGCCAAATCACATATCGTGAGAAAACATGAAGTAGTATCGAAATATTGGTAAAAACGAATATATATACGTAAAATCACACTACATGAATAACGTGAAAAAGTCACTATAATACCATATTTGAGGATTTTAACTTCAAATCATAGAGCGAGGTTTCGTATTATTTAGATCCAAGAAAAGACATATGACAATGTTGTTTCAAATACAATTGATAAAAATCAATATGTTTTCATTAGAATTTACTAAAATGTTCCTGATTTTTGGTTTATATTACCGATGGAAGATGTACACGTAAAACCGTTCTAATCCGGCTGAAACGTCGATATATGCAATTAAAACAGAACTTCTCCCATTTTCAATGACCTACTCAGTATTTTAACGAGAAACAAATAGATGATTGAAAACGAAATATTTAAGGTTATTTTCTGATCAATTATGTGTTTGCATAATTTTTATCGAATATATAATGAATTAATAACAATAAACTGAAAATTCACAAAAACGTGGAAAAACGGCCTAATTCGATGATATTTTGTTTAAATCACATAAAGGAAAAGGGGATGAAAAAAGTCAAAATATTGCTAAATTCGATGATTTTTAGTACCAAACAAAATGCAAGAAAACTTGCTTAAAGATTCAAAATTTGCGAAATTCTGAGATTTGAAGGCCAAATCACATATCGTGAGAAAACATGAAGTAGTATCGAAATATTGGTAGAAACGAATATATATACGTAAAATTACACTAAATGAATAACGTGAAAAAGTCACTATATTACCATATTTGAGGATCTTAACTTCAAATCATAGAGCGAGGTTTCGTATTATTTAGATCCAAGAAAAGACATATGACAATGTTGTTTCAAATACATATGATAAAAATCAATGTGTTTTTCATTAGAATTAACTAAAATGTTCCTGATTTTCCGTATATATTACCGATGGAAGATGTACACGTAAAACTGCTTTAATCCGGCTGAAACGTCGATATATGCAATAAATACCGAACTTCTCCCCTTTCCAATATCTTACTCAGTATTTTAACGAGAAACTAATAGTTGATTGAAAATGAAGTGTTTAAGGTTATTATCAAATCAATTATGTGTTTGCATCATTTTATCGTATATATAATGAATTATTAACAATAAACTGAAAATTCACAATAACGTGGAAAAACAGCAAAATATTGCCTAATTCGATGATATTTTGTTTATATCACATAAAGGAAAAGGGGATGATAAACGTCAAAATATTGCTGAATTCTATGATTTTTAGTACGAAACAAAATGCAAGAAAACTTGCTTAAAATGCAATATTATGCGAAAATCTGAGATTTGAAGGCCAAATCACATATCGTGAGAAAACATGAAGTAGTATCGAAATATTGGTAAAAACGAATATATAGACGTAAAATCACACTATATGCATAACGTGAAAAAAGTCACTATAATACCATATTTGAGGATTTTAACTTCAAATCATAGAGCGAGGTTTCGTATTATTTAGATCCAAGAAAAGACATATGACAATGTTGTTTCAAATACAAATGATAAAAATCAATGTGTTTTCATTAGAATTAACTAAAATGATCCTGATTTTCCGTTTATATTACCGATGGAAAATGTACACATAAAACCCTTCTAATCCGGCTGAAACGTCGATATATGCAATAAAAACAGAACTTCTCCCCTTTCCAATATCTTACTCAGTATTTTAACGAGAAACAAATAGTTGATTGAAAATGAAGTGTTTAAGGTTAATTTCTAATCAATTATGTGTTTGCATAATTTTTATCGTATATTTAATGAATTAATAGCAATAAACTGAAAATTCACAATAACGTGGAAAAACAGCAAAATATTGCCTAATTCGATGATATTTTGTTTATATTACATAAAGGAAAATGGGATGATAAACGTCAAAATACTGCTGAATTCGATGATTTTTAGTACGAAACAAAATGCAAGAAAACTTGCTTAAAATGCAATATTATGCGAAAATCTGAGATTTGAAGGCCAAATCACATATCGTGAGAAAACATGAAGTAGTATCGAAATATTGGTAAAAACGAATATATATACGTAAAATCACACTACATGAATAACGTGAAAAAAGTCACTATAATACCATATTTGAGGATTTTAACTTCAAATCATAGAGCGAGGTTTCGTATTATTTAGATCCAAGAAAAGACATATGACAATGTTGTTTCAAATACAATTGATAAAAATCAATATGTTTTCATTAGAATTTACTAAAATGTTCCTGATTTTTGGTTTATATTACCGATGGAAGATGTACACGTAAAACCGTTCTAATCCGGCTGAAACGTCGATATATGCAATTAAAACAGAACTTCTCCCATTTTCAATGACCTACTCAGTATTTTAACGAGAAACAAATAGATGATTGAAAACGAAATATTTAAGGTTATTTTCTGATCAATTATGTGTTTGCATAATTTTTATCGAATATATAATGAATTAATAACAATAAACTGAAAATTCACAAAAACGTGGAAAAACGGCCTAATTCGATGATATTTTGTTTAAATCACATAAAGGAAAAGGGGATGAAAAAAGTCAAAATATTGCTAAATTCGATGATTTTTAGTACCAAACAAAATGCAAGAAAACTTGCTTAAAGATTCAAAATTTGCGAAATTCTGAGATTTGAAGGCCAAATCACATATCGTGAGAAAACATGAAGTAGTATCGAAATATTGGTAGAAACGAATATATATACGTAAAATTACACTAAATGAATAACGTGAAAAAGTCACTATATTACCATATTTGAGGATCTTAACTTCAAATCATAGAGCGAGGTTTCGTATTATTTAGATCCAAGAAAAGACATATGACAATGTTGTTTCAAATACAAATGATAAAAATCAATGTGTTTTCATTAGAATTAACTAAAATGTTCCTGATTTTCCGTATATATTACCGATGGAAGATGTACACGTAAAACCGCTTTAATCCGGCTGAAACGTCGATATATGCAATAAATACCGAACTTCTCCCCTTTCCAATATCTTACTCAGTATTTTAACGAGAAACTAATAGTTGATTGAAAATGAAGTGTTTAAGGTTATTATCAAATCAATTATGTGTTTGCATCATTTTTATCGTATATATAATGAATTATTAGCAATAAACTGAAAATTCACAATAACGTAGAAAAACAGCCAAATATTGCCTAATTCGATGATATTTTGTTTATATCACATAAAGGAAAAGGGGATGATAAACGTCAAAATATTGCTGAATTCTATGATTTTTAGTACGAAACAAAATGCAAGAAAACTTGCTTAAAATGCAATATTATGCGAAAATCTGAGATTTGAAGGCCAAATCACATATCGTGAGAAAACATGAAGTAGTATCGAAATATTGGTAAAAACGAATATATAGACGTAAAATCACACTATATGCATAACGTGAAAAAAGTCACTATAATACCATATTTGAGGATTTTAACTTCAAATCATAGAGCGAGGTTTCGTATTATTTAGATCCAAGAAAAGACATATGACAATGTTGTTTCAAATACAATTGATAAAAATCAATATGTTTTCATTAGAATTTACTAAAATGTTCCTGATTTTTGGTTTATATTACCGATGGAAGATGTACACGTAAAACCGTTCTAATCCGGCTGAAACGTCGATATATGCAATTAAAACAGAACTTCTCCCATTTCAATGACCTACTCAGTATTTTAACGAGAAACAAATAGATGATTGAAAACGAAATATTTAAGGTTATTTTCTGATCAATTATGTGTTTGCATAATTTTTATCGAATATATAATGAATTAATAACAATAAACTGAAAATTCACAAAAACGTTGAAAAACGGCCTAATTCGATGATATTTTGTTTAAATCACATAAAGGAAAAGGGGATGAAAAAAGTCAAAATATTGCTAAATTCGATGATTTTTTAGTACCAAACAAAATGCAAGAAAACTTGCTTAAAGATTCAAAATTTGCGAAATTCTGAGATTTGAAGGCCAAATCACATATCGTGAGAAAACATGAAGTAGTATCGAAATATTGGTAGAAACGAATATATATACGTAAAATTACACTAAATGAATAACGTGAAAAAGTCACTATATTACCATATTTGAGGATCTTAACTTCAAATCATAGAGCGAGGTTTCGTATTATTTAGATCCAAGAAAAGACATATGACAATGTTGTTTCAAATACAAATGATAAAAATCAATGTGTTTTCATTAGAATTAACTAAAATGTTCCTGATTTTCCGTATATATTACCGATGGAAGATGTACACGTAAAACCGCTTTAATCCGGCTGAAACGTCGATATATGCAATAAATACCGAACTTCTCCCCTTTCCAATATCTTACTCAGTATTTTAACGAGAAACTAATAGTTGATTGAAAATGAAGTGTTTAAGGTTATTATCAAATCAATTATGTGTTTGCATCATTTTTATCGTATATATAATGAATTATTAGCAATAAACTGAAAATTCACAATAACGTGGAAAAACAGCAAAATATTGCCTAATTCGATGATATTTTGTTTATATCACATAAAGGAAAAGGGGATGATAAACGTCAAAATATTGCTGAATTCTATGATTTTTAGTACGAAACAAAATGCAAGAAAACTTGCTTAAAATGCAATATTATGCGAAAATCTGAGATTTGAAGGCCAAATCACATATCGTGAGAAAACATGAAGTAGTATCGAAATATTGGTAAAAACGAATATATAGACGTAAAATCACACTATATGCATAACGTGAAAAAAGTCACTATAATACCATATTTGAGGATTTTAACTTCAAATCATAGAGCGAGGTTTCGTATTATTTAGATCCAAGAAAAGACATATGACAATGTTGTTTCAAATACAAATGATAAAAATCAATGTGTTTTCATTAGAATTAACTAAAATGTTCCTGATTTTCCGTATATATTACCGATGGAAGATGTACACGTAAAACCGCTTTAATCCGGCTGAAACGTCGATATATGCAATAAATACCGAACTTCTCCCCTTTCCAATATCTTACTCAGTATTTTAACGAGAAACTAATAGTTGATTGAAAATGAAGTGTTTAAGGTTATTATCAAATCAATTATGTGTTTGCATCATTTTTATCGTATATATAATGAATTATTAGCAATAAACTGAAAATTCACAATAACGTGGAAAAACAGCAAAATATTGCCTAATTCGATGATATTTTGTTTATATCACATAAAGGAAAAGGGGATGATAAACGTCAAAATATTGCTGAATTCTATGATTTTTAGTACGAAACAAAATGCAAGAAAACTTGCTTAAAATGCAATATTATGCGAAAATCTGAGATTTGAAGGCCAAATCACATATCGTGAGAAAACATGAAGTAGTATCGAAATATTGGTAAAAACGAATATATAGACGTAAAATCACACTATATGCATAACGTGAAAAAAGTCACTATAATACCATATTTGAGGATTTTAACTTCAAATCATAGAGCGAGGTTTCGTATTATTTAGATCCAAGAAAAGACATATGACAATGTTGTTTCAAATACAAATGATAAAAATCAATGTGTTTTCATTAGAATTAACTAAAATGTTCCTGATTTTCCGTATATATTACCGATGGAAGATGTACACGTAAAACCGCTTTAATCCGGCTGAAACGTCGATATATGCAATAAATACCGAACTTCTCCCCTTTCCAATATCTTACTCAGTATTTTAACAAGAAACTAATAGTTGATTGAAAATGAAGTGTTTAAGGTTATTATCAAATCAATTATGTGTTTGCATTATTTTTATCGTATATATAATGAATTATTAGCAATAAACTGAAAATTCACAATAACGTGGAAAAACAGCAAAATATTGCCTAATTCGATGATATTTTGTTTATATCACATAAAGGAAAAGGGGATGATAAACGTCAAAATATTGCTGAATTCTATGATTTTTAGTACGAAACAAAATGCAAGAAAACTTGCTTAAAATGCAATATTATGCGAAAATCTGAGATTTGAAGGCAAAATCACATATCGTGAGAAAACATGAAGTAGTATCGAAATTTTGGTAAAAACGAATATATAGACGTAAAATCACACTATATGCATAACGTGAAAAAAGTCACTATAATACCATATTTGAGGATTTTAACTTCAAATCATAGAGCGAGGTTTCGTATTATTTAGATCCAAGAAAAGACATATGACAATGTTGTTTCAAATACAAATGATAAAAATCAATGTGTTTTCATTAGAATTAACTAAAATGTTCCTGATTTTCCGTTTATATTACCGATGGAAAATGTACACATAAAACCGTTCTAATCCGGCTGAAACGTCGATATATGCAATAAAAACAGAACTTCTCCCCTTTCCAATATCTTACTCAGTATTTTAACGAGAAACAAATAGTTGATTGAAAATGAAGTGTTTAAGGTTAATTTCTAATCAATTATGTGTTTGCATAATTTTTATCGTATATTTAATGAATTAATAGCAATAAACTGAAAATTCACAATAACGTGGAAAAACAGCAAAATATTGCCTAATTCGATGATATTTTGTTTATATCACATAAAGGAAAAGGGGATGATAAACGTCAAAATATTGCTGAATTCTATGATTTTTAGTACGAAACAAAATGCAAGAAAACTTGCTTAAAATGCAATATTATGCGAAAATCTGAGATTTGAAGGCCAAATCACATATCGTGAGAAAACATGAAGTAGTATCGAAATATTGGTAAAAACGAATATATAGACGTAAAATCACACTATATGCATAACGTGAAAAAAGTCACTATAATACCATATTTGAGGATTTTAACTTCAAATCATAGAGCGAGGTTTCGTATTATTTAGATCCAAGAAAAGACATATGACAATGTTGTTTCAAATACAAATGATAAAAATCAATGTGTTTTCATTAGAATTAACTAAAATGTTCCTGATTTTCCGTTTATATTACCGATGGAAAATGTACACATAAAACCGTTCTAATCCGGCTGAAACGTCGATATATGCAATAAAAACAGAACTTCTCCCCTTTCCAATATCTTACTCAGTATTTTAACGAGAAACAAATAGTTGATTGAAAATGAAGTGTTTAAGGTTAATTTCTAATCAATTATGTGTTTGCATAATTTTTATCGTATATTTAATGAATTAATAGCAATAAACTGAAAATTCACAATAACGTGGAAAAACAGCAAAATATTGCCTAATTCGATGATATTTTGTTTATATTACATAAAGGAAAAGGGGATGATAAACGTCAAAATACTGCTGAATTCGATGATTTTTAGTACGAAACAAAATGCAAGAAAACTTGCTTAAAATGCAATATTATGCGAAAATCTGAGATTTGAAGGCCAAATCACATATCGTGAGAAAACATGAAGTAGTATCGAAATATTGGTAAAAACGAATATATATACGTAAAATCACACTACATGAATAACGTGAAAAAAGTCACTATAATACCATATTTGAGGATTTTAACTTCAAATCATAGAGCGAGGTTTCGTATTATTTAAATCCAAGAAAAGACATATGACAATGTTGTTTCAAATACAATTGATAAAAATCAATATGTTTTCATTAGAATTTACTAAAATGTTCCTGATTTTTGGTTTATATTACCGATGGAAGATGTACACGTAAAACCGTTCTAATCCGGCTGAAACGTCGATATATGCAATTAAAACAGAACTTCTCCCATTTTCAATGACCTACTCAGTATTTTAACGAGAAACAAATAGATGATTGAAAACGAAATATTTAAGGTTATTTTCTGATCAATTATGTGTTTGCATAATTTTTATCGAATATATAATGAATTAATAACAATAAACTGAAAATTCACAAAAACGTGGAAAAACGGCCTAATTCGATGATATTTTGTTTAAATCACATAAAGGAAAAGGGGATGAAAAAAGTCAAAATATTGCTAAATTCGATGATTTTTAGTACCAAACAAAATGCAAGAAAACTTGCTTAAAGATTCAAAATTTGCGAAATTCTGAGATTTGAAGGCCAAATCACATATCGTGAGAAAACATGAAGTAGTATCGAAATATTGGTAGAAACGAATATATATACGTAAAATTACACTAAATGAATAACGTGAAAAAGTCACTATATTACCATATTTGAGGATCTTAACTTCAAATCATAGAGCGAGGTTTCGTATTATTTAGATCCAAGAAAAGACATATGACAATGTTGTTTCAAATACAAATGATAAAAATCAATGTGTTTTCATTAGAATTAACTAAAATGTTCCTGATTTTCCGTATATATTACCGATGGAAGATGTACACGTAAAACCGCTTTAATCCGGCTGAAACGTCGATATATGCAATAAATACCGAACTTCTCCCCTTTCCAATATCTTACTCAGTATTTTAACGAGAAACTAATAGTTGATTGAAAATGAAGTGTTTAAGGTTATTATCAAATCAATTATGTGTTTGCATTATTTTTATCGTATATATAATGAATTATTAGCAATAAACTGAAAATTCACAATAACGTGGAAAAACAGCAAAATATTGCCTAATTCGATGATATTTTGTTTATATCACATAAAGGAAAAGGGGATGATAAACGTCAAAATATTGATGAATTCTATGATTTTTAGTACGAAACAAAATGCAAGAAAACTTGCTTAAAATGCAATATTATGCGAAAATCTGAGATTTGAAGGCCAAATCACATATCGTGAGAAAACATGAAGTAGTATCGAAATATTGGTAAAAACGAATATATATACGTAAAATCACACTATATGCATAACGTGAAAAAAGTCACTATAATACCATATTTGAGGATTTTAACTTCAAATCATAGAGCGAGGTTTCGTATTATTTAGATCCAAGAAAAGACATATGACAATGTTGTTTCAAATACAAATGATAAAAATCAATGTGTTTTCATTAGAATTAACTAAAATGTTCCTGATTTTCCGTTTATATTACCGATGGAAAATGTACACATAAAACCGCTCTAATCCGGCTGAAACGTCGATATATGCAATAAAAACAGAACTTCTCCCCTTTCCAATATCTTACTCAGTATTTTAACGAGAAACAAATAGTTGATTGAAAATGAAGTGTTTAAGGTTAATTTCTAATCAATTATGTGTTTGCATCATTTTTATCGTATATTTAATGAATTAATAGCAATAAACTGAAAATTCACAAAAAACGTGGAAAAACGGCCTAATTCGATGATATTTTGTTTAAATCACATAAAGGAAAAGGGGATGAAAAAAGTCAAAATATTGCTAAATTCGATGATTTTTAGTACCAAACAAAATGCAAGAAAACTTGCTTAAAGATTCAAAATTTGCGAAATTCTGAGATTTGAAGGCCAAATCACATATCGTGAGAAAACATGAAGTAGTATCGAAATATTGGTAGAAACGAATATATATACGTAAAATTACACTAAATGAATAACGTGAAAAAGTCACTATATTACCATATTTGAGGATCTTAACTTCAAATCATAGAGCGAGGTTTCGTATTATTTAGATCCAAGAAAAGACATATGACAATGTTGTTTCAAATACAAATGATAAAAATCAATGTGTTTTCATTAGAATTAACTAAAATGTTCCTAATTTTCCGTATATATTACCGATGGAAGATGTACATGTAAATCCGCTTTAATCCGGCTGAAACGTCGATATATGCAATAAAAACAGAACTTCTCCCCTCTCCAATATCTTACTCAGTATTTTAACGAGAAACTAATAGTTGATTGAAAATGAAGTGTTTAAGGTTAATTTCAAATCAATTATGTGTTTGCATCATTTTTATCGTATATATAATGAATTAATAGCAATAAACTGAAAATTCACAATAACGTGGAAAAACAGCAAAATATTGCCTAATTCGATGATATTTTGTTTATATCACATAAAGGAAAAGGGGATGATAAACGTCAAAATATTGCTGAATTCTATGATTTTTAGTACGAAACAAAATGCAAGAAAACTTGCTTAAAATGCAATATTATGCGAAAATCTGAGATTTGAAGGCCAAATCACATATCGTGAGAAAACATGAAGTAGTATCGAAATATTGGTAAAAACGAATATATAGACGTAAAATCACACTATATGCATAACGTGAAAAAAGTCACTATAATACCATATTTGAGGATTTTAACTTCAAATCATAGAGCGAGGTTTCGTATTATTTAGATCCAAGAAAAGACATATGACAATGTTGTTTCAAATACAATTGATAAAAATCAATATATTTTCATTAGAATTTACTAAAATGTTCATGATTTTTGGTTTATATTACCGATGGAAGATGTACACGTAAAACCGTTCTAATCCGGCTGAAACGTCGATATATGCAATTAAAACAGAACTTCTCCCATTTTCAATGAACTACTCAGTATTTTAACGAGAAACAAATAGATGATTGAAAACGAAATATTTAAGGTTATTTTCTGATCAATTATGTGTTTGCATAATTTTTATCGAATATATAATGAATTAATAACAATAAACTGAAAATTCACAAAAACGTGGAAAAACGGCCTAATTCGATGATATTTTGTTTAAATCACATAAAGGAAAAGGGGATGAAAAAAGTCAAAATATTGCTAAATTCGATGATTTTTAGTACCAAACAAAATGCAAGAAAACTTGCTTAAAGATTCAAAATTTGCGAAATTCTGAGATTTGAAGGCCAAATCACTTATCGTGAGAAAACATGAAGTAGTATCGAAATATTGGTAGAAACGAATATATATACGTAAAATTACACTAAATGAATAACGTGAAAAAGTCACTATATTACCATATTTGAGGATCTTAACTTCAAATCATAGAGCGAGGTTTCGTATTATTTAGATCCAAGAAAAGACATATGACAATGTTGTTTCAAATACAAATGATAAAAATCAATGTGTTTTCATTAGAATTAACTAAAATGTTCCTGATTTTCCGTATATATTACCGATGGAAGATGTACACGTAAAACCGTTCTAATCCGGCTGAAACGTCGATATATGCAATAAATACCGAACTTCTCCCCTTTCCAATATCTTACTCAGTATTTTAACGAGAAACTAATAGTTGATTGAAAATGAAGTGTTTAAGGTTATTATCAAATCAATTATGTGTTTGCATTATTTTTATCGTATATATAATGAATTATTAGCAATAAACTGAAAATTCACAATAACGTGGAAAAACAGCAAAATATTGCCTAATTCGATGATATTTTGTTTATATCACATAAAGGAAAAGGGGATGATAAACGTCAAAATATTGATGAATTCTATGATTTTTAGTACGAAACAAAATGCAAGAAAACTTGCTTAAAATGCAATATTATGCGAAAATCTGAGATTTGAAGGCCAAATCACATATCGTGAGAAAACATGAAGTAGTATCGAAATATTGGTAAAAACGAATATATATACGTAAAATCACACTATATGCATAACGTGAAAAAAGTCACTATAATACCATATTTGAGGATTTTAACTTCAAATCATAGAGCGAGGTTTCGTATTATTTAGATCCAAGAAAAGACATATGACAATGTTGTTTCAAATACAAATGATAAAAATCAATGTGTTTTCATTAGAATTAACTAAAATGTTCCTGATTTTCCGTTTATATTACCGATGGAAAATGTACACATAAAACCGCTCTAATCCGGCTGAAACGTCGATATATGCAATAAAAACAGAACTTCTCCCCTTTCCAATATCTTACTCAGTATTTTAACGAGAAACAAATAGTTGATTGAAAATGAAGTGTTTAAGGTTAATTTCTAATCAATTATGTGTTTGCATCATTTTTATCGTATATTTAATGAATTAATAGCAATAAACTGAAAATTCACAAAAACGTGGAAAAACGGCCTAATTCGATGATATTTTGTTTAAATCACATAAAGGAAAAGGGGATGAAAAAAGTCAAAATATTGCTAAATTCGATGATTTTTAGTACCAAACAAAATGCAAGAAAACTTGCTTAAAGATTCAAAATTTGCGAAATTCTGAGATTTGAAGGCCAAATCACATATCGTGAGAAAACATGAAGTAGTATCGAAATATTGGTAGAAACGAATATATATACGTAAAATTACACTAAATGAATAACGTGAAAAAGTCACTATATTACCATATTTGAGGATCTTAACTTCAAATCATAGAGCGAGGTTTCGTATTATTTAGATCCAAGAAAAGACATATGACAATGTTGTTTCAAATACAAATGATAAAAATCAATGTGTTTTCATTAGAATTAACTAAAATGTTCCTAATTTTCCGTATATATTACCGATGGAAGATGTACATGTAAATCCGCTTTAATCCGGCTGAAACGTCGATATATGCAATAAAAACAGAACTTCTCCCCTCTCCAATATCTTACTCAGTATTTTAACGAGAAACTAATAGTTGATTGAAAATGAAGTGTTTAAGGTTAATTTCAAATCAATTATGTGTTTGCATCATTTTTATCGTATATATAATGAATTAATAGCAATAAACTGAAAATTCACAATAACGTGGAAAAACAGCAAAATATTGCCTAATTCGATGATATTTTGTTTATATCACATAAAGGAAAAGGGGATGATAAACGTCAAAATATTGCTGAATTCTATGATTTTTAGTACGAAACAAAATGCAAGAAAACTTGCTTAAAATGCAATATTATGCGAAAATCTGAGATTTGAAGGCCAAATCACATATCGTGAGAAAACATGAAGTAGTATCGAAATATTGGTAAAAACGAATATATAGACGTAAAATCACACTATATGCATAACGTGAAAAAAGTCACTATAATACCATTTTTGAGGATTTTAACTTCAAATCATAGAGCGAGGTTTCGTATTATTTAGATCCAAGAAAAGACATATGACAATGTTGTTTCAAATACAAATTATAAAAATCAATGTGTTTTCATTAGAATTAACTAAAATGTTCCTGATTTTCCGTTTATATTACCGATGGAAAATGTACACATAAAACCGTTCTAATCCGGCTGAAACGTCGATATATGCAATTAAAACAGAACTTCTCCCATTTTCAATGACCTACTCAGTATTTTAACGAGAAACAAATAGATGATTGAAAACGAAATATTTAAGGTTATTTTCAGATCAATTATGTGTTTGCATAATTTTTATCGAATATATAATGAATTAATAACAATAAACTGAAAATTCACAAAAACGTGGAAAAACGGCCTAATTCGATGATATTTTGTTTAAATCACATAAAGGAAAAGGGGATGAAAAAAGTCAAAATATTGCTAAATTCGATGATTTTTAGTACCAAACAAAATGCAAGAAAACTTGCTTAAAGATTCAAAATTTGCGAAATTCTGTGATTTGAAGGCCAAATCACATATCGTGAGAAAACATGAAGTAGTATCGAAATATTGGTAGAAACGAATATATATACGTAAAATTACACTAAATGAATAACGTGAAAAAGTCACTATATTACCATATTTGAGGATCTTAACTTCAAATCATAGAGCGAGGTTTCGTATTATTTAGATCCAAGAAAAGACATATGACAATGTTGTTTCAAATACAAATGATAAAAATCAATGTGTTTTCATTAGAATTAACTAAAATGTTCCTGATTTTCCGTATATATTACCGATGGAAGATGTACACGTAAAACCGCTTTAATCCGGCTGAAACGTCGATATATGCAATAAAAACAGAACTTCTCCCCTTTCCAATATCTTACGTATAAACGAATATATATACGTAAAATCACACTACATGAATAACGTGAAAAAAGTTACTATAATACCATATTTGAGGATTTTAACTTCAAATCATAGAGCGAGGTCTCGTATTATTTAGATCCAAGAAAAGACATATGACAATGTTGTTTCAAATACAATTGATAAAAATCAATATGTTTTCATTAGAATTTACTAAAATGTTCCTGATTTTTGGTTTATATTACCGATGGAAGATGTACACGTAAAACCGTTCTAATCCGGCTGAAACGTCGATATATGCAATTAAAACAGAACTTCTCCCATTTTCAATGACCTACTCAGTATTTTAACGAGAAACAAATAGATGATTGAAAACGAAATATTTAAGGTTATTTTCTGATCAATTATGTGTTTGCATAATTTTTATCGAATATATAATGAATTAATAACAATAAACTGAAAATTCACAAAAACGTGGAAAAACGGCCTAATTCGATGATATTTTGTTTAAATCACATAAAGGAAAAGGGGATGAAAAAAGTCAAAATATTGCTAAATTCGATGATTTTTAGTACCAAACAAAATGCAAGAAAACTTGCTTAAAGATTCAAAATTTGCGAAATTCTGAGATTTGAAGGCCAAATCACATATCGTGAGAAAACATGAAGTAGTATCGAAATATTGGTAGAAACGAATATATATACGTAAAATTACACTAAATGAATAACGTGAAAAAGTCACTATATTACCATATTTGAGGATCTTAACTTCAAATCATAGAGCGAGGTTTCGTATTATTTAGATCCAAGAAAAGACATATGACAATGTTGTTTCAAATACAAATGATAAAAATCAATGTGTTTTCATTAGAATTAACTAAAATGTTCCTGATTTTCCGTTTATATTACCGATGGAAAATGTGCACATAAAACCGCTCTAATCCGGCTGAAACGTCGATATATGCAATAAAAACAGAACTTCTCCCCTTTCCAATATCTTACTCAGTATTTTAACGAGAAACAAATAGTTGATTGAAAATGAAGTGTTTAAGGTTAATTTCTAATCAATTATGTGTTTGCATCATTTTTATCGTATATTTAATGAATTAATAGCAATAAACTGAAAATTCACAAAAACGTGGAAAAACGGCCTAATTCGATGATATTTTGTTTAAATCACATAAAGGAAAAGGGGATGAAAAAAGTCAAAATATTGCTAAATTCGATGATTTTTAGTACCAAACAAAATGCAAGAAAACTTGCTTAAAGATTCAAAATTTGCGAAATTCTGAGATTTGAAGGCCAAATCACATATCGTGAGAAAACATGAAGTAGTATCGAAATATTGGTAGAAACGAATATATATACGTAAAATTACACTAAATGAATAACGTGAAAAAGTCACTATATTACCATATTTGAGGATCTTAACTTCAAATCATAGAGCGAGGTTTCGTATTATTTAGATCCAAGAAAAGACATATGACAATGTTGTTTCAAATACAAATGATAAAAATCAATGTGTTTTCATTAGAATTAACTAAAATGTTCCTGATTTTCCGTATATATTACCGATGGAAGATGTACACGTAAAACCGCTTTAATCCGGCTGAAACGTCGATATATGCAATAAATACCGAACTTCTCCCCTTTCCAATATCTTACTCAGTATTTTAACGAGAAACTAATAGTTGATTGAAAATGAAGTGTTTAAGGTTATTATCAAATCAATTATGTGTTTGCATCATTTTTATCGTATATATAATGAATTATTAGCAATAAACTGAAAATTCACAATAACGTGGAAAAACAGCAAAATATTGCCTAATTCGATGATATTTTGTTTATATCACATAAAGGAAAAGGGGATGATAAACGTCAAAATATTGCTGAATTCTATGATTTTTAGTACGAAACAAAATGCAAGAAAACTTGCTTAAAATGCAATATTATGCGAAAATCTGAGATTTGAAGGCCAAATCACATATCGTGAGAAAACATGAAGTAGTATCGAAATATTGGTAAAAACGAATATATAGACGTAAAATCACACTATATGCATAACGTGAAAAAAGTCACTATAATACCATATTTGAGGATTTTAACTTCAAATCATAGAGCGAGGTTTCGTATTATTTAGATCCAAGAAAAGACATATGACAATGTTGTTTCAAATACAAATGATAAAAATCAATGTGTTTTCATTAGAATTAACTAAAATGTTCCTGATTTTCCGTTTATATTACCGATGGAAAATGTACACATAAAAACGTTCTAATCCGGCTGAAACGTCGATATATGCAATAAAAACAGAACTTCTCCCCTTTCCAATATCTTACTCAGTATTTTAACGAGAAACAAATAGTTGATTGAAAATGAAGTGTTTAAGGTTAATTTCTAATCAATTATGTGTTTGCATAATTTTTATCGTATATTTAATGAATTAATAGCAATAAACTGAAAATTCACAATAACGTGGAAAAACAGCAAAATATTGCCTAATTCGATGATATTTTGTTTATATTACATAAAGGAAAAGGGGATGATAAACGTCAAAATACTGCTGAATTCGATGATTTTTAGTACGAAACAAAATGCAAGAAAACTTGCTTAAAATGCAATATTATGCGAAAATCTGAGATTTGAAGGCCAAATCACATATCGTGAGAAAACATGAAGTAGTATCGAAATATTGGTAAAAACGAATATATATACGTAAAATCACACTACATGAATAACGTGAAAAAAGTCACTATAATACCATATTTGAGGATTTTAACTTCAAATCATAGAGCGAGGTTTCGTATTATTTAGATCCAAGAAAAGACATATGACAATGTTGTTTCAAATACAATTGATAAAAATCAATATGTTTTCATTAGAATTTACTAAAATGTTCATGATTTTTGGTTTATATTACCGATGGAAGATGTACACGTAAAACCGTTCTAATCCGGCTGAAACGTCGATATATGCAATTAAAACAGAACTTCTCCCATTTTCAATGAACTACTCAGTATTTTAACGAGAAACAAATAGATGATTGAAAACGAAATATTTAAGGTTATTTTCTGATCAATTATGTGTTTGCATAATTTTTATCGAATATATAATGAATTAATAACAATAAACTGAAAATTCACAAAAACGTGGAAAAACGGCCTAATTCGATGATATTTTGTTTAAATCACATAAAGGAAAAGGGGATGAAAAAAGTCAAAATATTGCTAAATTCGATGATTTTTAGTACCAAACAAAATGCAAGAAAACTTGCTTAAAGATTCAAAATTTGCGAAATTCTGAGATTTGAAGGCCAAATCACTTATCGTGAGAAAACATGAAGTAGTATCGAAATATTGGTAGAAACGAATATGTATACGTAAAATTACACTAAATGAATAACGTGAAAAAGTCACTATATTACCATATTTGAGGATCTTAACTTCAAATCATAGAGCGAGGTTTCGTATTATTTAGATCCAAGAAAAGACATATGACAATATTGTTTCAAATACAAATGATAAAAATCAATGTGTTTTCATTAGAATTAACTAAAATGTTCCTGATTTTCCGTATATATTACCGATGGAAGATGTACACGTAAAACCGCTTTAATCCGGCTGAAACGTCGATATATGCAATAAATACCGAACTTCTCCCCTTTCCAATATCTTACTCAGTATTTTAACGAGAAACTAATAGTTGATTGAAAATGAAGTGTTTAAGGTTATTATCAAATCAATTATGTGTTTGCATTATTTTTATCGTATATATAATGAATTATTAGCAATAAACTGAAAATTCACAATAACGTGGAAAAACAGCAAAATATTGCCTAATTCGATGATATTTTGTTTATATCACATAAAGGAAAAGGGGATGATAAACGTCAAAATATTGATGAATTCTATGATTTTTAGTACGAAACAAAATGCAAGAAAACTTGCTTAAAATGCAATATTATGCGAAAATCTGAGATTTGAAGGCCAAATCACATATCGTGAGAAAACATGAAGTAGTATCGAAATATTGGTAAAAACGAATATATATACGTAAAATCACACTATATGCATAACGTGAAAAAAGTCACTATAATACCATATTTGAGGATTTTAACTTCAAATCATAGAGCGAGGTTTCGTATTATTTAGATCCAAGAAAAGACATATGACAATGTTGTTTCAAATACAAATGATAAAAATCAATGTGTTTTCATTAGAATTAACTAAAATGTTCCTGATTTTCCGTTTATATTACCGATGGAAAATGTACACATAAAACCGCTCTAATCCGGCTGAAACGTCGATATATGCAATAAAAACAGAACTTCTCCCCTTTCCAATATCTTACTCAGTATTTTAACGAGAAACAAATAGTTGATTGAAAATGAAGTGTTTAAGGTTAATTTCTAATCAATTATGTGTTTGCATCATTTTTATCGTATATTTAATGAATTAATAGCAATAAACTGAAAATTCACAAAAACGTGGAAAAACGGCCTAATTCGATGATATTTTGTTTAAATCACATAAAGGAAAAGGGGATGAAAAAAGTCAAAATATTGCTAAATTCGATGATTTTTAGTACCAAACAAAATGCAAGAAAACTTGCTTAAAGATTCAAAATTTGCGAAATTCTGAGATTTGAAGGCCAAATCACATATCGTGAGAAAACATGAAGTAGTATCGAAATATTGGTAGAAACGAATATATATACGTAAAATTACACTAAATGAATAACGTGAAAAAGTCACTATATTACCATATTTGAGGATCTTAACTTCAAATCATAGAGCGAGGTTTCGTATTATTTAGATCCAAGAAAAGACATATGACAATGTTGTTTCAAATACAAATGATAAAAATCAATGTGTTTTCATTAGAATTAACTAAAATGTTCCTAATTTTCCGTATATATTACCGATGGAAGATGTACATGTAAATCCGCTTTAATCCGGCTGAAACGTCGATATATGCAATAAAAACAGAACTTCTCCCCTCTCCAATATCTTACTCAGTATTTTAACGAGAAACTAATAGTTGATTGAAAATGAAGTGTTTAAGGTTAATTTCAAATCAATTATGTGTTTGCATCATTTTTATCGTATATATAATGAATTAATAGCAATAAACTGAAAATTCACAATAACGTGGAAAAACAGCAAAATATTGCCTAATTCGATGATATTTTGTTTATATCACATAAAGGAAAAGGGGATGATAAACGTCAAAATATTGCTGAATTCTATGATTTTTAGTACGAAACAAAATGCAAGAAAACTTGCTTAAAATGCAATATTATGCGAAAATCTGAGATTTGAAGGCCAAATCACATATCGTGAGAAAACATGAAGTAGTATCGAAATATTGGTAAAAACGAATATATAGACGTAAAATCACACTATATGCATAACGTGAAAAAAGTCACTATAATACCATATTTGAGGATTTTAACTTCAAATCATAGAGCGAGGTTTCGTATTATTTAGATCCAAGAAAAGACATATGACAATGTTGTTTCAAATACAAATTATAAAAATCAATGTGTTTTCATTAGAATTAACTAAAATGTTCCTGATTTTCCGTTTATATTACCGATGGAAAATGTACACATAAAACCGTTCTAATCCGGCTGAAACGTCGATATATGCAATTAAAACAGAACTTCTCCCATTTTCAATGACCTACTCAGTATTTTAACGAGAAACAAATAGATGATTGAAAACGAAATATTTAAGGTTATTTTCAGATCAATTATGTGTTTGCATAATTTTTATCGAATATATAATGAATTAATAACAATAAACTGAAAATTCACAAAAACGTGGAAAAACGGCCTAATTCGATGATATTTTGTTTAAATCACATAAAGGAAAAGGGGATGAAAAAAGTCAAAATATTGCTAAATTCGATGATTTTTAGTACCAAACAAAATGCAAGAAAACTTGCTTAAAGATTCAAAATTTGCGAAATTCTGTGATTTGAAGGCCAAATCACATATCGTGAGAAAACATGAAGTAGTATCGAAATATTGGTAGAAACGAATATATATACGTAAAATTACACTAAATGAATAACGTGAAAAAGTCACTATATTACCATATTTGAGGATCTTAACTTCAAATCATAGAGCGAGGTTTCGTATTATTTAGATCCAAGAAAAGACATATGACAATGTTGTTTCAAATACAAATGATAAAAATCAATGTGTTTTCATTAGAATTAACTAAAATGTTCCTGATTTTCCGTATATATTACCGATGGAAGATGTACACGTAAAACCGCTTTAATCCGGCTGAAACGTCGATATATGCAATAAAAACAGAACTTCTCCCCTTTCCAATATCTTACGTATAAACGAATATATATACGTAAAATCACACTACATGAATAACGTGAAAAAAGTTACTATAATACCATATTTGAGGATTTTAACTTCAAATCATAGAGCGAGGTCTCGTATTATTTAGATCCAAGAAAAGACATATGACAATGTTGTTTCAAATACAATTGATAAAAATCAATATGTTTTCATTAGAATTTACTAAAATGTTCCTGATTTTTGGTTTATATTACCGATGGAAGATGTACACGTAAAACCGTTCTAATCCGGCTGAAACGTCGATATATGCAATTAAAACAGAACTTCTCCCATTTTCAATGACCTACTCAGTATTTTAACGAGAAACAAATAGATGATTGAAAACGAAATATTTAAGGTTATTTTCTGATCAATTATGTGTTTGCATAATTTTTATCGAATATATAATGAATTAATAACAATAAACTGAAAATTCACAAAAACGTGGAAAAACGGCCTAATTCGATGATATTTTGTTTAAATCACATAAAGGAAAAGGGGATGAAAAAAGTCAAAATATTGCTAAATTCGATGATTTTTAGTACCAAACAAAATGCAAGAAAACTTGCTTAAAGATTCAAAATTTGCGAAATTCTGAGATTTGAAGGCCAAATCACATATCGTGAGAAAACATGAAGTAGTATCGAAATATTGGTAGAAACGAATATATATACGTAAAATTACACTAAATGAATAACGTGAAAAAGTCACTATATTACCATATTTGAGGATCTTAACTTCAAATCATAGAGCGAGGTTTCGTATTATTTAGATCCAAGAAAAGACATATGACAATGTTGTTTCAAATACAAATGATAAAAATCAATGTGTTTTCATTAGAATTAACTAAAATGTTCCTGATTTTCCGTTTATATTACCGATGGAAAATGTGCACATAAAACCGCTCTAATCCGGCTGAAACGTCGATATATGCAATAAAAACAGAACTTCTCCCCTTTCCAATATCTTACTCAGTATTTTAACGAGAAACAAATAGTTGATTGAAAATGAAGTGTTTAAGGTTAATTTCTAATCAATTATGTGTTTGCATCATTTTTATCGTATATTTAATGAATTAATAGCAATAAACTGAAAATTCACAAAAACGTGGAAAAACGGCCTAATTCGATGATATTTTGTTTAAATCACATAAAGGAAAAGGGGATGAAAAAAGTCAAAATATTGCTAAATTCGATGATTTTTAGTACCAAACAAAATGCAAGAAAACTTGCTTAAAGATTCAAAATTTGCGAAATTCTGAGATTTGAAGGCCAAATCACATATCGTGAGAAAACATGAAGTAGTATCGAAATATTGGTAGAAACGAATATATATACGTAAAATTACACTAAATGAATAACGTGAAAAAGTCACTATATTACCATATTTGAGGATCTTAACTTCAAATCATAGAGCGAGGTTTCGTATTATTTAGATCCAAGAAAAGACATATGACAATGTTGTTTCAAATACAAATGATAAAAATCAATGTGTTTTCATTAGAATTAACTAAAATGTTCCTAATTTTCCGTATATATTACCGATGGAAGATGTACATGTAAATCCGCTTTAATCCGGCTGAAACGTCGATATATGCAATAAAAACAGAACTTCTCCCCTCTCCAATATCTTACTCAGTATTTTAACGAGAAACTAATAGTTGATTGAAAATGAAGTGTTTAAGGTTAATTTCAAATCAATTATGTGTTTGCATCATTTTTATCGTATATATAATGAATTAATAGCAATAAACTGAAAATTCACAATAACGTGGAAAAACAGCAAAATATTGCCTAATTCGATGATATTTTGTTTATATCACATAAAGGAAAAGGGGATGATAAACGTCAAAATATTGCTGAATTCTATGATTTTTAGTACGAAACAAAATGCAAGAAAACTTGCTTAAAATGCAATATTATGCGAAAATCTGAGATTTGAAGGCCAAATCACATATCGTGAGAAAACATGAAGTAGTATCGAAATATTGGTAAAAACGAATATATAGACGTAAAATCACACTATATGCATAACGTGAAAAAAGTCACTATAATACCATATTTGAGGATTTTAACTTCAAATCATAGAGCGAGGTTTCGTATTATTTAGATCCAAGAAAAGACATATGACAATGTTGTTTCAAATACAAATTATAAAAATCAATGTGTTTTCATTAGAATTAACTAAAATGTTCCTGATTTTCCGTTTATATTACCGATGGAAAATGTACACATAAAACCGTTCTAATCCGGCTGAAACGTCGATATATGCAATTAAAACAGAACTTCTCCCATTTTCAATGACCTACTCAGTATTTTAACGAGAAACAAATAGATGATTGAAAACGAAATATTTAAGGTTATTTTCAGATCAATTATGTGTTTGCATAATTTTTATCGAATATATAATGAATTAATAACAATAAACTGAAAATTCACAAAAACGTGGAAAAACGGCCTAATTCGATGATATTTTGTTTAAATCACATAAAGGAAAAGGGGATGAAAAAAGTCAAAATATTGCTAAATTCGATGATTTTTAGTACCAAACAAAATGCAAGAAAACTTGCTTAAAGATTCAAAATTTGCGAAATTCTGTGATTTGAAGGCCAAATCACATATCGTGAGAAAACATGAAGTAGTATCGAAATATTGGTAGAAACGAATATATATACGTAAAATTACACTAAATGAATAACGTGAAAAAGTCACTATATTACCATATTTGAGGATCTTAACTTCAAATCATAGAGCGAGGTTTCGTATTATTTAGATCCAAGAAAAGACATATGACAATGTTGTTTCAAATACAAATGATAAAAATCAATGTGTTTTCATTAGAATTAACTAAAATGTTCCTGATTTTCCGTATATATTACCGATGGAAGATGTACACGTAAAACCGCTTTAATCCGGCTGAAACGTCGATATATGCAATAAAAACAGAACTTCTCCCCTTTCCAATATCTTACGTATAAACGAATATATATACGTAAAATCACACTACATGAATAACGTGAAAAAAGTTACTATAATACCATATTTGAGGATTTTAACTTCAAATCATAGAGCGAGGTCTCGTATTATTTAGATCCAAGAAAAGACATATGACAATGTTGTTTCAAATACAATTGATAAAAATCAATATGTTTTCATTAGAATTTACTAAAATGTTCCTGATTTTTGGTTTATATTACCGATGGAAGATGTACACGTAAAACCGTTCTAATCCGGCTGAAACGTCGATATATGCAATTAAAACAGAACTTCTCCCATTTTCAATGACCTACTCAGTATTTTAACGAGAAACAAATAGATGATTGAAAACGAAATATTTAAGGTTATTTTCTGATCAATTATGTGTTTGCATAATTTTTATCGAATATATAATGAATTAATAACAATAAACTGAAAATTCACAAAAACGTGGAAAAACGGCCTAATTCGATGATATTTTGTTTAAATCACATAAAGGAAAAGGGGATGAAAAAAGTCAAAATATTGCTAAATTCGATGATTTTTAGTACCAAACAAAATGCAAGAAAACTTGCTTAAAGATTCAAAATTTGCGAAATTCTGAGATTTGAAGGCCAAATCACATATCGTGAGAAAACATGAAGTAGTATCGAAATATTGGTAGAAACGAATATATATACGTAAAATTACACTAAATGAATAACGTGAAAAAGTCACTATATTACCATATTTGAGGATCTTAACTTCAAATCATAGAGCGAGGTTTCGTATTATTTAGATCCAAGAAAAGACATATGACAATGTTGTTTCAAATACAAATGATAAAAATCAATGTGTTTTCATTAGAATTAACTAAAATGTTCCTGATTTTCCGTTTATATTACCGATGGAAAATGTGCACATAAAACCGCTCTAATCCGGCTGAAACGTCGATATATGCAATAAAAACAGAACTTCTCCCCTTTCCAATATCTTACTCAGTATTTTAACGAGAAACAAATAGTTGATTGAAAATGAAGTGTTTAAGGTTAATTTCTAATCAATTATGTGTTTGCATCATTTTTATCGTATATTTAATGAATTAATAGCAATAAACTGAAAATTCACAATAACGTGGAAAAACAGCAAAATATTGCCTAATTCGATGATATTTTGTTTATATTACATAAAGGAAAAGGGGATGATAAACGTCAAAATACTGCTGAATTCGATGATTTTTAGTACGAAACAAAATGCAAGAAAACTTGCTTAAAATGCAATATTATGCGAAAATCTGAGATTTGAAGGCCAAATCACATATCGTGAGAAAACATGAAGTAGTATCGAAATATTGGTAAAAACGAATATATATACGTAAAATCACACTACATGAATAACGTGAAAAAAGTCACTATAATACCATATTTGAGGATTTTAACTTCAAATCATAGAGCGAGGTTTCGTATTATTTAGATCCAAGAAAAGACATATGACAATGTTGTTTCAAATACAAATGATAAAAATCAATATGTTTTCATTAGAATTTACTAAAAATGTTCCTGATTTTTGGTTTATATTACCGATGGAAGATGTACACGTAAAACCGTTCTAATCCGGCTGAAACGTCGATATATGCAATTAAAACAGAACTTCTCCCATTTTCAATGACCTACTCAGTATTTTAACGAGAAACAAATAGATGATTGAAAACGAAATATTTAAGGTTATTTTCTGATCAATTATGTGTTTGCATAATTTTTATCGAATATATAATGAATTAATAACAATAAACTGAAAATTCACAAAAACGTGGAAAAACGGCCTAATTCGATGATATTTTGTTTAAATCACATAAAGGAAAAGGGGATGAAAAAAGTCAAAATATTGCTAAATTCGATGATTTTTAGTACCAAACAAAATGCAAGAAAACTTGCTTAAAGATTCAAAATTTGCGAAATTCTGAGATTTGAAGGCCAAATCACATATCGTGAGAAAACATGAAGTAGTATCGAAATATTGGTAGAAACGAATATATATACGTAAAATTACACTAAATGAATAACGTGAAAAAGTCACTATATTACCATATTTGAGGATCTTAACTTCAAATCATAGAGCGAGGTTTCGTATTATTTAGATCCAAGAAAAGACATATGACAATGTTGTTTCAAATACAAATGATAAAAATCAATGTGTTTTCATTAGAATTAACTAAAATGTTCCTGATTTTCCGTATATATTACCGATGGAAGATGTACACGTAAAACCGCTTTAATCCGGCTGAAACGTCGATATATGCAATAAAAACAGAACTTCTCCCCTTTCCAATATCTTACTCAGTATTTTAACGAGAAACTAATAGTTGATTGAAAATGAAGTGTTTAAGGTTATTATCAAATCAATTATGTGTTTGCTTCATTTTTATCGTATATATAATGAATTATTAGCAATAAACTGAAAATTCACAATAACGTGGAAAAACAGCAAAATATTGCCTAATTCGATGATATTTTGTTTATATCACATAAAGGAAAAGGGGATGATAAACGTCAAAATATTGCTGAATTCTATGATTTTTAGTACGAAACAAAATGCAAGAAAACTTTCTTAAAATGCAATATTATGCGAAAATCTGAGATTTGAAGGCCAAATCACATATCGTGAGAAAACATGAAGTAGTATCGAAATATTGGTAAAAACGAATATATATACGTAAAATCACACTATATGCATAACGTGAAAAAAGTCACTATAATACCATATTTGAGGATTTTAACTTCAAATCATAGAGCGAGGTTTTGTATTATTTAGATCCAAGAAAAGACATATGACAATGTTGTTTCAAATACAAATGATAAAAATCAATGTGTTTTCATTAGAATTAACTAAAATGTTCCTGATTTTCCGTTTATATTACCGATGGAAAATGTATACATAAAACCGCTCTAATCCGGCTGAAACGTCGATATATGCAATAAAAACAGAACTTCTCCCCTTTCCAATATCTTACTCAGTATTTTAACGAGAAACAAATAGTTGATTGAAAATGAAGTGTTTAAGGTTAATTTCTAATCAATTATGTGTTTGCATCATTTTTATCGTATATTTAATGAATTAATAGCAATAAACTGAAAATTTACAATAACGTGGAAAAACAGCAAAATATTGCCTAATTCGATGATATTTTGTTTATATTACATAAAGGAAAAGGGGATGATAAACGTCAAAATACTGCTGAATTCGATGATTTTTAGTACGAAACAAAATGCAAGAAAACTTGCTTAAAATGCAATATTATGCGAAAATCTGAGATTTGAAGGCCAAATCACATATCGTGAGAAAACATGAAGTAGTATCGAAATATTGGTAAAAACGAATATATATACGTAAAATCACACTACATGAATAACGTGAAAAAAGTCACTATAATACCATATTTGAGGATTTTAACTTCAAATCATAGAGCGAGGTTTCGTATTATTTAGATCCAAGAAAAGACATATGACAATGTTGTTTCAAATACAATTGATAAAAATCAATATGTTTTCATTAGAATTTACTAAAATGTTCCTGATTTTTGGTTTATATTACCGATGGAAGATGTACACGTAAAACCGTTCTAATCCGGCTGAAACGTCGATATATGCAATTAAAACAGAACTTCTCCCATTTTCAATGACCTACTCAGTATTTTAACGAGAAACAAATAGATTATTGAAAACGAAATATTTAAGGTTATTTTCTGATCAATCATGTGTTTGCATAATTTTTATCGAATATATAACGAATTAATAACAATAAACTGAAAATTCACAAAAACGTGGAAAAACGGCCTAATTCGATGATATTTTGTTTAAATCTCATAAAGGAAAAGGGGATGAAAAAAGGTCAAAATATTGCTAAATTCGATGATTTTTAGTACCAAACAAAATGCAAGAAAACTTGCTTAAAGATTCAAAATTTGCGAAATTCTGAGATTTGAAGGCCAAATCACATATCGTGAGAAAACATGAAGTAGTATCGAAATATTGGTAGAAATGAATATATATACGTAAAATTACACTAAATGAATAACGTGAAAAAATTCACTATATTACCATATTTGAGGATCTTAACTTCAAATCATAGAGCGAGGTTTCGTATTATTTAGATCCAAGAAAAGACATATGACAATGTTGTTTCAAATACAAATGATAAAAATCAATGTGTTTTCATTAGAATTAACTAAAATGTTCCTGATTTTCCGTATATATTACCAATGGAAGGTGTACATGTATAACCGCTTTAATCCGGCTGAAACGTCGATATATGCAATAAAAACAGAACTTCTCCCCCCTCCAATATCTTACTCAGTATTTTAGCGAGAAACTAATAGATGATTGAAAATGAAGTATTTAAGGTTATTATCTGATCAAATATGTGATCAGATAATACTTACGATCAAATCCCGTAAGTATATCTGATCATGTGATCAGATATACTTACGGGATTTGGCTGCTTCCCTGTGGGTGGCAGCGCCACCTGGTTGTGCAACACTGAGGTCAATGTAGGTGTTAGCCAGAGTTGATACGCACGTGTAGTCCGATACTAACTGCTTGCCATTCTTCCATGGGCTCACTGTGATACCATCCGGGCAACCAATAAGAGCATCAGAGTTACGGGGTGTTTGGTAACGGGGCTCTCTTTCAGCTAGGCATCCAGCTGTGGTTAGGCTCCTCTTGATGATGTCGTTAACTTCACTGTGCCTCGAGTGCCATCCCCCTGTGCTTTGGCAGAGTAGGCCAAAAATCATTGAATTTAACAATATTTTGACGTTTATCATCCTCTTTTCCTTTATGTGATTTAAACAAAATATCATCGAATTAGGCAATATTTTGCCGTTTTTCCACGTTTTTGTGAATTTTCAGTTTATTGTTATTAATTCACTATATATACGATAAAAATGATGCAAACACATAATTGATTTGAAATTAACATTAAATACTTCATTCTCAATCAACAATTTGTTTCTCGTTAAAAAACTGAGTAAATATGGAAAAAAGCGAGAAGTTCTGTTTTTATTGCATATATCGACGTTTCAGCCCGATTAGAGCGGTTTTACGTGTACATCTTCCATCGGTAATATAAACGGAAAATCAGGAACACTTTAGTTAATTCTTATAAAAACACATTGATTTTTATCATTTGTATTGGAAACAACATCTTTATATGTCTTTTCTAGGATCTAAATAATACGAAACCTCGCTTTTTGATTTGAATTTAAAATCCTCATATTTGGTAATATAGCGATTATTTTCACGTTTTTCATGTAGTGTGACTTCGTGTGAATATATTCCTTTTTAAATATTTCGATACTATTTCATGTAGTATCACGATATATAATTTGGCCTTCAAATCTCAGACTTTAGCATAATATTGCATTTTAAGCAAGTTTTCTCACGTTTTGTTTTGTACTAAAAATCATCGAATTTAGCAATATTTTGACGTTTGTCATCCCCTTTCCTTTATGTGATATAAACAAAATATCATCGAATTAGGCAATATTTTGCCGTTTTCCACGTTTTTGTGAATTTTCAGTTTATTGGTATTAATTTATTATATATACGATAAAAATGATGCAAACACATAATTGATTAGAAAATAACATTAAATACTTCATTTTCAATCAAGTATTTGTTTCTCGTTAAAAAACTGAGTAAGATATTGGAAATGCAAGAAGTTCTGTTTTTATTGCATATATCGACGTTTCAGCCGGATTAGAGCGGTTTTACGTGTACATCTTCCATCGGTAATATAAACGGAAAATCAGGAACATTTTAGATAATTCTAATAAAAACACATTGAATTTTACCATTTGTATTGGAAACAACATTTTTATGTCTTTTCTAGGATCTAAAAAATACGAAACCTCGCTTTTTCATTTGGAGTAAAAATCCTCAAATTTGGTAATATAGCGACTTTTTTCACGTTTTTCATGTAGTGTCACTTTACGTAAATATATTCGTTTTAACCAATATTTCGATACTACTTCATGTTTTCTCACGATATGTGATTTGGCCTTCAAATCTCAGAATTTCGAAAAATTTTCATTTTTAAGGAAGTTTTCTTGCATTTTGTTTCGTACTAAAAATCATCGAATTCAGCAATATTTTGACGTTTATCATCCCCTTTTCCTCTATGTGATATAAACAAAATATCATCGAATTAGGCAATATTTTGCCGTTTTTCCACGTTTTTGTGAATTTTCAGTTTATTGTTAATATTTCATTATATATACGAGAAAAATTATGCAAACACATAATTGATCAGATAATAACCTTAAATACTTCATTTTCAATCATCTATTTGTTTCTCGTTAAAATACTGAGTAAGATATTGAAAAGGGGAGAAGTTCTGTTTTTATTGCATATATCGACGTTTCAGCCGGATTAGAACGGTTTTACGTGTACATCTTCCATCGTTAATATAAACCGAAAATAAGGAACATTTTAGTTAATTTTAATGAAAACACATTGATTTTTATCATTTGTATTGGAAGCAACATCTTTATACGTGTTTTTTAGGGTCTAAAAAATACGAAACGTAGCTCTATGATTCGAAGTTAAAATCCTCAAATTTGGTATAATAATGCCTTTTGTCACGTTTTTCATGTAGTTTGATATTACGTATATATATTCTTTTTTACCAATATTTCGATACTATTTCATGTAGTATCACGATATGTGATTTTGCCTTCAAATCTCAGATTTTCGAATAATATTGCATTTTAAGCAAGTTCATTTAAGCAAGTTAAGCATTTTAAGCAAGTTCTTGCATTTTGTTTCGTACTAAAAACCATCGAATTTAGCAATATTTTGACCTTTTTTCATCCCCTTTTCCTTTATGTGATTTAAACAAAATATCATCGAATTAGGCCGTTTTTCCACGTTTTTGTGAATTTTCAGTTTATTGTAATTAATTCATTATATATACGATAAAAATTATGCAAACACATAATTGATCAGAAAGTAACCTTAAATACTTAATTTTCAATCATCTATTTGTTTCTTGTTAAAATACTGAGTAAGATATTGAAAAGGGGAGAAGTTCTGTTTTAATTGCATATATCGACGTTTCAGCCGGATTAGAACAGTTTTACGTGTACATCTTCCATCGGTAATATAAACCGAAAATCAGGAACATTTTAGTTAATTTTAATGAAAACACATTGATTTTTATCATTTGTTTTGGAAGCAACATCTTTATACGTGTTTTTTAGGGTCTAAAAAATACGAAACGTAGCTATGATTCGAAGTTAAAATCCTCAAATTTGGTATAATAATGACTTTTGTCACGTTTTTCTGTAGTTTGATATTACGTAAATATATTCTTTTTTACCAATATTTCGATACTATTTCATGTAGTATCACGATATGTGATTTTGCCTTCAAATCTCAGATTTTCGCATAATATTGAATTTTAAGCAAGTTTTCTTGCATTTTGTTTCGTACTAAAAATCATCGAATACAGCAATATTTTGACGTTTATCATCCCCTTTTCCTTTATGTGATATAAACAAAATATCATCGAATTAGGCAATATTTTGCTGTTTTTCCACGTTTTTGTGATTTTTCAGTTTATTGCTATTAATTCATTAAATATACGATAAAAATGCTGCAAACACATAATTGATAAAAAATTAACCTTAAACACTTCATTTTCAATCAACAATTTGTTTCTCGTTAAAATACTGAGTAAGATATTGGAAAGGGGAGACGTTCTGTTTTTATGGCATATATCGACGTTTCAGCCGGATTAGAGCGGTTTTACGTGCACATCTTCCATCGGTAATATAAACGGAAAATCAGGAACATTTTAGTTAATTCTAATGAAAACACATTGATTTTTATCATTTGTATTTGAAACAACATTGTCATATGTCTTTTCTTGGATCTAAATAATACGAAACCTCGCTCTATGATTTGAAGTAAAATCCTCAAATATGGTATTATAGTGACTTTTTTCACTTTATTCATGTAGTGTGATTTTACGTATATATATTCGTTTTTACCAATATTTCGATACTACTTCATGTTTTCTCACGATATGTGATTTGGCCTTCAAATCTCAGATTTTCGCATAATATTGCATTTAAGCAAGTTTTCTTGCATTTTGCTTCGTACTAAAAATCATCGAATTCAGCAATATTTTGACGTTTATCATCCCCTTTTCCTTTATGTGATATAAACAAAATATCATCGAATTAGGCAATATTTTGCTGTTTTTCAACGTTATTGTGAATTTTCAGTTTATTGCTATTAATTCATTAAATATACGATAAAAATGATGCAAACACATAATTGATTAGAAATTAACCTTAAACACTTGATTTTCAATCAACTATTTGTTTTTCGTTAAAATACTGAGTAAGATATTGGAAAGGGGAGAAGTTCTGTTTTTATTGCATATATCGACGTTTCAGCCGGATTAGAGCGGTTTTACGTGTACATCTTCCATCGGTAATATATACGGAAAATCAGGAACATTTTAGTTAATTCTAATGAAAACACATTTATTTTTATCAATTGTATTTGAAACAACATTGTCATAGGTCTTTTCTTGGATCTAAATAATACGAAACCTCGCTCTATGATTTGAAGTAAAATCCTCAAATATGGTATTATAGTGACTTTTTTCACTTTATTCATGTAGTGTGATTTTACGTATATATATTCGTTTTTACCAATATTTCGATACTACTTCATGTTTTCTCACGATATGTGATTTGGCCTTCAAATCTCAGAATTTCGCAAATTTTGCATCTTTAAGCAAGTTTTCTTGCACTTTGTTTTGTACTAAAAATCATCGAATTTAGCAATAATTTTACCTTTTTTCATCCCCTTTTCCTTTATGTGATTTAAACAAAATATCATCGAATTAGGCCGTTTTTCCACGTTTTTGTGAATTTTCAGTTTATTGTTATTAATTCATTATATATACGATAAAAATTATGCAAACACATAATTGATCAGAAAATAACCTTAAATATTTCATTTTCAATCATCTATTTGTTTCTCGTTAAAATACTGAGTAGGATATTGAAAAGGGGAGAAGTTCTGTTTTAATTGCATATATCGACGTTTCAGCCGGATTAGAACGGTTTTACGTGTACATCTTCCATCGGTAATATAAACCGAAAATCAGGAACATTTTAGTTAATTTTAATGAAAACACATTGATTTTTATCATTTGTATAAACGATAAAAGGCTTAAGAGAAGGATGCAGAGGCTGAAGAGAATGATGCAGAGGCTTAAGAGAGGGATGCAGAGGCTTAAGAGAGGGATGCAGAGGCTCAAGAGAGTGATTGAGAGGCTCAAGAGAGCGATGCAGAGGCTCAACAGAGTGATTCAAAGACTTACGAGAGTGATGCAGAGGCTTAAGAGAGTGATGCAGAGGCTTAAGAGAGGGATGCAGAGGCTCATGAGTGGAATGCAGAGGCTCAAGAGAGGGATGCAGGGGCTCAAGAGAGGGATGCAGAGGCTCAAGAGAGGGATGCAGAGGCTCTTGAGAGTGATGCAGAGGCTCAAGAGAGGGATGCAGAGGCTGAAGAGAGTGTTGCAATAGCTCAAGAGAGGGATGCAGAGGCTCATGAGAGGAAAATGTGATCCTTCGCCGCTCTCAATAATTGGCATATTTTCCGTATAAAATGTAATCATTTCAAACTGCGAATACGTGCAGAGAGCCAGAATTTGGCTACAAAATATAGCTCAAGGGTCGAATTTGGGATCTTTGGGATATTTTGAAAACTGCAGGGGGGTTTGGCCAAAATGTGACCCATCGCTACTCTGCTGCAAAATCCATATACAAAAAATATGCTAATTACTGAGAGCAGCGATGTATCACATTTTGCCCAAACCCTCCCTGCAGATTTCAAAATATCCCCAGCATCCCAAATTCGACCCTTGAGCCATATTTTGGAGCCAAATTCTGGCTCTCTGCACGTATTCCCAGTTTGAAATTACGACTTTTTATACTGAAAATATGCCAATCACTGAGAGCAGCGATGGGTCACATTTTGCCCAAACCTCCCTGCAGCTTTCAAAATATCCCAAACATTCCAAATTCGACGCTTGAGACATATTTTGGAGTCAAATTCGGGTTCTCTGCACGTATTCGCAGTTTGAATTTATTTCATTTTATACCGACAATATGCCAATTACTGAGAGCGGCGATGGGTCACATTTTGGCCAAACCCCAATGCAGTTTTCAAAATATCACAAACATCCCAAATTCGACCCTTGAGCAATATTTTGGACCCAAATTCTGGCTCTCGTACGTATTCCCAGTTTGAAATTACGAATTTTTATCCTGAAAATATTCCAATCACTGAAAGCAGCGATGGGTCACATTTTGCCCAAACCCCCCTGCAGTTTTCAAAATATCCCAAACATCCCAAATTCGGCGCTTGAGACATATTTTGTAGTCAAATTCGGGCTCTTTGCACGTATTCGCAGTTTGAAATTATTTATCTTTATTCCGACAATATGCCAATTAATGAGAGCGGCGATGGGTCACATTTTTCCCAAACCCCCCTGCAGTTTTCAAAATATCGCAAACTTCCCAATTTCGACCCTTGAGCTATATTTTGGAGCCAAATTCTGGCTGTCTGCAAGTATTCGCAGTTTGAAATTACGACTTTTTATACCGAAAGAATGCCAATTACTGAGAGCAGCTATGTATCACATTTTGCCCAAACCCTCCCTGCAGTTTTCAAAATAACTAAAACATCCCAAATTCGACCCTTGATCGTAATTTTAGAGCCAAATTCTGACTCTCTGCACGTATTCGCAGTTTGAAATTACGAATTTTTATACTGAAAATAAGTCAATAATTAAAAGCAGCGATAGGTCACATTTTGCCAAAACCCCCGTGCAGTTTTCAAAATTTCCCAAACATCCCAAATTCGACCCTTGAGCTATATTTTGTAACCAAATTCTGGCTCTCTGCACGTATTCGCAGTTTGAAATGACTACTTTTTATACGGAAAATAAGCCAATTATTGAGCGCGGCGAAGGATCACATTTTGAAGAGAGTGATGCAGAGGCTGAAGAGAGTGATGTAGAGGCTTAAGAGAGGGATGCAGAGGTTCAAGAGAGGAATGCAGAGGCTCATGTGAGGGATGCAGGAGTTCAAGAGAGGGATGCAGAGGCTGAAGAGAATGATGCAGAGGCTGAATTTTGGAGCCAAATTCTGGCTGTCTGCACGTATTCGCAGTTTGAAATTTCGACTTTTTATACCGAAAAAATGCCAATTACTGAGAGCGGCGATGGATCACCTTTTGCCCAAACCCTAACTGCAATTTTCAAAATATCCAAAACATAACAATATTCGACGCTTGAGCAATATTTTTTTATATGAAAACTGCAGGGAGTGTTTGGGCAAAATGTGATCCATCGCCGCTTTCAGTAATATGTATATTTTCGGTATAAAAAGTCGTAATTTCAAACTGCGAATACGTGAAGAGATTCAGAATTTGGCTCCAAAATTAGGATCAAAGGTCGAATTTGGGATGATTTGGATATTTGGCAAGCTGCAGGGAGGGTTTGGGCAAAATGTGATCCATCGCCGCTCTCAGTAATTGGCATATTTTCAGTAAAAAAAGTCGTAATTTCAAACTGCGAATACGTGCAGAGAACCAGAATTTGGCTCCAAAATATGACTCAAGCGTCGAATTTCGGATTTTTGGGATATTTTGAAAACTGCAGGGAGTGTTTGGGCAAAATGTGATCCATCGCCGCTTTCAGTAATTGGTATATTTTCGGTAAAAAAAGTCGTAATTTTAAACTGCGAATACGTGCTGAGAGCCAGAATTTGGCTAAAAAATATTGCTCAAGCGTCAAATTTGTTATGTTTTGGATATTTTGAAAATTGCAGTTAGGGTTTGGGTAAAAGGTGATCCATCGCCGCTTTCAGTAATTGGCATTTTTTCGGTATAAAAAGTCGTAATTTCAAACTGCGAATACGTGCAGACAGCCAGAATTTGGCTCCAAAATTCAGCCTCTGCATCATTCTCTTCAGCCTCTGCATTCCTCTCTTGAACTCCTGCATCCCTCTCATGAGCCTGTGCATCCCTCTCTTGAGCCTTTGCAACACTCTCTTAAGCCTCTGCATCCCTCTCTTGAGCCTCTGCATCACTATCAAGAGCCTCTGCATCCCTCTCTTGAGCCTCTCCATCCTTCTCTTGAGCCTCTGCATCCCTCTCTTGAGCCTCTGCATCCCTCTCTTGAACCTCTGCATCCCTCTCTTAAGCCTCTGCATCACTCTCTTCAGCCTCTGCATCACTCTGTTCAAAATGTGATCCTTCGCCGCGCTCAATAATTGGCTTATTTTCCGTATAAAAAGTAGTCATTTCAAACTGCGAATACGTGCAGAGAGTTAGAATTTGGTTACAAAATAAAGCTCTAGGGTCGAATTCGGGATATTTGGGAAATTTTGAAAACTGCAAGGGGGTTTTGGCAAAATGTGACCTATCGCTGCTTTTAATTATTGACATATTTTCAGTATAAAAATTCGTAATTTCAAACTGCGAATACGTGCAGAGAGTCAGAATTTAGCTCTAAAATTACGATCAAGGGTCGAATTTGGGATGTTTGGGGTATATTGAAAACTGCAGAGAGGGTTTGGGCAAAATGTGATACATAGCTGCTCTCAGTAATTGGCATTCTTTCGGTATAAAAAGTCGTAATTTCAAACTGCGAATACTTGCAGACAGCCAGAATTTGGCTCCAAAAAATAGCTCAAGGGTCGAATTTGGGATGTTTGGGATATTTTGAAAACTGCAGGGGGGTTTGGGCAAAATGGGATGCAGGAGCTCAAGAGAGGGGTGCAGAGGCTCAAGAGAATGATGCAGAGGCTCAAGAGAGGGATGCTGAGGCTCCAGAGAGGGATGCAGAGGCTAAAAAGAGTGTTGCAGAAAGTGAAGAGAGAGATGCAGAGGCTTAAGAGAGATGCCGAGGCTTAAGAGAGTGATGCAGAGGCTAAAAACAGTAATGCAGAGGCTCAAGAGAATGATGTAGAGGCTTAAGAGAGAGATGCAGAGGCTCAAGAGAATGATGCAGAGGCTCAAGAGAGTAATGCAGAGGATCAAGGGAGGGATGCAGAGGCTTAAGAGAGTGATACAGAGGCTCAAGAGAGTGATGCTGAGGCTCAAGAGTGTGATGTAAAGGCTCAAGAGAGTGATGCAGAGGCTCAAGAGAGTGATGCATAAGATCATGAGAGTGATGAAGAGGCTCACGAGAGTGATGCAGAGGATCAAGAGAGGTAAGCAGATGCTTAAGAGAGTGATGCAGAGGCCGAAGAGAGTGATGCAGAGGCTTAAGAGAGTGATACAGAGGCTGAAGAGAGTGTTGCAGAGGCTCAGGAGAGAGATGAAGAGGCTCAAGAGAGTGATGCAGAGGCTAAAAAATGTTGTGCAGAGGCTCAAGAGACTGATGCAGAGGCTTACGAGAGTGATGCAGAGAATCAATTGCGGGATGTAGAGGCTTAAGAGAGTGTTGCAGAGGCTGAAGAGAGTGTTGCATAGGCTTAAGAGAGGGATGCAGAGGCTCAAGAGATTGATGAGGAGGCTCAAGAGAGTGATGCAGAGGCTCAAGAAAGTGATGCAGTGGCTCAAGAGTGATGCAGAGGCTTAAGAGAGGGATGCAGTGGCTCAAGCGAGTGATGCAGAGGCTCAAGAGAATGATGTAGAGGCTAAAGAGAGGGATGCAGAGGCTCAAGAGAATGATGCAGAGGCTCAAGAGCGTGATGCAGAGGATCAAGAGTGGGATGCAAAGGCTTAAGAGTGTGATGCAGAGGCTCAAGAGAGTGATGCAGAGGCTCAAGAGTGTGATGTAAAGGCTCATGAGAGTGATGCAGAGGCTCAAGAGAGTGATGCAGAGGATCATGAGAGTGATGCAGAGGCTCAAGAGAGTGATGCAGAGGATCAAAAGAGGTAAACAGAGGCTTAAGAGAGTGATGCAGAGGCCGAAGAGAGTGATGCATAGGCTCAAGAGAGTGATGCCGAGGCTGAAGACAGTGTTGCAGAGGCTCAAGAGAGGGATGCAGAGGCTCAAGAGAATGATGCATAGATATATTTTTGAGATATATACAAGAGTTGTTACATTCTATTACAGCCACTAGTACGCGTAGCGTTTCGGGCAGGTCCCTAGAATACGATCCCCTGCGCGAGGAAACGTTTTTTCATCCAAGTACACATTTTACTGTTGCGTTAAACAGAGGCTACAGTTAAGGAATTGCGCCCAGTAAATCCTCCCAGTCCAGGATACGAACCCATGACATAGCGCTAACGGAACGCTAGGCGAGTATCTTACCACTACACAACGGAGACTGTAAATCCAAAATTCATATACAAAGAATATGCTAATTACTGAGAGCAGCGATGGATCACATTTTGCCCAAACCCTCCCTGCAGATTTCAAAATATCCCCAGCATCCCAAATTCGACCATTGAGCCATATTTTGGAGCCAAATTCTGGCTCTCTGCACGTATTCGCAGTTTGAAATTACGACTTTTTACACCGAAAATATGCCAATTACTGAAAGCGGCGATTTATCACATTTTGCCCAAACCCTCCCTGCAGTTTTAAAAATATCCCAAACATCCCAAATTCGACCCTTGAGCTATATTTTGGAGCCAAATTCTGGCTCTCTGTACGTATTCCCAGTTTGAAATTACGAATTTTTATACTGAAAATATTCCAATCACTGAAAGCAACGATGGGTCACATTTTGCCCAAACCCCCCCTGCAGTTTTCAAAATGTCCCAAACATCCTAAATTCAACGCTTGAGAAATATTTTGGAGTCAAATTTGGGCTCTCTGCACGTATTCGCAGTCTGAAATTATTTCATTTTATACCGACAACATGCCAATTACTGAGAGCGGCGATGGGTCACATTTTGCCAAAACCCCCTCTGCAGATTTCAAAATATCCCAAACATCCCAAATTCGATCCTTGAGCTATATTTTGGAGCCAAATTCTGTCTGTCTGCACATATTCGCAGTTTGAAATTACGAATTTTTATACCGAAAAAAATGCCAATTACTGAGAGCGGCAATGTATCACATTTTACCCAAACCCTCCCTGCAGTTTTCAAAATACCCCAAACATCCCAAATACGACCCTTGATCCTAATATTGGAGCCAAATTCTGACTCTCTGCACGTATTCGCAGTTTGAAATTACGAATTTTTATACTGAAAATCTGCCAATAACTAAAAGAAGCGATAGGTCACATTTTGCCCAAACCCCCCTGCAGTTTTCAAAATATCCCAAACATTCCAAATTCGACCCTTGAGTAATATTTTGTAGCCAAATTCTGGCTCTTTGCACGTATTCGTAGTTTGAAATTACGATTTTTTTTACCGAAAATATGCCAATTACTGAGAGCGACGATGGATCACATTTTGCCCAAACCCTCCCTGCAGTTTCCAAAATATACAAAACATCCAAAAGTCGATCCTTGAGCCATATGTTGAAGCCAATTTCTGGCTCTCTGCACGTATTCCCATTTTGAAATTACGACTTTTTATACTGAAAATATGCCAATTACTGAAAGCGGCGATGGATCACATTTTGCCCAAACCCTCCCTGCAGTTTTCAAAATATCACAGACATCTCAAATTCGACCCTTGAGCTATATTTTGGAGCCAAATTCTGGCTCTCTGTACGTATTCCCAGTTTGAAATTACGAATTTTTATACTGAAAATAGGCCAATCACTGAAAGCAGCGATGGGTCACATTTTGTCCAAACACCCCCTGCAGTTTTCAAAATGTCCCAAACATCCCAAATTCGACGCTTGAGACATATTTTGGAGTCAAATTCGGGCTCTCTGCACGTATTCGCAGTTTGAAATTATTTCATTTTATACCGACAATATGCCAATTACTGAGAGCGGCGATGGGTCACATTTTGCCAAAACCTCCTCTGCAGATTTCAAAATAACCCAAACATCCCAAATTCGATCCTTGAGCTATATTTTGGAGCCAAATTCTGGCTGTCTGCACGTATTCGCAGTTTGAAATTATTTCATTTTATACCGAAAAAATGCCAATTACTGAGAGCGGCAATGTATCACATTTTACCCAAACCCTCCCTGCAGTTTTCAAAATACCCCAAACATCCCTTATTCCTAATTTTGGAGCCAAATTCTGACTCTCTGCACGTATTCGCAGTTTGAAATTACGACTTTTTATACTGAAAATATGCCAATAACTAAAAGCAGCGATAGGTCACATTTTGCCCAAACCCCCCTGCAGTTTTCAAAATATCCCAAACATCCCAAATTCGACCCTTGAGCAATATTTTGTAGCCAAATTCTGGCTCTCTGCACGTATTCGTAGTTTGAAATTACGATTTTTTATACCGAAAATATGCCAATTACTGAGAGCGACGATGGATCACATTTTGCCCAAACCCTCCCCGCAGTTTTCAAAATATCGAAAACATCCCAAATTCGACCCTTGAGCCATATGTTGAAGCCAATTTCTGGCTCTCTGCACGTATTCCCAGTTTGAAATTACGATTTTTTATACCGAAAATATGCCAATTACTGAGAGCGACGATGGATCACATTTTGCCCAAACCCTCCCTGCAGTTTTCAAAATATCGAAAACATCCCAAATTCGACCCTTGAGCCATATTTTGGAGCCGAATTCTGGCTCTCTGCACGTATTCGCAGTTTGAAATTACGACTTTTTATACCGAAAATATACCAATTTCTGAGAGAGGCGATGGATCACATTTTGCCCAAACACTCCCTGCAGTTTTCAAAATATCCCATATATCCCAAATTCGACGCTTGAGTCATATTTTGAAGCCAAATTCTGGCACTCTGAACGTATTCGCAGTTTGAAATTACGACTTTTTATACTGAAAATATGCCAATTACTAAGAGCGGCGATGGATCACATTTTGTTCAAACCCTCCCTGCACTTTTCAAAATATCCAAAACATCCAAAAGTCGACCCTTGAGCCATATTTTGAAGCCAAATTCCTGCTCTCTGCACGTATTTCCAGTTTGAAATTACGACTTTTTATACCGAAAATATGCCAATTACTGAAAGCGGCGATGGATCACATTTTGCCCAAACCCTCCCTGCAGTTTTCAAAATATCCCAAACATCCCAAATTCGACCATTGAGCTATATTTTGGAGCCAAATTCTGGCTCTCTGCACGTATTCCCAGTTTGAAATTACGAATTTTTATACGGAAAATATGCCAATTACTGAAAGCGGCGATGGATCACATTTTGCCCAAACCCTCCCTGCACTTTTCAAAATATCTCAAACATCCCAAATTCGACCTTTGAGCTATATTTTGGAGCCAAATTCTGGCTCTCTGCACGTATTCCCAGTTTGAAATTACGACTTTTTATACTGAAAATATGCCAATCACTGAGAGCAGCGATGGGTCACATTTTGCCCAAACCCCCCTGCAGTTTTCAAAATATCCCAAACATCCCAAATTCGACCCTTGAGCTATTTTTGGAGCCAAATTCTGGCTGTCTGCATGTATTCGCAGTTTGAAATTACGACTTTTTATACCGAAAGAATGCCAATTACTGAGAGCAGCTATGTATCACATTTTGCCCAAACCCTCCCTGCAGTTTTCAAAATACCCCAAACAACCCAAATTCGACCCTTGATCGTAATTTTAGAGCTAAATTCTGACTCTCTGCACGTATTCGCAGTTTGAAATTACGAATTTTTATACTGAAAATATGTCAATAATTAAAAGCAGCGATAGGTCACATTTTGCCAAAACCCCCTTGCAGTTTTCAAAATTTCCCAAATATCCCGAATTCGACCCTTGAGCTATATTTTGTAACCAAATTCTAACTCTCTGCACGTATTCGCAGTTTGAAATGACTACTTTTTATACGGAAAATAAGCCAATTATTGAGCGCGGCGAAGGATCACATTTTGAAGAGAGTGATGCAGAGGCTGAAGAGAGTGATGCAGAGGCTTAAGAGAGGGATGCAGAGGTTCAAGAGAGGGATGCAGAGGCTCAAGAGAGGGATGCAGAGGCTCAAGAGAAGGATGCAGAGGTTCAAGAGAGGGATGCAGAGGCTCTTGATAGTGATGCAGAGGCTCAAGAGAGGGATGCAGAGGCTTAAGAGAGTGTTGCAAAGGCTCAAGAGAGGGATGCACAGGCTCATGAGAGGGATGCAGGAGTTCAAGAGAGGAATGCAGAGGCTGAAGAGAATGATGCAGAGGCTGAATTTTGGAGCCAAATTCTGGCTGTCTGCACGTATTCGCAGTTAGAAATTACGACTTTTTATACCGAAAAAATGCCAATTACTGAAAGCGGCGATGGATCACCTTTTACCCAAACCCTAACTGCAATTTTCAAAATATCCAAAACATAACAAATTTGACGCTTGAGCAATATTTTTTAGCCAAATTCTGGCTCTCAGCACGTATTCGCAGTTTAAAATTACGACTTTTTATACCGAAAATATACCAATTACTGAAAGCGGCGATGGATCACATTTTGCCCAAACACTCCCTGCAGTTTTCAAAATATCCCAAAAATCCGAAATTCGACGCTTGAGTCATATTTTGGAGTCAAATTCTGGTTCTCTGCACGTATTCGCAGTATGAAATTACGACTTTTTTTTACTGAAAATATGCCAATTACTGAGAGCGGCGATGGATCACATTTTGCCCAAACCCTCCCTGCAGCTTGCCAAATATCCAAATCATCCCAAATTCGACCTTTGATCCTAATTTTGGAGCCAAATTCTGACTCTCTTCACGTATTCGCAGTTTGAAATTACGACTTTTTATACCGAAAATATACATATTACTGAAAGCGGCGATGGATCACATTTTGCCCAAACACTCCCTGCAGTTTTCAAAATATCCCAAACATCCCAAATTTGACGCTTGAGTCATATTTTGTAGCCAAATTCTGGCTCTCTGCACGTATTCTCAGTTTGAAATTACGACTTTTTATACCGAAAATATGTTAATTACTGAGAGCGACGATGGATCACATTTTTCCCAAACCCTCCCTGCAGTTTTCAAAATATCGCAAACACCCCAAATTCGAAGCTTCAGCCTCATTTTGGAGCCAAATTTTGGCTCTCTGCACGTATTTGCAGTTTGAAATTACGACTTTTTATACTGAAAATATGCCAATTACTGAAAGCAGCGATGGGTCACATTTTGCCCAAACCCCCATGCAGTTTTCATAATATCCCAAACATCCCAAATTCGATCCATGAGCCATATTTTGGAGCCGAATTCTGGCTCTCTGCACGTATTCGCTGTTTGAAGTTACGACTTTTTATACCAAAAATATGCTAGTATCTGAGAGCTGCGATGGATCACATTTTGCCCAAACCCTCCCTGCAGTTTGCAAAATATCCCAAACATCCAAAATTCGACCCTTGAGCTATATTTTTGAACCAAATTCTGGCTTTCTCCGCGTACTCGCAGTTTGAAATTACGACTTTTTATACCGAAAATATGACAATTACTGAAATCAGCGATGGATCACATTTTGCCCTAACCCTTCCTGCTGTTTTCAAAATATCCTAAACATCCTAAATTCCACGCTTGAGCCATATTTTGGAGCCAAATTCTGGCTGTCTGCACGTATTCGCAGTTTGAAATTACGACTTTTTATACCGAAAAAATTCCAATTACTGAGAGCGGCAATGTATCACATTTTACCCAAACCCTCCCTGCAGTTTTCAAAATACCCCAAACATCCCAAATTCGACCCTTGATCCTAATTTTGGAGCCAAATTCTGACTCTCTGCACGTATTCGCAGTTTGAAATTACGAATTTTTATACTGAAAATATGCCAATAACTAAAAGCAGCGATAGGTCACATTTTGCCCAAACCCCCCTGCAGTTTTCAAAATATCCCAAACATCCTAAATTCGACCCTTGAGCAATATTTTGTAGGCAAATTCTGGCTCTCTGCACGTATTCGTAGTTTGAAATTACGATTTTTTATACCGAAAATATGCCAATTACTGAGAGCGACGATGGATCACATTTTGCCCAAACCCTCCCTGCAGTTTTCAAAATATCGAAAACATCCCAAATTCGACCCTTGAGCCATATTTTGGAGCCGAATTATGGCTCTCTGCACGTATTCGCAGTTTGAAATTACGACTTTTTATACCGAAAATATACCAATTTCTGAGAGCGGCGATGGATCACATTTTGCCCAAACACTCCCTGCAGTTTTCAAAATATCCCAAATATCCCAAATTCGACGCTTGAGTCATATTTTGGAGCCAAATTCTGGCACTCTGCACGTATTCGCAGTTTGAAATTACGACTTTTTATACTGAAAATATGCCAATTACTAAGAGCGGCGATGGATCACATTTTGTCCAAACCCTCCCTGCACTTTTCAAAATATCCAAAACATCCAAAAGTCGACCCTTGAGTCATATTTTGAAGCCAAATTCCTGCTCTCTGCACGTATTCCCAGTTTGAAATTACGACTTTTTATACCGAAAATATGCCAATTACTGAAAGCGGCGATGGATCACATTTTGCCCAAACCCTCCCTGCAGTTTTCAAAATATCCCAAACATCCCAAATTCGACCATTGACCTATATTTTGGAGCCAAATTCTGGCTCTCTGCACGTATTCCCAGTTTGAAATTACGAATTTTTATACGGAAAATATGCCAATTACTGAAAGCGGCGATGGATCACATTTTGCCCAAACCCTCCCTGCACTTTTCAAAATATCTCAAACATCCCAAATTCGACCTTTGAGCTATATTTTGGAGCCAAATTCTGGCTGTCTGCAAGTATTCGCAGTTTGAAATTACGACTTTTTATACCGAAAGAATGCCAATTACTGAGAGCAGCTATGAATCACATTTTGCCCAAACCCTCCCTGCAGTTTTCAAAATACCCCAAACATCCCAAATTCGACCCTTGATCGTAATTTTAGAGCTAAATTCTGACTCTCTGCACGTATTCGCAGTTTGAAATTACGAATTTTTATACTGAAAATATGTCAATAATTAAAAGCAGCGATAGGTCACATTTTGCCAAAACCCCCTTGCAGTTTTCAAAATTTCCCAAACATCCCAAATTCGACCCTTCAGCTATATTTTGTAACCAAATTCTGACTCTCTGCACGTATTCGCAGTTTGAAATGACTACTTTTTATACGGAAAATAAGCCAATTATTGAACGCGGCGAAGGATCACATTTTGAAGAGAGTGATGCAGAGGCTGAAGAGAGTGATGCAGAGGCTTAAGAGAGGGATGCAGAGGTTCAAGAGAGGGATGCAGAGGCTCAAGAGAAGGATGCAGAGGCTCAAGAGAGGGATGCAGAGGCTCTTGATAGTGATGCAGAGGCTCAAGAGAGGGATGCAGAGGCTTAAGAGAGTGTTTTAAAGGCTCAAGAGAGGGATGCAGAGGCTCATGAGAGGGATGCAGGAGTTCAAGAGAGGAATGCAGAGGCTGAAGAGAATGATGCAGAGGCTGAATTTTGGAGCCAAATTCTGGCTGTCTGCACGTATTCGCAGTTTGAAATTACGACTTTTTATACCGAAAAAATGCCAATTACTGAGAGCGGCGATGGATCACCTTTTTCCCAAACCCTAACTGCAATTTTCAAAATATCCAAAACATAACAAATTTGACGCTTGAGCAATATTTTTTAGCCAAATTCTAGCTCTCAGCACGTATTCGCAGTTTAAAATTACGACTTTTTATACCGAAAATATACCAATTACTGAAAGCGGCGATGGATCACATTTTGCCCAAACACTCCCTGCAGTTTTCAAAATATCCCAAAAATCCCAAATTCGACGCTTGAGTCATATTTAGGAGCCAAATTCTGGTTCTCTGCACGTATTCGCAGTTTGAAATTACGACTTTTTTTACTGAAAATATGCCAATTACTGAGAGCGGCGATGGATCACATTTTGCCCAAACCCTCCCTGAAGCTTGCCAAATATCCAAATCATCCCAAATTCGACCTTTGATCCTAATTTTGGAGCCAAATTCTGACTCTCTTCACGTATTCGCAGTTTGAAATTACGACTTTTTATACCGAAAATATACATATTACTGAAAGCGGCGATGGATCACATTTTGCCCAAACACTCCCTGCAGTTTTCATAATATCCCAAACATCCCAAATTCGACGCTTGAGTCATATTTTGTAGCCAAATTCTGGCTTTCTGCACGTATTCGCAGTTTGAAATTACGACTTTTTATACTGAAAATATGCCAATTACTGAAAGCAGCGATGGGTCACATTTTGCCCAAACCCCCATGCAGTTTTCATAATATCCCAAACATTCCAAATTCGATCCTTGAGCCATATTTTGGAGCCGAATTCTGGCTCTCTGCACGTATTCGCCGTTTGAAATTACGACTTTTTATACCAAAAATATGCTAGTATCTGAGATCTGCGATGGATCACATTTTGCCCAAACCCTCTCTGCAGTTTGCAAAATATCCCAAACATCCAAAATTCGATCCTTGAGCTATATTTTGGAGCCAAATTCTGGCTGTCTGCACGTATTCGCAGTTTGAAATTACGACTTTTTATACCGAAAAAATTCCAATTACTGAGAGCGGCAATGTATCACATTTTACCCAAACCCTCCCTGCAGTTTTCAAAATACCCCAAACATCCCAAATTCGACCCTTGATCCTAATTTTGGAGCCAAATTCTGACTCTCTGCACGTATTCGCAGTTTGAAATGACGAATTTTTATACTGAAAATATGCCAATAACTAAAAGCAGCGATAGGTCACATTTTGCCCAAACCCTCCTGCAGTTTTCAAAATATCCCAAACATCCCAAATTCGACCCTTGAGCAATATTTTGTAGCCAAATTCTGGCTCTCTGCACGTATTCGTAGTTTGAAATTACGATTTTTTATACCGAAAATATGCCAATTACTGAGAGCGACGATGGATCACATTTTGCCAAAACCCTCCCTGCAGTTTTCAAAATATCGAAAACATCCCAAATTCGACCCTTGAGACATATTTTGGAGCCGAATTCTGGCTCTCTGCACGTATTCGCAGTTTGAAATTACGACTTTTTATACCGAAAATATACCAATTTCTGAGAGCGGTGATGGATCACATTTTGCCCAAACACTCCCTGCCGTTTTCAAAATATCCCAAATATCCCAAATTCGACGCTTGAGTCATATTTTGGAGCCAAATTCTGGCACTCTGCACGTATTCGCAGTTTGAAATTACGACTTTTTAACGTCAAAATATTGCTGAATTCGATGATTTTTAGTACGAAACAAAATGCGAGAAAACTTGCTTAAAATGCAATATTATGCGAAAATCTGAGATTTGAAGGCAAAATCACATATCGTGATTCTACATGAAATAGTATCGAAATATTGGTAAAAAAGAATATATATACGTAATATCAAACTACAGAAAAACGTGACGAAAGTCATTATTATACCAAATTTGAGGATTTTAACTTCGAATCAGAGCTACGTTTCGTATTTTTTAGACCCTAAAAAACACGTATAAAGATGTTGCTTCCAATACAAATGATTAAAATCAATGTGTTTTCATTAAAATTAACTAAAATGTTCCTGATTTTCGGGTTATATTACCGATGGAAGATGTACACGTAAAATCGTTCTAATCCAGCTGAAACGTCGATATATGCAATAAAAACAGAACTTCTCCCCTTTTCAATATCTTACTCAGCATTTTAACGAGAAACAAATAGATGATTGAAAATGAAGTATTTAAGGTTATTATCTGATCAATATGTGCTTGCATAATTTTTCTCGTATATTTAATGAAATAATAACAATAAACTGAAAATTCACAAAAACGTGGAAAAACGGCAAAACATTGCCTAATTCGATGATATTTTTTTTATATCACATAAAGGAAAAGGGGATGATAAACGTCAAAATATTGCTGAATTCGATGATTTTTAGTACGAAACAAAATGCAAGAAAACATGCTTAAAATGCAATATTATGCGAAAATCTGAGATTTGAAGGCAAAATCACATATCGTGATTCTACATGAAATAGTATCGAAATATTGGTAAAAAAGAATATATATACGTAATATCAAACTACAGAAAAACGTGACAAAAGTCATTATTATACCAAATTTGAGGATTTTAACTTCGAATCAGAGCTACGTTTCGTATTTTTTAGACCCTAAAAAACACGTATAAAGATGTTGCTTCCAATACAAATGATTAAAATCAATGTGTTTTCATTAAAATTAACTAAAATGTTCCTGATTTTCGGGTTATATTACCGATGGAAGATGTACACGTAAAACCGTTCTAATCCAGCTGAAACGTCGATATATGCAATAAAAACAGAACTTCTCCCCTTTTCAATATCTTACTCAGCATTTTAACGAGAAACACATAGATGATTGAAAATGAAGTATTTAAGGTTATTATCTGATCAATATGTGCTTGCATAATTTTTCTCGTATATTTAATGAAATAATAACAATAAACTGAAAATTCACAAAAACGTGGAAAAACGGCAAAACATTGCCTAATTCGATGATATTTTTTTTATATCACATAAAGGAAAAGGGGATGATAAACGTCAAAATATTGCTGAATTCGATGATTTTTAGTACGAAACAAAATGCAAGAAAACATGCTTAAAATGCAATATTATGCGAAAATCTGAGATTTGAAGGCCAAATCACATATCGTGATAATACATGAAATAGTATCGAAATATTGGTAAAAAAGAATATATTTACGTTATATCAAACTACATGAAAAACTTGAAAAAAGTCATTAATATACCAAATTTGAAGATTTTAACTTCGAATCATAGAGCGACGTTTCGTATTTTTTAGACCCTAGAAAAGGCGTATAAAGATGCTGCTTCCAATACAAATGATAAAAATCAATGTGTTTTCATTAAAATTAACTAAAATGTTCCTGATTTTCGGTTTATATTACCGATGGAAGATGTACACGTAAAACCGTTCTAATCCGGCTGAAACGTCGATATATGCAATTAAAACAGAACTTCTCCCCTTTTCAATATCCTACTCAGTATTTTAACGAGAAACAAATAGATGATTGAAAATGAAGTATTTAAGGTTATTTTCTGATCAATTATGTGTTTGCATAACTTTTATCGTATATATAATGAATTAATAACAATAAACTGAAAATTCACAAAAACGTGGAAAAACGGCCTAATTCGATGATATTTTGTTTAAATCACATAAAGGAAAAGGGGATGAAAAAAGGTCAAAATATTGCTAAATTCGATGATTTTTAGTACAAAACAAAGTGCAAGAAAACTTGCTTAAAGATTAAAAATTTGCGAAATTCTGAGATTTGAAGGCCAAATCACATATCGTGAGAAAACATGAAGTAGTATCGAAATATTGGTAAAAACGAATATATATACGTAAAATTACACTACATGAATAACGTGAAAAAAGTCACTATATTACCATATTTGAGGATCTTAACTTCAAATCATAGAGCGAGGTTTCGTATTACTTAGATCCAAGAAAAGACATATGACAATGTTGTTTCAAATACAAATGATAAAAATCAATGTGTTTTCATTAGAATTAACTGAAATGTTCCTGATTTTCCGTTCATATTACCGATGGAAGATGTACACGTAAAACCGCTCTAATCCGGCTGAAACGTCGATGTATGCAATAAAAACAGAACTTCTCCCCTTTCCAATATCTTACTCAGTATTTTAACGAGAAACAAATAGTTGATTGAAAATCAAGTGTTTAAGGTTAATTTCTAATCAATTGTGTGTTTGCATCATTTTTATCGTATATTTAATGTATTAATAGCAATAAACTGAAAATTCACAATAACGTGGAAAAACAGCAAAATATTGCCTAATTCGATGATATTTTGTTTATATCACATAAAGGAAAAGGGGATGATAAACGTCAAAATATTGATGAATTCGATGATTTTTAGTACGAAAGAAAATGCAAGAAAACTTGCTTAAAATGCAATATTATGCGAAAATCTGAGATTTGAAGGCCAAATCACATATCGTGAGAAAACATGAAGTAGTATCGAAATATTGGTAAAAACGAATATATATACGTAAAATCACACTACATGAATAACGTGAAAAAAGTCACTATAATACCATATTTGAGGATTTTAACTTCAAATCATAGAGCGAGGTTTCGTATTATTTAGATCCAAGAAAAGACATATGACAATGTTGTTTCAAATACAAATGATAAAAATCAATGTGTTTTCATTAGAATTAACTGAAATGTTCCTGATTTTCCGTTCATATTACCGATGGAAGATGTACACGTAAAACCGCTCTAATCCGGCTGAAACGTCGATGTATGCCATAAAAACAGAACTTCTCCCCTTTCCAATATCTTACTCAGTATTTTAACGAGAAACAAATTGTTGATAGAAAATGAAGTGTTTAAGGTTAATTTTTAATCAATTTTTTGTTTGCATCATTTTTATCGTATATTTAATGAATTAATAGCAATAAACTGAAAAATCACAAAAACGTTGAAAAACAGCAAAATATTGCCTAATTCGATGATATTTTGTTTATATCACATAAAGGAAAAGGGGATGATAAACGTCAATATATTGCTGAATTCGATGATTTTTAGTACGAAACAAAATGCAAGAAAACTTGCTTAAAATGCAATATTATGCGAAAATCTGAGATTTGAGGGCAAAATCACATATCGTGATACTACATGAAATAGTATCGAAATATTGGTAAAAAAGAATATATATACGTAATATCAAACTACAGAAAAACGTGACAAAAGTCATTATTATACCAAATTTGAGGATTTTAACTTCGAATCAGAGCTACGTTTCGTATTTTTTAGACCCTAAGAGTTTTCAGTCGCATATAGTCCTGGGGACCATTCAGGCTTGTTCGCATTTGTGTTCCTCACGTGTGCCCCAAAGAATGAGGTGATTTGGGGAAATGCTATGCCCAAGATTACCATCCGAGTTGCCGGCGGGGAAGTGGTTAAAATAGCTTCGGCTATCACTTCCTTTTGTCCGGCCTTGATGGTCAAGCGGATTAAGAGGCGTGATGCAGAGGCTCAAGAGAGTGATGCAGAGGCTTAAGAGAGTGATGGAAAGGCTCGAGAGGGATGCAGAGGCTCATAAGAGGGATGCAGGAGTTCAAGAGAGGGATGCAGAGGCTTACGAGAGTGATGCAGAGGCTCAAGAGAGTGATGCAGATGATGAAGAGAGGGATGCAGAGGCTTAAGAGAGTGATGCAGAGGCTGAAGAGAGTGATGCAGAGGCTGAAGAGAGTGATGCAGAGTCTCAAGAGAGTGATGCAGAGGCTCAAGAGAGTGATGCAGAGGCTCTGGAGAGTGATGCAGAGGCTCAAGAGAGTGATGCAGAGGCTCAAGAGAGTGATGCAGAGGCTGAAGAGAGAGATGCAGAGGCTTAAGAGAGGGATGCCGAGGCTCAAGAGAGTGATGCAGAGGGTCAAGAGAGTGATGTAGAGGCTCAAGAGAGTGATGCAGATGCTCAAGAGAGTGATGCAGAGGCTTAAGAGAGTGATGGAAAGGCTCGAGAGGGATGCAGAGGCTCATAAGAGGGATGCAGGAGTTCAAGAGAGGGATGCAGAGGCTCAAGAGAGGGATGCAGAGGCTTAAGAAAGTGATGCAGATGCTCAAAAGAGGGATGCAGAGGCTTAAGAGAGGGATGCAGAGGCTCAAGAGAGTGATGCAGAGGCTTAAGAGAGGGATGCAGAGACTTAAGAGAATGATGCAGAGGCTCAAGAGAGTGCTCTGGCTCTCTGCACGTATTCGCAGTTTAAAATTATGACTTTTTAAACCGAATATATGCCAATTACAGGGAGCAGCAATGGGTCACATTTTGCCTAAACCCCCCCTTGCAGTTTTCAAAATATCCCAAACATCCCAAATCCGACGCTTGAGCCATATTTTGGAGGCAAATTCTCGCTCTCTGCACGTATTCGCAGTTTGAAATTACGTTTATTTATACCGAAAATATGCCAGTTACTGAAATCGGCGATGGGTCACATTTTGCCCAAACCCTCCCTGCAGTTTTCAAAATATCCCATCACTCTCTCCCTTCTCTCCAAATGTGCTACCAGGTTTTTTCTCACTTTTTCTGATCTTTTCCATCACCTTGCATGGTATACAAGTGAAAAACACTGGCCTGTAGTTCAGTGCCTTCTCCTGTCGCCTTTTTTGTATATTGGGACCACATTCGCCGTCTTCCATAATTCCGCCCAAACCCCCCTGCAGTTTTCAAAATATCCCAAACATCCCAAATTCGACAGGCAAGAGGCACTGAACTATAGGCGACAGGCAAGAGGCACTGAACTACAGGCGACAGGCAAGAGGCACTGAACTACAGGCGACAGGCAAGAGGCACTGAACTACAGGCAAGTGTCATTGACTTGTATACCATGCAAGGTGATGGAGAAGATCGTGAGAAAGAACCTGGTAGCACATCTGGAGAGAAGGGACTTCGTGACTAATCGCCAACATGGGTTCAGGGAGGGTAAATCTTGCCTGACAGGCTTAATAGATCACTTGAGACGGGAGACCTACCAGAATTATGGAAGACGGCGAATGTGGTCCCAATATACAAAAAAGGCGACAGGAGAAGGCACTGAACTACAGGCCAGTGTTTTTCACTTGTATACCATGCAAGGTGATGGAAAAGATCAGAAAAAGTGAGAAAAAACCTGGTAGCACATTTGGAGAGAAGGGAGAGAGTGATGGGATATTTTGAAAACTGCAGGGAGGGTTTGGGCAAAATGTGACCCATCGCCGATTTCAGTAACTGGCATATTTTCGGTATAAATAAACGTAATTTCAAACTGCGAATACGTGCAGAGAGCGAGAATTTGCCTCCAAAATATGGCTCAAGCGTCGGATTTGGGATGTTTGGGATATTTTGAAAACTGCAAGGGGGGGTTTAGGCAAAATGTGACCCATCGCTGCTCCCTATAATTGGCATATATTCGGTTTAAAAAGTCATAATTTTAAACTGCGAATACGTGCAGAGAGCCAGAGCACTCTCTTGAGCCTCTGCATCATTCTCTTAAGTCTCTGCATCCCTCTCTTAAGCCTCTGCATCACTCTCTTGAGCCTCTGCATCCCTCTCTTAAGCCTCTGCATCCCTCTTTTGAGCATCTGCATCACTTTCTTAAGCCTCTGCATCCCTCTCTTGAGCCTCTGCATCCCTCTCTTGAACTCCTGCATCCCTCTTATGAGCCTCTGCATCCCTCTCGAGCCTTTCCATCACTCTCTTAAGCCTCTGCATCACTCTCTTGAGCCTCTGCATCACTCTCTTGAGCCTCTACATCACTCTCTTGACCCTCTGCATCACTCTCTTGAGCCTCGGCATCCCTCTCTTAAGCCTCTGCATCTCTCTCTTCAGCCTCTGCATCACTCTCTTGAGCCTCTGCATCACTCTCTTGAGCCTCTGCATCACTCTCCAGAGCCTCTGCATCACTCTCTTGAGCCTCTGCATCACTCTCTTGAGACTCTGCATCACTCTCTTCAGCCTCTGCATCACTCTCTTCAGCCTCTGCATCACTCTCTTAAGCCTCTGCATCCCTCTCTTCATCATCTGCATCTCTCTCTTGAGCCTCTGCATCTTTCTCATTAGCCTCTGCATCCCTCTCTTAAGCCTCTACATCATTCTCTTGAGCCTCTGCATCACTCTCTTGAGCCTCTGCATCACTCTCGTAAGCCTCTGCATCCCTCTCTTGAACTCCTGCATCCCTCTTATGAGCCTCTGCATCCCTCTCGAGCCTTTCCATCACTCTCTTAAGCCTCTGCATCACTCTCTTGAGCCTCTGCATCACGCCTCTTAATCCGCTTGACCATCAAGGCCGGACAAAAGGAAGTGATAGCCGAAGCTATTTTAACCACTTCCCCGCCGGCAACTCGGATGGTAATCTTGGGCATTGCATTTCACCAAATCACCTCATTCTTTGGGGCACACGTGAGGAACACAAATGCGAACAAGCCTGAATGGTCCCCAGGACTATATGTGACTGAAAACTCACACCCCAGAAGTGACTCGAACCCATACTCCCAGGAGCAACGCAACTGGTAACTACAAGGCGCCTTAATCCGCTTGACCATCACGGCCGGACAAAAGGAAGTTATAGCCGAAGCTATTTTAACTACTTCCCCGCCGGCAACTCGGATGGTAATCTTGGGCATAGCATTTCACCAAATCACCTCATTCTTTGGGGCACACGTGAGGAACACAAATGCGAACAAGCCTGAATGGTCCCCAGGACTATATGCGACTGAAAACTCTTAGGGTCTAAAAAATACGAAACGTAGCTCTGATTCGAAGTTAAAATCCTCAAATTTGGTATAATAATGACTTTTGTCACGTTTTTCTGTAGTTTGATATTACGTATATATATTCTTTTTTACCAATATTTCGATACTATTTCATGTAGTATCACGATATGTGATTTTGCCCTCAAATCTCAGATTTTCGCATAATATTGCATTTTAAGCAAGTTTTCTTGCATTTTGTTTCGTACTAAAAATCATCGAATTCAGCAATATTTTGACGTTTATCATCCCCTTTTCCTTTATGTGATATAAACAAAATATCATCGAATTAGGCAATATTTTGCTGTTTTTCAACGTTTTTGTGATTTTTCAGTTTATTGCTATTAATTCATTAAATATACGATAAAAATGATGCAAACACATAATTGATTAAAAATTAACCTTAAACACTTCATTTTCTATCAACAATTTGTTTCTCGTTAAAATACTGAGTAAGATATTGGAAAGGGGAGAAGTTCTGTTTTTATGGCATACATCGACGTTTCAGCCGGATTAGAGCGGTTTTACGTGTACATCTTCCATCGGTAATATGAACGGAAAATCAGGAACATTTCAGTTAATTCTAATGAAAACACATTGATTTTTATCATTTGTATTTGAAACAACATTGTCATATGTCTTTTCTTGGATCTAAATAATACGAAACCTCGCTCTATGATTTGAAGTTAAAATCCTCAAATATGGTATTATAGTGACTTTTTTCACGTTATTCATGTAGTGTGATTTTACGTATATATATTCGTTTTTACCAATATTTCGATACTACTTCATGTTTTCTCACGATATGTGATTTGGCCTTCAAATCTCAGATTTTCGCATAATATTGCATTTTAAGCAAGTTTTCTTGCATTTTGTTTCGTACTAAAAATCATCGAATTCATCAATATTTTGACGTTTATCATCCCCTTTTCCTTTTTGTGATATAAACAAAATATCATCGAATTAGGCAATATTTTGCTGTTTTTCCACGTTATTGTGAATTTTCGGTTTATTGCTATTAATACATTAAATATACGATCAAAAAGGATGCAAACACACAATTGATTAGAAATTAACCTTAAACACTTGATTTTCAATCAACTATTTGTTTCTCGTTAAAATACTGAGTAAGATATTGGAAAGGGGAGAAGTTCTGTTTTTATTGCATACATCGACGTTTCAGCCGGATTAGAGCGGTTTTACGTGTACATCTTCCATCGGTAATATGAACGGAAAATCAGGAACATTTCAGTTAATTCTAATGAAAACACATTGATTTTTATCATTTGTATTTGAAACAACATTGTCATATGTCTTTTCTTGGATCTAAGTAATACGAAACCTCGCTCTATGATTTGAAGTTAAGATCCTCAAATATGGTAATATAGTGACTTTTTTCACGTTATTCATGTAGTGTAATTTTACGTATATATATTCGTTTTAACCAATATTTCGATACTACTTCATGTTTTCTCACGATATGTGATTTGGCCTTCAAATCTCAGAATTTCGCAAATTTTTAATCTTTAAGCAAGTTTTCTTGCACTTTGTTTTGTACTAAAAATCATCGAATTTAGCAATATTTTGACCTTTTTTCATCCCCTTTTATTTTATGTGATTTAAACAAAATATCATCGAATTAGGCCGTTTTTCCACGTTTTTGTGAATTTTCAGTTTATTGTTATTAATTCATTATATATACGATAAAAATTATGCAAACACATAATTGATCAGAAAATAACCTTAAATACTTCATTTTCAATCATCTATTTGTTTCTCGTTAAAATACTGAGTAGGATATTGAAAAGGGGAGAAGTTCTGTTTTAATTGCATATATCGACGTTTCAGCCGGATTAGAACGGTTTTACGTGTACATCTTCCATCGGTAATATAAACCGAAAATCAGGAACATTTTAGTTAATTTTAATGAAAACACATTGATTTTTATCATTTGTATTGGAAGCAACATCTTTATACGCCTTTTCTAGGGTCTAAAAAATACGAAACGTTGCTCTATGATTCGAAGTTAAAATCTTCAAATTTGGTATATTAATGACTTTTTTCAAGTTTTTCATGTAGTTTGATATTACGTAAATATATTCTTTTTTACCAATATTTCGATACTATTTCATGTATTATCACGATATGTGATTTGGCCTTCAAATCTCAGATTTTCGCATAATATTGCATTTTAAGCAAGTTTTCTTGCATTTTGTTTAGTACTAAAAATCATCGAATTCAGCAATATTTTGACGTTTATCATCCCCTTTTCCTTTATGTGATATAAAAAAAATATCATCGAATTAGGCAATGTTTTGCCGTTTTTCCACGTTTTTGTGAATTTTCAGTTTATTGTTATTATTTCATTAAATATACGAGAAAAATTATGCAAGCACATATTGATCAGCTAATAACCTTAAATACTTCATTTTCAATCATCTTTTTGTTTCTCGTTAAAATGCTGAGTAAGATATTGAAAAGGTTAGAAGTTCTGTTTTTATTGCATATATCGACGTTTCAGCTGGATTAGAACGGTTTTACGTGTACATCTTCCATCGGTAATATAACCCGAAAATCAGGAACATTTTAGTTAATTTTAATGAAAACACATTGATTTTAATCATTTGTATTGGAAGCAACATCTTTATACGTGTTTTTTAGGGTCTAAAAAATACGAAACGTAGCTCTGATTCGAAGTTAAAATCCTCAAATTTGGTATAATAATGACTTTTGTCACGTTTTTCTGTAGTTTGATAATACGTATATATATTCTTTTTTACCAATATTTTGATACTATTTCATGTAGAATCACGATATTTGATTTTGCCTTCAAATCTCAGATTTTCGCATAATATTGCATTTTAAGCAAGTTTTCTCGCATTTTGTTTCGTACTAAAAATCATCGAATTCAGCAATATTTTGACGTTAAAAAGTCGTAATTTCAAACTGCGAATACGTGCAGAGTGCCAGAATTTGGCTCCAAAATATGACTCAAGCGTCGAATTTGGGATATTTGAGATATTTTGAAAACTGCAGGGAGTGTTTGGGCAAAATGTGATCCATCACCGCTCTCAGAAATTGGTATATTTTCGGTATAAAAAGTCGTAATTTCAAACTGCGAATACGTGCAGAGAGCCAGAATTCTGCTCCAAAATATGTCTCAAGGGTCGAATTTGGGATGTTTTCGATATTTTGAAAACTGCAGGGAGGGTTTTGGCAAAATGTGATCCATCGTCGCTCTCAGTAATTGGCATATTTTCGGTATAAAAAATCGTAATTTCAAACTACGAATACGTGCAGAGAGCCAGAATTTGGCTACAAAATATTGCTCAAGGGTCGAATTTGGGATGTTTGGGATATTTTGAAAACTGCAGGGGGGTTTGGGCAAAATGTGACCTATCGCTGCTTTTAGTTATTGGCATATTTTCAGTATAAAAATTCGTAATTTCAAACTGCGAATACGTGCAGAGAGTCAGAATTTGGCTCCAAAATTAGGATCAAGGGTCGAATTTGGGATGTTTGGGGTATTTTGAAAACTGCAGGGAGGGTTTGGGTAAAATGTGATACATTGCCGCTCTCAGTAATTGGAATTTTTTCGGTATAAAAAGTCGTAATTTCAAACTGCGAATACGTGCAGACAGCCAGAATTTGGCTCCAAAATATAGCTCAAGGATCGAATTTTGGATGTTTGGGATATTTTGCAAACTGCAGGGAGGGTTTGGGCAAAATGTGATCCATCGCAGCTCTCAGATACTAGCATATTTTTGGTATAAAAAGTCGTAACTTCAAACGGCGAATACGTGCAGAGAGCCAGAATTCGGCTCCAAAATTTGGCTCAAGGATCGAATTTGGGATGTTTGGGATATTATGAAAACTGCATGGGGGTTTGGGCAAAATGTGACCCATCGCTGCTTTCAGTAATTGGCATATTTTCAGTATAAAAAGTCGTAATTTCAAACTGCGAATACGTGCAGAGAGCCAGAATTTGGCTCCAAAAAGAGGCTGATGGTTCGAATTTGGGATGTTTGCGATATTTTGAAAACTGCAGGGAGGGTTTGGGAAAAATGTGATCCATCGTCGCTCTCAGTAATTAACATATTTTCGGTATAAAAAGGCGTAATTTCAAACTGCGAATACGTGCAGAGAGCCAGAATTTGGCTACAAAATATGACTCAAGCGTCGAATTTGGGATGTTTGGGATATTATGAAAACTGCAGGGAGTGTTTGGGCAAAATGTGATCCATCGCCGCTTTCAGTAATATGTATATTTTCGGTATAAAAATTCGTAATTTCAAACTGCGAATACGTGAAGAGAGTCAGAATTTGGCTCCAAAATTAGGATCAAAGGTCGAATTTGGGATGATTTGGATATTTGGCAAGCTGCAGGGAGGGTTTGGGCAAAATGTGATCCATCGCCGCTCTCAGTAATTGGCATATTTTCAGTAAAAAAAGTCGTAATTTCAAACTGCGAATACGTGCAGAGAACCAGAATTTGGCTCCTAAATATGACTCAAGCGTCGAATTTGGGATTTTTGGGATATTTTGAAAACTGCATGGAGTGTTTGGGCAAAATGTGATCCATCGCCGCTTTCAGTAATTGGTATATTTTCGGTATAAAAAGTCGTAATTTTAAACTGCGAATACGTGCTGAGAGCCAGAATTTGCCTAAAAAATATTGCTCAAGCGTCAAATTTGTTATGTCTTGGATATTTTGAAAATTGCAGTTAGCGTTTGGGTAAAAGGTGATCCATCGCCGCTCTCAGTAATTGGCATTTTTTCGGTATAAAAAGTCGTAATTTCAAACTGCGAATACGTGCAGACAGCCAGAATTTGGCTCCAAAATTCAGCCTCTGCATCATTCTCTTCAGCCTCTGCATTCCTCTCTTGAACTCCTGCATCCCTCTCATGAGCCTCTGCATCCCTCTCTTGAGCCTTTAAAACACTCTCTTAAGCCTCTGCATCCCTCTCTTGAGCCTCTGCATCACTATCAAGAGCCTCTGCATCCCTCTCTTGAGCCTCTGCATCACTATCAAGAGCCTCTGCATCCCTCTCTTGAGCCTCTGCATCCTTCTCTTGAGCCTCTGCATCCCTCTCTTGAGCCTCTGCATCCCTCTCTTGAACCTCTGCATCCCTCTCTTAAGCCTCTGCATCACTCTCTTCAGCCTCTGCATCACTCTCTTCAAAATGTGATCCTTCGCCGCGTTCAATAATTGGCTTATTTTCCGTATAAAAAGTAGTCATTTCAAACTGCGAATACGTGCAGAGAGTCAGAATTTGGTTACAAAATATAGCTCAAGGGTCGAATTTGGGATGTTTGGGAAATTTTGAAAACTGCAAGGGGGTTTTGGCAAAATGTGACCTATCGCTGCTTTTAATTATTGACATATTTTCAGTATAAAAATTCGTAATTTCAAACTGCGAATACGTGCAGAGAGTCAGAATTTAGCTCTAAAATTACGATCAAGGGTCGAATTTGGGATGTTTGGGGTATTTTGAAAACTGCAGGGAGGGTTTGGGCAAAATGTGATTCATAGCTGCTCTCAGTAATTGGCATTCTTTCGGTATAAAAAGTCGTAATTTCAAACTGCGAATACTTGCAGACAGCCAGAATTTGGCTCCAAAATATAGCTCAAAGGTCGAATTTGGGATGTTTGAGATATTTTGAAAAGTGCAGGGAGGGTTTGGGCAAAATGTGATCCATCGCCGCTTTCAGTAATTGGCATATTTTCCGTATAAAAATTCGTAATTTCAAACTGGGAATACGTGCAGAGAGCCAGAATTTGGCTCCAAAATATAGCTCAATGGTCGAATTTGGGATGTTTGGGATATTTTGCAAACTGCAGGGAGGGTTTGGGCAAAATGTGATCCATCGCAGCTCTCAGATACTAGCATATTTTTGGTATAAAAAGTCGTAACTTCAAACGGCGAATACGTGCAGAGAGCCAGAATTCGGCTCCAAAATATGGCTCAAGGATCGAATTTGGGATGTTTGGGATATTATGAAAACTGCATGGGGGTTTGGGCAAAATGTGACCCATCGCTGCTTTCAGTAATTGGCATATTTTCAGTATAAAAAGTCGTAATTTCAAACTGCGAATACGTGCAGAGAGCCAGAATTTGTCTCCAAAAAGAGGCTGAAGGTTCGAATTTGGGATGTTTGCGATATTTTGAAAACTGCAGGGAGGGTTTGGGAAAAATGTGATCCATCGTCGCTCTCAGTAATTAACATATTTTCGGTATAAAAAGGCGTAATTTCAAACTGCGAATACGTGCAGAGAGCCAGAATTTGGCTACAAAATATGACTCAAGCGTCGAATTTGGGATGTTTGGGATATTATGAAAACTGCAGGGAGTGTTTGGGCAAAATGTGATCCATCGCCGCTTTCAGTAATATGTATATTTTCGGTATAAAAATTCGTAATTTCAAACTGCGAATACGTGAAGAGAGTCAGAATTTGGCTCCAAAATTAGGATCAAAGGTCGAATTTGGGATGATTTGGATATTTGGCAAGCTGCAGGGAGGGTTTGGGCAAAATGTGATCCATCGCCGCTCTCAGTAATTGGCATATTTTCAGTAAAAAAAGTCGTAATTTCAAACTGCGAATACGTGCAGAGAACCAGAATTTGGCTCCTAAATATGACTCAAGCGTCGAATTTGGGATTTTTGGGATATTTTGAAAACTGCATGGAGTGTTTGGGCAAAATGTGATCCATCGCCGCTTTCAGTAATTGGTATATTTTCGGTATAAAAAGTCGTAATTTTAAACTGCGAATACGTGCTGAGAGCCAGAATTTGCCTAAAAAATATTGCTCAAGCGTCAAATTTGTTATGTCTTGGATATTTTGAAAATTGCAGTTAGCGTTTGGGTAAAAGGTGATCCATCGCCGCTCTCAGTAATTGGCATTTTTTCGGTATAAAAAGTCGTAATTTCAAACTGCGAATACGTGCAGACAGCCAGAATTTGGCTCCAAAATTCAGCCTCTGCATCATTCTCTTCAGCCTCTGCATTCCTCTCTTGAACTCCTGCATCCCTCTCATGAGCCTCTGCATCCCTCTCTTGAGCCTTTAAAACACTCTCTTAAGCCTCTGCATCCCTCTCTTGAGCCTCTTCATCACTATCAAGAGCCTCTGCATCCCTCTCTTGAGCCTCTGCATCACTATCAAGAGCCTCTGCATCCCTCTCTTGAGCCTCTGCATCCTTCTCTTGAGCCTCTGCATCCCTCTCTTGAGCCTCTGCATCCCTCTCTTGAACCTCTGCATCCCTCTCTTAAGCCTCTGCATCACTCTCTTCAGCCTCTGCATCACTCTCTTCAAAATGTGATCCTTCGCCGCGTTCAATAATTGGCTTATTTTCCGTATAAAAATTAGTCATTTCAAACTGCGAATACGTGCAGAGAGTCAGAATTTGGTTACAAAATATAGCTCAAGGGTCGAATTTGGGATGTTTGGGAAATTTTGAAAACTGCAAGGGGGTTTTGGCAAAATGTGACCTATCGCTGCTTTTAATTATTGACATATTTTCAGTATAAAAATTCGTAATTTCAAACTGCGAATACGTGCAGAGAGTCAGAATTTAGCTCTAAAATTACGATCAAGGGTCGAATTTGGGATGTTTGGGGTATTTTGAAAACTGCAGGGAGGGTTTGGGCAAAATGTGATTCATAGCTGCTCTCAGTAATTGGCATTCTTTCGGTATAAAAAGTCGTAATTTCAAACTGCGAATACTTGCAGACAGCCAGAATTTGGCTCCAAAATATAGCTCAAAGGTCGAATTTGGGATGTTTGAGATATTTTGAAAAGTGCAGGGAGGGTTTGGGCAAAATGTGATCCATCGCCGCTTTCAGTAATTGGCATATTTTCCGTATAAAAATTCGTAATTTCAAACTGGGAATACGTGCAGAGAGCCAGAATTTGGCTCCAAAATATAGCTCAATGGTCGAATTTGGGATGTTTGGGATATTTTGAAAACTGCAGGGAGGGTTTGGGCAAAATGTGATCCATCGCCGCTTTCAGTATTTGGCATATTTTCGGTATAAAAAGTCGTAATTTCAAACTGGGAATACGTGCAGAGAGCAGGAATTTGGCTTCAAAATATGGCTCAAGGGTCGACTTTTGGATGTTTTTGATATTTTGAAAAGTGCAGGGAGGGTTTGGACAAAATGTGATCCATCGCCGCTCTTAGTAATTGGCATATTTTCAGTATAAAAAGTCGTAATTTCAAACTGCGAATACGTGCAGAGAGTCAGAATTTGGCTCCAAAATTAGGATCAAGGGTCGAATTTGGGATGTTTGGGGTATTTTGAAAACTGCAGGGAGGGTTTGGGTAAAATGTGATACATTGCCGCTCTCAGTAATTGGAATTTTTTCGGTATAAAATGTCGTAATTTCAAACTGCGAATACGTGCAGACAGCCAGAATTTGGCTCCAAAATATAGCTCAAGGATCGAATTTTGGATGTTTGGGATATTTTGCAAACTGCAGGGAGGGTTTGGGCAAAATGTGATCCATCGCAGCTCTCAGATACTAGCATATTTTTGGTATAAAAAGTCGTAACTTCAAACGGCGAATACGTGCAGAGAGCCAGAATTCGGCTCCAAAATATGGCTCAAGGATCGAATTTGGGATGTTTGGGATATTATGAAAACTGCATGGGGGTTTGGGCAAAATGTGACCCATCGCTGCTTTCAGTAATTGGCATATTTTCAGTATAAAAAGTCGTAATTTCAAACTGCGAATACGTGCAGAGAGCCAGAATTTGTCTCCAAAAAGAGGCTGAAGGTTCGAATTTGGGATGTTTGCGATATTTTGAAAACTGCAGGGAGGGTTTGGGAAAAATGTGATCCATCGTCGCTCTCAGTAATTAACATATTTTCGGTATAAAAAGGCGTAATTTCAAACTGCGAATACGTGCAGAGAGCCAGAATTTGGCTACAAAATATGACTCAAGCGTCGAATTTGGGATGTTTGGGATATTATGAAAACTGCAGGGAGTGTTTGGGCAAAATGTGATCCATCGCCGCTTTCAGTAATATGTATATTTTCGGTATAAAAATTCGTAATTTCAAACTGCGAATACGTGAAGAGAGTCAGAATTTGGCTCCAAAATTAGGATCAAAGGTCGAATTTGGGATGATTTGGATATTTGGCAAGCTGCAGGGAGGGTTTGGGCAAAATGTGATCCATCGCCGCTCTCAGTAATTGGCATATTTTCAGTAAAAAAAGTCGTAATTTCAAACTGCGAATACGTGCAGAGAACCAGAATTTGGCTCCTAAATATGACTCAAGCGTCGAATTTGGGATTTTTGGGATATTTTGAAAACTGCATGGAGTGTTTGGGCAAAATGTGATCCATCGCCGCTTTCAGTAATTGGTATATTTTCGGTATAAAAAGTCGTAATTTTAAACTGCGAATACGTGCTGAGAGCCAGAATTTGCCTAAAAAATATTGCTCAAGCGTCAAATTTGTTATGTCTTGGATATTTTGAAAATTGCAGTTAGCGTTTGGGTAAAAGGTGATCCATCGCCGCTCTCAGTAATTGGCATTTTTTCGGTATAAAAAGTCGTAATTTCAAACTGCGAATACGTGCAGACAGCCAGAATTTGGCTCCAAAATTCAGCCTCTGCATCATTCTCTTCAGCCTCTGCATTCCTCTCTTGAACTCCTGCATCCCTCTCATGAGCCTCTGCATCCCTCTCTTGAGCCTTTAAAACACTCTCTTAAGCCTCTGCATCCCTCTCTTGAGCCTCTGCATCACTATCAAGAGCCTCTGCATCCCTCTCTTGAGCCTCTGCATCACTATCAAGAGCCTCTGCATCCCTCTCTTGAGCCTCTGCATCCTTCTCTTGAGCCTCTGCATCCCTCTCTTGAGCCTCTGCATCCCTCTCTTGAACCTCTGCATCCCTCTCTTAAGCCTCTGCATCACTCTCTTCAGCCTCTGCATCACTCTCTTCAAAATGTGATCCTTCGCCGCGTTCAATAATTGGCTTATTTTCCGTATAAAAAGTAGTCATTTCAAACTGCGAATACGTGCAGAGAGTCAGAATTTGGTTACAAAATATAGCTCAAGGGTCGAATTTGGGATGTCTGGGAAATTTTGAAAACTGCAAGGGGGTTTTGGCAAAATGTGACCTATCGCTGCTTTTAATTATTGACATATTTTCAGTATAAAAATTCGTAATTTCAAACTGCGAATACGTGCAGAGAGTCAGAATTTAGCTCTAAAATTACGATCAAGGGTCGAATTTGGGATGTTTGGGGTATTTTGAAAACTGCAGGGAGGGTTTGGGCAAAATGTGATTCATAGCTGCTCTCAGTAATTGGCATTCTTTCGGTATAAAAAGTCGTAATTTCAAACTGCGAATACTTGCAGACAGCCAGAATTTGGCTCCAAAATATAGCTCAAAGGTCGAATTTGGGATGTTTGAGATATTTTGAAAAGTGCAGGGAGGGTTTGGGCAAAATGTGATCCATCGCCGCTTTCAGTAATTGGCATATTTTCCGTATAAAAATTCGTAATTTCAAACTGGGAATACGTGCAGAGAGCCAGAATTTGGCTCCAAAATATAGCTCAATGGTCGAATTTGGGATGTTTGGGATATTTTGAAAACTGCAGGGAGGGTTTGGGCAAAATGTGATCCATCGCCGCTTTCAGTATTTGGCATATTTTCGGTATAAAAAGTCGTAATTTCAAACTGGGAATACGTGCAGAGAGCAGGAATTTGGCTTCAAAATATGGCTCAAGGGTCGACTTTTGGATGTTTTGGATATTTTGAAAAGTGCAGGGAGGGTTTGGACAAAATGTGATCCATCGCCGCTCTTAGTAATTGGCATATTTTCAGTATAAAAAGTCGTAATTTCAAACTGCGAATACGTGCAGAGTGCCAGAATTTGGCTCCAAAATATGACTCAAGCGTCGAATTTGGGATATTTGGGATATTTTGAAAACTGCAGGGAGTGTTTGGGCAAAATGTGATCCATCGCCGCTCTCAGAAATTGGTATATTTTCGGTATAAAAAGTCGTAATTTCAAACTGCGAATACGTGCAGAGAGCCATAATTCGGCTCCAAAATATGGCTCAAGGGTCGAATTTGGGATGTTTTCGATATTTTGAAAACTGCAGGGAGGGTTTGGGCAAAATGTGATCCATCGTCGCTCTCAGTAATTGGCATATTTTCGGTATAAAAAATCGTAATTTCAAACAACGAATACGTGCAGAGAGCCAGAATTTGCCTACAAAATATTGCTCAAGGGTCGAATTTAGGATGTTTGGGATATTTTGAAAACTGCAGGGGGGTTTGGGCAAAATGTGACCTATCGCTGCTTTTAGTTATTGGCATATTTTCAGTATAAAAATTCGTAATTTCAAACTGCGAATACGTGCAGAGAGTCAGAATTTGGCTCCAAAATTAGGATCAAGGGTCGAATTTGGGATGTTTGGGGTATTTTGAAAACTGCAGGGAGGGTTTGGGTAAAATGTGATACATTGCCGCTCTCAGTAATTGGAATTTTTTCGGTATAAAAAGTCGTAATTTCAAACTGCGAATACGTGCAGACAGCCAGAATTTGGCTCCAAAATATAGCTCAAGGATCGAATTTGGGATGTTTGGGATATTTTGAAATCTGAAGAGGGGGTTTTGGCAAAATGTGACCCATCGCCGCTCTCAGTAATTGGCATATTGTCGGTATAAAATGAAATAATTTCAAACTGCGAATACGTGCAGAGAGCACGAATTTGACTCCAAAATATGTCTCAAGCGTCGAATTTGGGATGTTTGGGACATTTTGAAAACTGCAGGGGGTGTTTGGGCAAAATGTGACCCATCGCTGCTTTCAGTGATTGGCATATTTTCAGTATAAAAATTCGTAATTTCAAACTGGGAATACGTACAGAGAGCCAGAATTTGGCTCCAAAATATAGCTCAAGGGTCGAATTTGAGATGTCTGTGATATTTTGAAAACTGCAGGGAGGGTTTGGGCAAAATGTGATCCATCGCCGCTTTCAGTAATTGGCATATTTTCGGTATAAAAAGTCGTAATTTCAAACTGCGAATACGTTCAGAAAGCCAGAATTTGGCTCCAAAATATGGCTCAAGCGTGGAATTTAGGATGTTTAGGATATTTTGAAAACAGCAGGAAGGGTTAGGGCAAAATGTGATCCATCGCTGATTTCAGTAATTGTCATATTTTCGGTTTAAAAAGTCGTAATTTCAAACTGCGAGTACGTGGAGAAAGCCAGAATTTGGTTCAAAAATATAGCTCAAGGGTCGAATTTTGGATGTTTGGGATATTTTGCAAACTGCAGGGAGGGTTTGGGCAAAATGTGATCCATCGCAGCTCTCAGATACTAGCATATTTTTGGTTTAAAAATTCGTAATTTCAAACGGGGAATACGTGCAGAGAGCCAGAATTCGGCTCCAAAATATGGCTCAAGGATCGAATTTGGGATGTTTGGGATATCATGAAAACTGCATGGGGGTTTGGGCAAAATGTGACCCATCGCTGCTTTCAGTAATTGGCATATTTTCAGTATAAAAAGTCGTAATTTCAAACTGCAAATACGTGCAGAGAGCCAAAATTTGGCTACAAAATTAGGATCAAAGGTCGAATTTGGGATGATTTGGATATTTGGCAAGCTGCAGGGAGGGTTTGGGCAAAATGTGATCCATCGCCGCTCTCAGTAATTGGCATATTTTCAGTAAAAAAAGTCGTAATTTCAAACTGCGAATACGTGCAGAGAACCAGAATTTGGCTCCAAAATATGACTCAAGCGTCGAATTTCGGATTTTTGGGATATTTTGAAAACTGCAGGGAGTGTTTGGGCAAAATGTGATCCATCGCCGCTTTCAGTAATTGGTATATTTTCGGTATAAAAAGTCGTAATTTTAAACTGCGAATACGTGCTGAGAGCCAGAATTTGGCTAAAAAATATTGCTCAAGCGTCAAATTTGTTATGTTTTGGATATTTTGAAAATTGCAGTTAGGGTTTGGGTAAAAGGTGATCCATCGCCGCTTTCAGTAATTGGCATTTTTTCGGTATAAAAAGTCGTAATTTCAAACTGCGAATACGTTCAGACAGCCAGAATTTGGCTCCAAAATTCAGCCTCTGCATCATTCTCTTCAGCCTCTGCATTCCTCTCTTGAACTCCTGCATCCCTCTCATGAGCCTGTGCATCCCTCTCTTGAGCCTTTGCAACACTCTCTTAAGCCTCTGCATCCCTCTCTTGAGCCTCTGCATCACTATCAAGAGCCTCTGCATCCCTCTCTTGAGCCTCTGCATCCTTCTCTTGAGCCTCTGCATCCCTCTCTTGAGCCTCTGCATCCCTCTCTTGAACCTCTGCATCCCTCTCTTAAGCCTCTGCATCACTCTCTTCAGCCTCTGCATCACTCTCTTCAAAATGTGATCCTTCGCCGCGCTCAATAATTGGCTTATTTTCCGTATAAAAAGTAGTCATTTCAAACTGCGAATACGTGCAGAGAGTTAGAATTTGGTTATAAAATATAGCTCAAGGGTCGAATTCGGGATATTTGGGAAATTTTGAAAACTGCAAGGGGGTTTTGGCAAAATGTGACCTATCGCTGCTTTTAATTATTGACATATTTTCAGTATAAAAATTCGTAATTTCAAACTGCGAATACGTGCAGAGAGTCAGAATTTAGCTCTAAAATTACGATCAAGGGTCGAATTTGGGATGTTTGGGGTATTTTGAAAACTGCAGGGAGGGTTTGGGCAAAATGTGATACATAGCTGCTCTCTGTAATTGGCATTCTTTCGGTATAAAAAGTCGTAATTTCAAACTTCGAATACTTGCAGACAGCCAGAATTTGGCTCCAAAAAATAGTTCAAGGGTCGAATTTGGGATGTTTTGGATATTTTGAAAACTGCAGGGGGGTTTGGGCAAAATGTGACCCATCGCTGCTTTCAGTGATTGGCATATTTTCAGTATAAAAAGTCGTAATTTCAAACTGGGAATACGTGCAGAGAGCCAGAATTTGGCTCCAAAATATAGCTCAAAGGTCGAATTTGGGACGTTTGAGATATTTTGAAAAGTGCAGGGAGGGTTTGGGCAAAATGTGATCCATCGCCGCTTTCAGTAATTGGCATATTTTCCGTATAAAAATTCGTAATTTCAAACTGGGAATACGTGCAGAGAGCCAGAATTTGGCTCCAAAATATAGCTCAATGGTCGAATTTGGGATGTTTGGGATATTTTGAAAACTGCAGGGAGGGTTTGGGCAAAATGTGATCCATCGCCGCTTTCAGTAATTGGCATATTTTCGGTATAAAAAGTCGTAATTTCAAAATGGGAATACGTGCAGAGAGCAGGAATTTGGCTTCAAAATATGGCTCAAGGGTCGACTTTTGGATGTTTTGGATATTTTCAAAGGTGCAGGGAGGGTTTGGACAAAATGTGATCCATCGCCGCTCTTAGTAATTGGCATATTTTCAGTATAAAAAGTCGTAATTTCAAACTGCGAATACGTGCAGAGTGCCAGAATTTGGCTCCAAAATATGACTCAAGCGTCGAATTGGGGATATTTGGGATATTTTGAAAACTGCAGGGAGTGTTTGGGCAAAATGTGATCCATCGCCGCTCTCAGAAATTGGTATATTTTCGGTATAAAAAGTCGTAATTTCAAACTGCGAATACGTGCAGAGAGCCAGAATTTGGCTCCAAAATATGGCTCAAGAGTCGAATTTGGGATGTTTGGGATATATTGCAAACTGCAGGGGGGTTTGGGCAAAACGTGACCCATCGCTGCTTGCAGTAATTGGCATATTTTCAGTATAAAATGAAATAATATCAAACTGCGAATACGTTCAGAAAGCCTGAATTTCGCTCCAAAATATGGCTCGAGCGTGGAATTAAGGATGTTTGGGATATTTTGAAAACTGCAGGAAGAGTTAGGGCAAAATGTGATCCATCGCCGACTTCAGTAATTGTCATATTTTCGGTATAAAAAGTCGTAATTTCAAACGGCGAGTACGTTTAGAAAGCCAGAATTTGGTTCAAAAATATAGCTCAAGGGTCGAATTTGGGATGTTTTTGATATTTTGAAAAGTGTAGGGAGGGTTTGGGCAAAATGTGATCCATCGCCGCTCTCAGTAAATGGCATTTTTTCGGTATAAGAATTCGTAATTTCAAACTGCGAATACGTGCAGAGAGCCAGAATTTGGCTCCAAAATATGGCTGAAGGGTCAAATTTGGGATGCTGGGGATATTTTGAAATCTGTAGGGAGGGTTTGGGCAAAATGTGATCCATCGCTGCTCTCAGTAATTAGCATATTTTTTGTATATGGATTTTGGATTTACAGTCTCCGTGGTGTAGTGGTAAGATACTCGCCTGGCGTTCCGTTAGCGCTATGTCATGGGTTCGTATCCTGGACTGGGAGGATTTACTGGGCGCAATTCCTTAACTGTAGCCTCTGTTTAACGCAACAGTAAAATGTGTACTTGGATGAAAAAACGTTTCCTCGCGCAGGGGATCGTATTCTAGGGACCTGCCCGAAACGCTACGCGTACTAGTGGCTGTAATAGAATGTAACAACTCTTGTATATATCTCAAAAATATATCTATGCATCATTCTCTTGAGCCTCTGCATCCCTCTCTTGAGCCTCTGCAACACTCTCTTCAGCCTCTGCATCACTCTCTTGAGCCTCTGCATCACTCTCTTCGGCCTCTGCATCACTCTCTTAAGCCTCTGTTTACCTCTTTTGATCCTCTGCATCACTCTCTTGAGCCTCTGCATCACTCTCATGATCCTGTGCATCACTCTCTTGAGCCTCTGCATCGCTCTCATGAGCCTTTACATCACACTCTTGAGCCTCTGCATCACTCTCTTGAGCCTCTGCATCACACTCTTAAGCCTTTGCATCCCTCTCTTGATCCTCTGCATCACGCTCTTGAGCCTCTGCATCATTCTCTTGAGCCTCTGCATCCCTCTCTTTAGCCTCTACATCATTCTCTTGAGCCTCTGCATCACTCGCTTGAGCCACTGCATCCCTCTCTTAAGCCTCTGCATCACTCTTGAGCCACTGCATCACTTTCTTGAGCCTCTGCATCACTCTCTTGAGCCTCCTCATCAATCTCTTGAGCCTCTGCATCCCTCTCTTAAGCCTATGCAACACTCTCTTCAGCCTCTGCAACACTCTCTTAAGCCTCTACATCCCGCAATTGATTATCTGCATCACTCTCGTAAGCCTCTGCATCAGTCTCTTGAGCCTCTGCACAACACTTTTTAGCCTCTGCATCACTTTCTTGAGCCTCTTCATCTCTCTCCTGAGCCTCTGCAACACTCTCTTCAGCCTCTGTATCACTCTCTTAAGCCTCTGCATCACTCTCTTCGGCCTCTGCATCACTCTCTTAAGCATCTGCTTACCTCTCTTGATCCTCTGCATCACTCTCGTGAGCCTCTTCATCACTCTCATGATCTTATGCATCACTCTCTTGAGCCTCTGCATCACTCTCTTGAGCCTTTACATCACACTCTTGAGCCTCAGCATCACTCTCTTGAGCCTCTGCATCACTCTCTTAAGCCTCTGCATCCCTCCCTTGATCCTCTGCATTACTCTCTTGAGCCTCTGCATCATTCTCTTGAGCCTCTGCATCTCTCTCTTAAGCCTCTACATCATTCTCTTGAGCCTCTGCATTACTGTTTTGAGCCTCTGCATCACTCTCTTAAGCCTCGGCATCTCTCTTAAGCCTCTGCATCTCTCTCTTCACTTTCTGCAACACTCTTTTTAGCCTCTGCATCCCTCTCTGGAGCCTCAGCATCCCTCTCTTGAGCCTCTGCATCATTCTCTTGAGCCTCTGCACCCCTCTCTTGAGCTCCTGCATCCCTCTCATGAGCCTTTGCGTACCTCTCTTGAACTCCTGCATCCCTCTCATGAGCCTCTGCATCCCTCTATTCAGCCTTTGCATCACTTCTTAAGCCTCTGCATCACTCTCTTGGGCCCCTGCATCGCTCTCTTAGCCTCTCCATCACTTTCTTGAGCCTCGGCATCACCCTCTTAAGCCTCTGCATCCCTCTTTTGAGCCTCTGCATCACTTTCCTAAGCCTCTGCATCCCTTTCTTGAGCCTCTTCATCCCTCTCTTGAACTCCTGCATCCCTCTCATGAGCCTCTGCATCCCTCTCCTGAGCCTTTGCATCACTCTCTTATGCCTGTGCATCCCTCTATTGAGCCTCTGCATCCCTCTCTTCAGCCCCTGCATCCCTCTCTTGAGCCTCTGAATCCCTCTCTTAAGCCTCTGCATCACTCTCTTGAGCCTCTGTATCCGTCTCTTGAGCCTCTGCAACACTCTCTTCAGCCTCTGCATCACTCTCGTAAACCTCTGAATCTCTCTCTTGAGCCTCTCCATCAATCTCTTTAGCCCCTGCATCCCTCTCATGGGCCTCTGCATCGCTCTCCTGAGCCTTTGCATCACTCTCTTAAGCCTCTGCATCCCTCTCTTGAGCCTCTGCATCACTCTCGTAAGCCTCTGCATCACTCTAATGAGCCTCTGCATAACTCTCTTGAGTCTCTGCATCACTCTCTTGAGCCTCTGCATCCCTCTCCTAAACCTCTGCATCACTCTCTTGAGCTTCTGCATCCATCTCTTGAGCCTCTGAATCCCTCTCTTGAGCCTCTGCAAAACTCTCTCGAGCCTCTGCATCACTCTCTTCATCCTCTGCATCCCTCTATTGAGCATCTGCATCACTCACTTGGCCCCCTGCATCCCTCTCTTTAGCCTCTCCATAACTCTCTTGAGCCTCTGCTTGACCCTCTTAAGCCTCTGCATCCCTATTTTGAGCCTCTGCATCACTTTCTTAAGCCTCTACATCACACTCTTGAGCCTCTGCATCACTCTCTTGAGCCTCTGCATCACTCTCTTAAGCCTCTGCATCCCTCCCTTGATCCTCTGCATTACTCTCTTGAGCCTCTATATCATTCTCTTGAGCCTCTGCATCTCTCTCTTAAGCCTCTACATCATTCTCTTGAGCCTCTGCATTACTGTTTTGAGCCTCTGCATCACTCTCTTAAGCCTCGGCATCTCTCTTAAGCCTCTGCATCTCTCTCTTCACTTTCTGCATCACTCTCTTTAGCCTCTGCATCCCTCTCTGGAGCCTCAGCATCCCTCTCTTGAGCCTCTGCATCATTCTCTTGAGCCTCTGCACCCCTCTCTTGAGCTCCTGCATCCCTCTCATGAGCCTCTGCATACTTCTCTTGAACTCCTGCATCCCTCTCATGAGCCTCTGCATCCCTCTATTCAGCCTTTGCATCACTTCTTAAGCCTCTGCATCACTCTCTTGGGCCCCCTGCATCCCTCTCTTGATCCTCTCCATCACTTTCTTCATCCTCTGCATCCCTCTCTTGAGCATCTGCATCACTCTCTTGGGCCCCTGCATCGCTCTTTTAGCCTCTCCATCACTTTCTTGAGCCTCTGCATCACCCTCTTAAGCCTCTGCATCCCTCTTTTGAGCCTCTGCATCACTTTCCTAAACCTCTGCATCCCTTTCTTGAGCCTCTGCATCCCTCTCTTGAACTCCTGCATCCCTCTCATGAGCCTCTGCATCCCTCTCCTGAGCCTTTGCATCACTCTCTTATGCCACTGCATCCCTCTATTGAGCCTCTGCATCCCTCTCTTTAGCCCCTGCATCCCTCTCTTGAGCCTCTGAATCCCTCTCCTAAGCCTCTGCATCACTCTCTTCAGCCTCTGCATCACTCTCTTCAGCCTCTGCATCACTCTCTTGAGCTTCTGCATCACTCTCTTGAGCCTCTACATCCCACTCTTGAGCCTCTGCATCACTCTCTTCAGCCTCTGCATCACTCTCTTGAGCTTCTGCATCACTCTCTTGAGCCTCCACATCCCTCTCATGAGCCTCTGCCTCAGTCTCGTAAGCCTCTGCATCACTCTCATGAGTCTCTGCATCACTCTCCTGAGCCTCTGTATCCGTCTCTTGAGCCTCTGCAACACTCTCTTCAGCCTCGGCATCACTCTCGTAAACCTCTGAATAACTCTCTTGAGCCTCTCCATCAATCTCTTTAGCCCCTGCATCCCTCTATTGAGCCTCTGCATCCCTCTCTTGAGCCCCTGCATCCCTCTCTTTAGCCTCTGCATCCCTCTCTTAAACCTCTGCATCCCTCTCTTTAGCCTCTCCATCACTCTCTTGAGCCTCTGCATGACCCTCTTAAGCCTCTGCATCCCTATTTTGAGCCTCTGCATCACTTTCTTAAGCCTCTACATCACTTTCTTGAGCCTCTGCATCACTCTCTTGAACTCCTGCATCCCTCTCATGAGCCTCTGCATCCCTCTCCTGACCCTTTGCATCACTCTCGTAAGCCTCTGCATCCCTCTCTTGAGCCTCTGCTTCACTCTCGTAAGCCTCTGCATCACTCTACTGAGCCTCTGCATAACACTCTTGAGTCTCTGCATCACTCTCTTGAGCCTCTGCATCCCTCTCTTGAGCCTCTGCAACACTCTCTTGAGCCTCTGCATCACTCTCGTAAGCCTCTGCATCACTCTCTTGAGCCTCTGCATAACTCTCTTGATTCTCTGCATCACTCGCTTGAGGCTCTGCATCTCTCTCTTGAGCCTCTGCAACACTCTCTTCAGCCTCTGCATCACTTTCTTAAGCCTCTGCATCCCTCTCTTGAACTCCTGCATTCCTCTCATGGGCCTCTGCATCGCTCTCCTGAGCCTTTGCATCACTCTCTTAAGCCTCTGCATCCCTCTCGTAAGCCTCTGCATCACTCTAATGAGCCTCTGCATAACTCTCTTGAGTCTCTGCATCACTCTCTTGAGCCTCTGCATCCCTCTCTTAAACCTCTGCATCACTCTCTTGAGCCTCTGCATCCCTCTCTTGAGCCTCTGCATCACTCTCGTAAGCCTCTGCATCACTTTCTTGAGCCTCTGCATAACTCTCTTGAGTCTCTGCATCACTCTCTTGAGCCTCTGCATCCGTCTTTTGAGCCTCTGCAACACTCTCTTCAGCCTCTGCATCACTCTCTTAAGCCTCTGCATCCATCTCTTGAGCCTCTGAATCCCTCTCTTGAGCCTCTGCACCACTCTCTCGAGCCTCTGCATCACTCTCTTCATCCTCTGCATCCCTCTCTTGAGCATCTGCATCACTCACTTGGCCCCCTGCATCCCTCTCTTTAGCCTCTCCATCACTCTCTTGAGCCTCTGCATGACCCTCTTAATTAAGCCTCTGCATCCCTCTCATGAGCCTCTGCATCACTCGCCTGACCCTTTGCATCACTCTCGTAAGCCTCTGCATCCCTCTCTTGAGCCTCTGCATCACTCTCGTAAGCCTCTGCATCACTCTACTGAGCCTCTGCATAACACTCTTGAGTCTCTGCATCACACTCTTGAGCCTCTTTATCCCTCTCTTGATTCTCTGCAACACTCTCTTGAGCCTCTGCATCACTCTCGTAAGCCTCTGCATCACTCTCTTGAGCCTCTGCATAACTCTCTTGATTCTCTGCATCACTCGCTTGAGGCTCTGCATCACACTCTTGAACTCCTGCATCCCTCTCATGAGCCTCTGCATCGCTCTCCTGAGCCTTTGCATCACTCTCTTAAGCCTCTGCATCACTCTCTTGAGCCTCTGCATCACTCTCGTAAGCCTCTGCATAACTCTCTTGATTCTCTGCATCACTCTCTTGAGCCTCTGTATCCCTCTCTTGAGCCTCTGCAACACTCTCTTCAGCCTCTGCATCACTCTCGTAAGCCTCTGCATCAGTCTCTTGAGCCTCAGCACAACTCTTTTTAGCCTCTGCATCACTCTCTTGAGCCTCTGCATCTCTCTCTTGAGCCTCTGCAACACTCTCTTCAGCCTCTGCATCACTCTCTTAAGCCTCTGCATCACTCTCTTCGGCCTCTGCATCACTCTCTTAAGCCTCTGCTTACCTCTCTTGATCCTCTGCATCACTCTTTTGAGCCTCTGCATCACTCTCATGATCCTCTGCATCACTCGCTTGAGCCTCTGCATCACTCTCTTGAACCTCTACATCACACTCTTGAGCCTCTGCATCATTCTCTTGAGCCTCTGCATCCCTCTCTTAAGCCTCTACATCATTCTCTTGAGCCTCTGCATTACTCTTTTGAGCTTCTGCATCACTCTCTTAAGCCACTGCATCTCTCTCTTCACCCTCTGCATCACTCTCTTTAGCCTCTGCATCCCTCTCTGGAGCCTCAGGATCCCTCTTTTAAGCCTCTGCATCACTCTCTTGAGCCTCTGCATCCCTCTCTTGAACTCCTGCATCTCTCTCATGAGCCTCTGCATCCCTCTCTTGAACTCCTGCATCCCTCTCATGAGCCTCTGCATCACTCTATTCAGTCTTTGCATCACTCTCCTAAGCCTGTGCATCACTCTCTTGGGCCCGTGCATCCCTCTCTTGAGCCTCTCCATCACACTCTTCATCCTCTGCATCCCTCTCTGGAGCATCTGCATCACTCTCCTGGGCATCTGCATCAATCTCCTAGCCTCTCCATCACTTTCTTGAGCCTCTGCATCAACCTCTTAAGCCTCTGCATCACTATTTTGAGAGTCTGCATCACTTTCTTAAGCCTCTGCATCCCTTTCTTGAGCCTCTGCATCCCTCTCATGAACTCTTGCATCCCTCTCATGAGCCTCTGCATCCCTCTCCTGAGCCTTTGCATCCCTCTCTTGAACCTCTGCATCCCTCTCTTGAGCCTCTGCATCCCTCTCTTAAGCCTCTGCATCACTCTCTTCAGCCTCTGCATCACTCTCCTTAGCTTCTGAATCACTCTCTTCAGCCTCTACATCCCTCTCTTGAGCCTCTGCATTACTCTCGTAAGGCTCTGCATCATTCTCTTGAGTCTCTGCATAACTCTCTTGAGTCTCTGCATCACTCTCTTGAGCCTCTGCATCCCTCTCTTGAGCCTCTGCATCACTTCTTAAGCCTCTGCATCACTCTCTTGGGCCCCTGCATCGCTCTCTTAGCCTCTCCATCACTTTCTTGAGCCTCTGCATCACCCTCTTAAGCCTCTGCATCCCTCTTTTGAGCCTCTGCATCACTTTCCTAAGCCTCTGCATCCCTTTCTTGAGCCTCTGCATCCCTCTCTTGAACTCCTGCATCCCTCTCATGAGCCTCTGCATCCCTCTCCTGAGCCTTTGCATCACTCTCTTATGCCTCTGCATCCCTCTATTGAGCCTCTCCATCCCTCTCTTCAGCCCCTGCATCCCTCTCTTGAGCCTCTGAATCCCTCTCTTAAGCCTCTGCATCACTCTCTTGAGCCTCTGTATCCGTCTCTTGAGCCTCTGCAACACTCTCTTCAGCCTCTGCATCACTCTCGTAAACCTCTGAATCTCTCTCTTGAGCCTCTCCATCAATCTCTTTAGCCCCTCCATCCCTCTATTGAGCCTCTGCATCCCTCTCTTGAGCCCCTGCATCCCTCTCTTGAGCCTCTGCATCCCTCTCTTAAACCTCTGCATCACTCTCTTGAGCTTCTGCATCACTCTCTTCATCCTCTGCATCCCTCTCTTGAGCATCTGCATCACTCACTTGGCCCCCTGCATCCCTCTCTTTAGCCTCTCCATCACTCTCTTGAGCCTCTGCATGACCCTCTTCAGCCTCTGCATCCCTATTTTGAGCCTCTGCATCACTTTCTTAAGCCTCTACATCACTTTCTTGAGCCTCTGCATCACTCTCTTGAACTCCTGCATCCCTCTCATGAGCCTCTGCATCCCTCTCCTGACCCTTTGCATCACTCTCGTAAGCCTCTGCATCCCTCTCTTGAGCCTCTGCATCACTCTCGTAAGCCTCTGCATCACTCTACTGAGCCTCTGCATAACACTCTTCAGTCTCTGCATCACTCTCTTGAGCCTCTGCATCCCTCTCTTGAACTCCTGCATCCCTCTCATGGGCCTCTGCATCGCTCTCCTGAGCCTTGGCATCACTCTCTTAAGCCTCTGCATCCCTCTCTTGAGCCTCTGCATCACTCTCGTAAGCCTCTGCATCACTCTAATGAGCCTCTGCATAACTCTCTTGAGTCTCTGCATCACTCTCTTGTGCCTCTGCATCCCTCTCTTAAACCTCTGCATCACTCTCTTGAGCTTCTGCATCCATCTCTTGAGCCTCTGAATCCCTCTCTTGAGCCTCTGCACCACTCTCTCGAGCCTCTGCATCACTCTCTTCATCCTCTGCATCCCTCTCTTGAGCATCTGCATCACTCACTTGGCCCCCTGCATCCCTCTCTTTAGCCTCTCCATCACTCTCTTGAGCCTCTGCATGACCCTCTTAAGCCTCTGCATCCCTATTTTGAGCCTCTGCATCACTTTCTTAAGCCTCTACATCACACTCTTGAGCCTCTGCATCACTCTCTTGAGCCTCTGCATCACTCTCTTAAGCCTCTGCATCCCTCCCTTGATCCTCTGCATTACTCTCTTGAGCCTCTATATCATTCTCTTGAGCCTCTGCATCTCTCTCTTAAGCCTCTACATCATTCTCTTGAGCCTCTGCATTACTGTTTTGAGCCTCTGCATCACTCTCTTAAGCCTCAACATCTCTCTTAAGCCTCTGCATCTCTCTCTTCACTTTCTGCATCACTCTCTTTAGCCTCTGCATCCCTCTCTGGAGCCTCAGCATCCCTCTCTTGAGCCTCTGCATCATCCTCTTGAGCCTCTGCACCCCTCTCTTGAGCTCCTGCATCCCTCTCATGAGCCTCTGCATACTTCTCTTGAACTCCTGCATCCCTCTCATGAGCCTCTGCATCCCTCTATTCAGCCTTTGCATCACTTCTTAAGCCTCTGCATCACTCTCTTGGGCCCCTGCATCCCTCTCTTGATCCTCTCCATCACTTTCTTCATCCTCTGCATCCCTCTCTTGAGCATCTGCATCACTCTCTTGGGCCCCTGCATCGCTCTTTTAGCCTCTCCATCACTTTCTTGAGCCTCTGCATCACCCTCTTAAGCCTCTGCATCCCTCTTTTGAGCCTCTGCATCACTTTCCTAAACCTCTGCATCCCTTTCTTGAGCCTCTGCATCCCTCTCTTGAACTCCTGCATCCCTCTCATGAGCCTCTGCATCCCTCTCCTGAGCCTTTGCATCACTCTCTTATGCCTCTGCATCCCTCTATTGAGCCTCTGCACCCCTCTCTTTAGCCCCTGCATCACTCTCTTGAGCCTCTGAATCCCTCTCTTTAGCCTCTGCATCACTCTCTTCAGCCTCTGCATCACTCTCTTCAGCCTCTGCATCACTCTCTTGAGCTTCTGCATCACTCTCTTGAGCCGCCACATCCCTCTCATGAGCCTCTGCCTCAGTCTCGTAAGCCTCTGCATCACTCTCTTGAGTCTCTGCATCAATCTCCTGAGCCTCTGTATCCGTCTCTTGAGCCTCTGCAACACTCTCTTCAGCCTCGGCATCACTCTCGTAAACCTCTGAATCACTCTCTTGAGCCTCTCCATCAATCTCTTTAGCCCCTGCATCCCTCTATTGAGCCTCTGCATCCCTCTCTTGAGCCCCTGCATCCCTCTCTTGAGCCTCTGCATCCCTCTCTTAAACCTCTGCATCACTCTCTTGAGCTTCTGCATCACTCTCTTCATCCTCTGCATCCCTCTCTTGAGCATCTGCATCACTCACTTGGCCCCCTGCATCCCTCTCTTTAGCCTCTCCATCACTCTCTTGAGCCTCTGCATGACCCTCTTAAGCCTCTGCATCCCTATTTTGAGCCTCTGCATCACTTTCTTAAGCCTCTACATCACTTTCTTGAGCCTCTGCATCACTCTCTAGAACTCCTGCATCCCTCTCATGAGCCTCTGCATCCCTCTCCTGACCCTTTGCATCACTCTCGTAAGCCTCTGCATCCCTCTCTTGAGCCTCTGCTTCACTCTCGTAAGCCTCTGCATCACTCTACTGAGCCTCTGCATAACACTCATGAGTCTCTGCATCACTCGCTTGAGGCTCTGCATCTCTCTCTTGAGCCTCTGCAACACTCTCTTCAGCCTCTGCATCACTTTCTTAAGCCTCTGCATCCCTCTCTTGAACTCCTGCATCCCTCTCATGGGCCTCTGCATCGCTCTCCTGAGCCTTTGCATCACTCTCTTAAGCCTCTGCATCCCTCTCTTGAGCCTCTGCATCACTCTCGTAAGCCTCTGCATCACTCTAATGAGCCTCTGCATAACTCTCTTGAGTCTCTGCATCACTCTCTTGAGCCTCTGCATCCCTCTCTTAAACCTCTGCATCACTCTCTTGAGCCTCTACATCCCTCTCTTGAGCCTCTGCATCACTCTCGTAAGCCTCTGCATCTCTCTCTTGAGCCTCTGCAACACTCTCTTCAGCCTCTGCATCACTTTCTTAAGCCTCTGCATCCCTCTCTTGAACTCCTGCATCCCTCTCATGGGCCTCTGCATCGCTCTCCTGAGCCTTTGCATCACTCTCTTAAGCCTCTGCATCCCTCTCTTGAGCCTCTGCATCACTCTCGTAAGCCTCTGCATCACTCTAATGAGCCTCTGCATAACTCTCTTGAGTCTCTGCATCACTCTCTTGAGCCTCTGCATCCCTCTGTTAAACCTCTGCATCACTCTCTTGAGCCTCTACATCCCTCTCTTGAGCCTCTGCATCACTCTCGTAAGCCTCTGCATCACTCTCTTGAGCCTCTGCATAACTCTCTTGAGTCTCTGCATCACTCTCTTGAGCCTCTGCATCCGTCTTTTGAGCCTCTGCAACACTCTCTTCAGCCTCTGCATCACTCTCTTAAGCCTCTGCATCCATCTCTTGAGCCTCTGAATCCCTCTCTTGAGCCTCTGCACCACTCTCTCGAGCCTCTGCATCACTCTCTTCATCCTCTGCATCCCTCTCTTGAGCATCTGCATCACTCACTTGGCCCCCTGCATCCCTCTCTTTAGCCTCTCCATCACTCTCTTGAGCCTCTGCATGACCCTCTTAAGCCTCTGCATCCCTATTTTGAGCCTCTACATCACTTTCTTAACCCTCTACATCACTTTCTTGAGCCTCTGCATCACTCTCTTGAACTCCTGCATCCCTCTCATGAGCCTCTGCATCCCTCGCCTGACCCTTTGCATCACTCTCGTAAGCCTCTGCATCCCTCTCTTGAGCCTCTGCATCACTCTCGTAAGCCTCTGCATCACTCTACTGAGCCTCTGCATAACACTCTTGAGTCTCTGCATCACTCTCTTGAGCCTCTTTATCCCTCTCTTGATTCTCTGCAACACTCTCTTGATCCTCTGCATCACTCTCGTAAGCCTCTGCATCACTCTCGTAAGCCTCTGCATCACTCTCTTGAGCCTCTGCATAACTCTCTTGATTCTCTGCATCACTCGCTTGAGGCTCTGCATCTCTCTCTTGAGCCTCTGCAACACTCTCTTCAGCCTCCGCATCACTTTCTTAAGCCTCTGCATCACTCTCTTGAACTCCTGCATCCCTCTCATGAGCCTCTGCATCGCTCTCCTGAGCCTTTGCATCACTCTCTTAAGCCTCTGCATCACTCTCTTGAGCCTCCTACATCACTCTCGTAAGCCTCAGCACAACTCTTTTTAGCCTCTGCATCACTCTCTTGAGCCTCTGCATCTCTCTCTTGAGCCTCTGCAACACTCTCTTCAGCCCCTGCATCACTCTCTTAAGCCTCTGCATCACTCTCTTCGGCCTCTGCATCACTCTCTTAAGCCTCTGCTTACCTCTCTTGATCCTCTGCATCACTCTCTTGAGCCTCTGCATCACTCTCATGATCCTCTGCATCACTCGCTTGAGCCTCTGCATCACTCTCTTGAACCTCTACATCACACTCTTGAGCCTCTGCATCATTCTCTTGAGCCTCTGCATCCCTCTCTTAAGCCTCTACATCATTCTCTTGAGCCTCTGCATTACTCTTTTGAGCTTCTGCATCACTCTCTTAAGCCACTGCATCTCTCTCTTCACCCTCTGCATCACTCTCTTTAGCCTCTGCATCCCTCTCTGGAGCCTCAGCATCCCTCTCTTAAGCCTCTGCATCGCTCTCCTGAGCCTTTGCATCACTCTCTTAAGCCTCTGCATCACTCTCTTGAGCCTCTGCATCACTCTCGTAAGCCTCAGCACAACTCTTTTTAGCCTCTGCATCACTCTCTTGAGCCTCTGCATCTCTCTCTTGAGCCTCTGCATCACTCTCTTGAACCTCTACATCACACTCTTGAGCCTCTGCATCATTCTCTTGAGCCTCTGCATCCCTCTCTTAAGCCTCTACATCATTCTCTTGAGCCTCTGCATTACTCTTTTGAGCTTCTGCATCACTCTCTTAAGCCACTGCATCTCTCTCTTCACCCTCTGCATCACTCTCTTTAGCCTCTGCATCCCTCTCTGGAGCCTCAGCATCCCTCTCTTAAGCCTCTGCATCACTCTCTTGAGCCTCTGCATCCCTCTCTTGAACTCCTGCATCCCTCTCATGAGCCTCTGCATCCCTCTCTTGAACTCCTGCATCCCTCTCATGAGCCTCTGCATCACTCTATTCAGTCTTTGCATCACTCTCCTAAGCCTCTGCATCACTCTCTTGGGCCCCTGCATCCCTCTCTTGAGCCTCTCCATCACTCTCTTCATCCTCTGCATCCCTCTCTTGAGCATCTGCATCACTCTCCTGGGCCCCTGCATCCCTCTCCTAGCCTCTCCATCACTTTCTTGAGCCTCTGCATCAACCTCTTAAGCCTCTGCATCACTATTTTGAGAGTCTGCATCACTTTCTTAAGCCTCTGCATCCCTTTCTTGAGCCTCTGCATCCCTCTCATGAACTCTTGCATCCCTCTCAGGAGCCTCTGCATCCCTCTCCTGAGCCTTTGCATCCCTCTCTTGAGCCTCTGCATCCCTCTCTTGAGCCTCTGCATCCCTCTCTTAAGCCTCTGCATCACTCTCTTCAGCCTCTGCATCACTCTCCTTAGCTTCTGAATCACTCTCTTCAGCCTCTACATCCCTCTCTTGAGCCTCTGCATCACTCTCGTAAGGCTCTGCATCACTCTCTTGAGTCTCTGCATAACTCTCTTGAGTCTTTGCATCACTCTCTTGAGCCTCTGCATCCCTCTCTTGAGCCTCTGCATCACTTCTTAAGCCTCTGCATCACTCTCTTGGGCCCCTGCATCGCTCTCTTAGCCTCTCCATCACTTTCTTGAGCCTCTGCATCACCCTCTTAAGCCTCTGCATCCCTCTATTGAGCCTCTGCATCCCTCTCTTCAGGCCCTGCATCCCTCTCTTGAGCCTCTGAATCCCTCTCTTAAGCCTCTGCATCACTCTCTTGAGCCTCTGTATCCGTCTCTTGAGCCTCTGCAACACTCTCTTCAGCCTCTGCATCACTCTCGTAAACCTCTGAATCTCTCTCTTGAGCCTCTCCATCAATCTCTTTAGCCCCTGCATCCCTCTATTGAGCCTCTGCATCCCTCTCTTGAGCCCCTGCATCCCTCTCTTGAGCCTCTGCATCCCTCTCTTAAACCTCTGCATCACTCTCTTGAGCTTCTGCATCACTCTCTTCATCCTCTGCATCCCTCTCTTGAGCATCTGCATCACTCACTTGGCCCCCTGCATCCCTCTCTTTAGCCTCTCCATCACTCTCTTGAGCCTCTGCATGACCCTCTTCAGCCTCTGCATCCCTATTTTGAGCCTCTGCATCACTTTCTTAAGCCTCAACATCACTTTCTTGAGCCTCTGCATCACTCTCTTGAACTCCTGCATCCCTCTCATGAGCCTCTGCATCCCTCTCCTGACCCTTTGCATCACTCTCGTAAGCCTCTGCATCCCTCTCTTGAGCCTCTGCTTCACTCTCGTAAGCCTCTGCATCACTCTACTGAGCCTCTGCATAACACTCTTCAGTCTCTGCATCACTCTCTTGAGCCTCTGCATCCCTCTCTTGAGCCTCTGCAACACTCTCTTGAGCCTCTGCATCACTCTCGTAAGCCTCTGCATCACTCTCTTGAGCCTCTGCATAACTCTCTTGATTCTCTGCATCACTCGCTTGAGGCTCTGCATCTCTCTCTCTTGAGCATCTGCAACACTCTCTTCAGCCTCTGCATCACTTTCTTAAGCCTCTGCAACCCTCTCTTGAACTCCTGCATCCCTCTCATGGGCCTCTGCATCGCTCTCCTGAGCCTTTGCATCACTCTCTTAAGCCTCTGCATCCCTCTCTTGAGCCTTTGCATCACTCTCGTAAGCCTCTGCATCACTCTAATGAGCCTCTGCATAACTCTCTTGAGTCTCTGCATCACTCTCTTGAGCCTCTGCATCCCTCTCTTAAACCTCTGCATCACTCTCTTGAGCTTCTGCATCCATCTCTTGATCCTCTGAATCCCTCTCTTGAGCCTCTGCACCACTCTCTCGAGCCTCTGCATCACTCTCTTCATCCTTTGCATCCCTCTCTTAAGCATCTGCATCACTCACTTGGCCCCCTGCATCCCTCTCTTTAGCCTCTCCATCACTCTCTTGAGCCTCTGCATGACCCTCTTAAGCCTCTGCATCCCTATTTTGAGCCTCTGCATCACTTTCTTAAGCCTCTATATCACACTCTTGAGCCTCTGCATCACTCTCTTGAGGCTCTGCATCACTCTCTTAAGCCTGTGCATCCCTCCCTTGATCCTCTGCATTACTCTCTTGAGCCTCTATATCATTCTCTTGAGCCTCTGCATCTCTCTCTTAAGCCTCTACATCATTCTCTTGAGCCTCTGCATTACTGTTTTGAGCCTCTGCATCACTCTCTTAAGCCTCGGCATCTCTCTTAAGCCTCTGCATCTCTCTCTTCACTTTCTGCATCACTCTCTTTAGCCTCTGCATCCCTCTCTGGAGCCTCAGCATCCCTCTCTTGAGCCTCTGCATCATTCTCTTGAGCCTCTGCACCCCTCTCTTGAGCTCCTGCATCCCTCTCATGAGCCTCTGCATACTTCTCTTGAACTCCTGCATCCCTCTCATGAGCCTCTGCATCCCTCTATTCAGCCTTTGCATCACTTCTTAAGCCTCTGCATCACTCTCTTGGGCCCCTGCATCCCTCTCTTGATCCTCTCCATCACTTTCTTCATCCTCTGCATCCCTCTCTTGAGCATCTGCATCACTCTCTTGGGCCCCTGCATCGCTCTCTTAGCCTCTCCATCACTTTCTTGAGCCACTGCATCACCCTCTTATGCCTCTGCATCCCTCTATTGAGCCTCTGCATCCCTCTCTTCAGCCCCTGCATCCCTCTCTTGAGCCTCTGAATCCCTCTCTTAAGCCTCTGCATCACTCTCTTCAGCCTCTGCATCACTCTCTTCAGCATCTGCATCACTCTCTTGAGCTTCTGCATCACTCTCTTCAGCCTCTACATCCACTCTTGAGCCTCTGCATCACTCTCTTCAGCCTCTGCATCACTCTCTTGAGCTTCTGCATCACTCTCTTGAGCCTCCACATCCCTCTCATGAGCCTCTGCCTCAGTCTCGTAAGCCTCTGCATCACTCTCTTGAGTCTCTGCATCACTCTCCTGAGCCTCTGTATCCGTCTCTTGAGCCTCTGCAACACTCTCTTCAGCCTCGGCATCACTTTCGTAAACCTCTGAATCACTCTCTTGAGCCTCTCCATCAATCTCTTTAGCCCCTGCATCCCTCTATTGAGCCTCTGCATCCCTCTCTTGAGCCCCTGCATCCCTCTCTTGAGCCTCTGCATCCCTCTCTTAAACCTCTGCATCACTCTCTTGAGCTTCTGCATCACTCTCTTCATCCTCTGCATCCCTCTCTTGAGCATCTGCATCACTCACTTGGCCCCCTGCATCCCTCTCTTTAGCCTCTCCATCACTCTCTTGAGCCTCTGCATGACCCTCTTAAGCCTCTGCATCCCTATTTTGAGCCTCTGCATCACTTTCTTAAGCCTCTACATCACTTTCTTGAGCCTCTGCATCACTCTCTTGAACTCCTGCATCCCTCTCATGAGCCTCTGCATCCCTCTCCTGACCCTTTGCATCACTCTCTTAAGCCTCTGCATCCCTCTCTTGAGCCTCTGCTTCACTCTCGTAAGCCTCTGCATCACTCTACTGAGCCTCTGCATAACACTCTTGAGTCTCTGCATCACTCTCTTGAGCCTCTGCATCCCTCTCTTGAGCCTCTGCAACACTCTCTTGAGCCTCTGCATCACTCTCGTAAGCCTCTGCATCACTCTCTTGAGCCTCTGCATAACTCTCTTGATTCTCTGCATCACTCGCTTGAGGCTCTGCATCTCTCTCTTGAGCCTCTGCAACACTCTCTTCAGCCTCTGCATCACTTTCTTAAGCCTCTGCATCCCTCTCTTGAACTCCTGCATCCCTCTCATGGGCCTCTGCATCGCTCTCCTGAGCCTTTGCATCACTCTCTTAAGCCTCTGCATCCCTCTCTTGAGCCTCTGCATCACTCTCGTAAGCCTCTGCATCACTCTAATGAGCCTCTGCATAACTCTCTTGAGTCTCTGCATCACTCTCTTGAGCCTCTGCATCCCTCTCTTAAACCTCTGCATCACTCTCTTGAGCCTCTACATCCCTCTCTTGAGCCTGTGCATCACTCTCGTAAGCCTCTGCATCACTCTCTTGAGCCTCTGCATAACTCTCTTGAGTCTCTGCATCACTCTCTTGAGCCTCTGCATCCGTCTTTTGAGCCTCTGCAACACTCTCTTCAGCCTCTGCATCACTCTCTTAAGCCTCTGCATCCATCTCTTGAGCCTCTGAATCCCTCTCTTGAGCCTCTGCACCACTCTCTCGAGCCTCTGCATCACTCTCTTCATCCTCTGCATCCCTCTCTTGAGCATCTGCATCACTCACTTGGCCCCCTGCATCCCTCTCTTTAGCCTCTTCATCACTCTCTTGAGCCTCTGCATGACCCTCTTAAGCCTCTGCATCCCTATTTTGAGCCTCTGCATCACTTTTTTAAGCCTCTACATCACTTTCTTGAGCCTCTGCATCACTCTCTTGAACTCCTGCATCCCTCTCATGAGCCTCTGCATCCCTCGCCTGACCCTTTGCATCACTCTCGTAAGCCTCTGCATCCCTCTCCTGAGCCTCTGCATCACTCTCGTAAGCCTCTGCATCACTCTACTGAGCCTCTGCATAACACTCTTGAGTCTCTGCATCACACTCTTGAGCCTCTTTATCCCTCTCTTGATTCTCTGCAACACTCTCTTGAGCCTCTGCATCACTCTCGTAAGCCTCTGCATCACTCTCTTGAGCCTCTGCATAACTCTCTTGATTCTCTGCATCACTCGCTTGAGGCTCTGCATCTCTCTCTTGAGCCTCTGCAACACTCTCTTCATCCTCTGCATCACTTTCTTAAGCCTCTGCATCACTCTCTTGAACTCCTGCATCCCTCTAATGAGCCTCTGCATCGCTCTCCTGAGCCTTTGCATCACTCTCTTAAGCCTCTGCATCACTCTCTTGAGCCTCTGCATCACTCTCTTGAGCCTCTGCAACACTCTCTTCAGCCTCTGCATCACTCTCGTAAGCCTCTGCATCAGTCTCTTGAGCCTCAGCACAACTCTTTTTAGCCTCTGCATCACTCTCTTGAGCCTCTGCATCTCTCTCTTGAGCCTCTGCAACACTCTCTTCAGCCTCTGCATCACTCTCTTAAGCCTCTGCATCACTCTCTTCGGCCTCTGCATCACTCTCTTAAGCCTCTGCTTACCTCTCTTGATCCTCTGCATCACTCTCTTGAGCCTCTGCATCACTCTCATGATCCTCTGCATCACTCGCTTGAGCCTCTGCATCACTCTCTTGAACCTCTACATCACACTCTTGAGCCTCTGCATCATTCTCTTGAGCCTCTGCATCCCTCTCTTAAGCCTCTACATCATTCTCTTGAGCCTCTGCATTACTCTTTTGAGCTTCTGCATCACTCTCTTAAGCCACTGCATCTCTCTCTTCACCCTCTGCATCACTCTCTTTAGCCTCTGCATCCCTCTCTGGAGCCTCAGCATCCCTCTCCTAGCCTCTCCATCACTTTCTTGAGCCTCTGCATCAACCTCTTAAGCCTCTGCATCACTATTTTGAGAGCCTGCATCACTTTCTTAAGCCTCTGCATCCCTTTCTTGAGCCTCTGCATCCCTCTCATGAACTCTTGCATCCCTCTCATGAGCCTCTGCATCCCTCTCCTGAGCCTTTGCATCCCTCTCTTGAGCCTCTGCATCCCTCTCTTGAGCCTCTGCATCCCTCTCTTAAGCCTCTGCATCACTCTCTTCAGCCTCAGCATCACTCTCCTTAGCTTCTGAATCACTCTCTTCAGCCTCTACATCCCTCTCTTGAGCCTCTGCATCACTCTCGTAAGGCTCTGCATCATTCTCTTGAGTCTCTGCATAAGTCTCTTGAGTCTTTGCATCACTCTCTTGAGCCTCTGCATCCCTCTCTTGAGCCTCTGCAACACTCTCTTCTGCCTCTGCATCACTCTCTTAAGCCTCTGCATCCCTCTCATGAGCCTCTGCATCCCTCTCCTGAGCCTTTGCATAACTCTCTTAAGCCTCTGCATCCCTTTCTTCAGCCTCTGCATCACTCTCGTAAGCCTCTGCATCATTCTAATGAGCCTCTGCATAACTCTCTTGAGTCTCTGCATCACTCTCTTCAGCCTCTGTATCAATCTCTTGAGCCTCTGCAACACTCTCTTCAGCCTCTGCAACACTCTATTCAGCCTCTGCATCACTCTTGTATACCTCTGAATCACTCTCTTGAGCCTCTCCATCAATCTCTTGAGCCCCTGCATCCCTCTATTGAGCCTGTGCATCACTCTCTTGAGCATCGGCATCCCTCTCATAAGCCTCTGCATCACTCTCTTGAGCCTCTGCATCACTCTCTTAAGCCTCTGCATACCTCTCTTGAGCCTCTGCATCACTCTCTTGAGCCTCTGCATCACTCTCTTGAGCCTCTGCATCACTCTCTTGACCCTCTGCATCACTCGCTTGAGCCTCTGCATCCCTCTCTTAAGCCTCTGCATCACTCTCTTGAGCCACTGCATCACTTTCTTGAGCCTCTGCATCACTCTCTTGAGCCTCTGCATCACTCTCTTGAGCCTCTTCATCAATCTCTTGAGCCTCTGCAGCCCTCTCCTAAGCCTCTGCAACACTCTCTTCAGCCTCTGCATCACTCTCTTAAGCCTCTGCATCACTCTCTTCAGCCTCTGCATCACTCTCTTAAGCCTCTGCAACACTCTCTTCAGCCTCTGCATCACTCTCTTAAGCCTCTGCAACACTCTCTTCAGCCTCTGCATCACTCGCTTAAGCCTCTGCATCCCGCAATTGATTACTGCATCACTCTCGTAAGCCTCTGCATCAGTCTCTTGAGCCTCTGCACAACACTTTTTAGCCTCTGCATCACTCTCTTGAGCCTCTGCATCTCTCTCCTGAGCCTCTGCAACACTCTCTTCAGCCTCTGCATCACTCTCTTAAGCCTCTTCATCACTCTCTTCGGCCTCTGCATCATTCTCTTAAGCCTCTGCTTACCTCTCTTGATCCTCGGCATCACTCTCTTGAGCCTCTGCATCACTCTCATGATATTCTGCATCACTCTCTTGAGACTCTGCATCACTCTCTTGAGCCTCTACATCACACTCTTGAGCCTCTGCATCACTCTCTTGAGCCTCTGCATCACTCTCTTAAGCCTCTGCATCCCTCCCTTGATCCTCTGCATCACTCTCTTGAGCCTCTGCATCATTCTCTTGAGCCTCTGCATCCCTCTCTTAAGCCTCTACATCATTCTCATGAGCCTCTGCATTAATCTAAATAATACGAAACCTCGCTTTATGATTTGAATTTAAAATCCTCAAATATGGTAATATAGTGACTTTTTTCACGTTATTTTATGTTTTTATTGCATATATCGACGTTTCAGCCAGATTAGAACGTTTTACGTGTACATCTTCCATCGGTAATATAAACTGAAAATCAGAAACATTTTAGTTAATTTTAATGAAAACACATTGATTTTTATCATTTGTATTAGAAGCAACATCTTTATACGTCTTTTCTAGGGTCTAAAAAATGCGAAACCTCGCTTTATGATTCGAAGTTAAAATCCTCAAATTTGGTATACTAATGACTTTTTTCACGTTTTTTATGTAGTTTGATATTACGTAAATATATTCATTTTTACCAATATTTCGATACTATTTTATGTAGTATCACGATATGTGATTTGGCCTTCAAGTCTCAGATTTTCGCATAATATTGCATTTTAAGCAAGTTTTCTTGCATTTTGTTTCGTACTAAAAATCATCGAATTCAGCAATGTTTTGACGTTTATCATCCCCTTTTCCTCTATGTGATATAAACAAAATATCATCAAATTAGGCAATATTTTGCTGTTTTTCCACGTTTTTGTGAATTTTCTGTTTATTGCTATTAATTCATTAAAAATACGATATAAATGATGCAAACACATAATGTATTAGAAATTAACCTTAAACACTTCATTTTCAATCAACTATTTGTTTCTCGTTAAAATACTGAGTAAGATATTGGAAAGGGGAGAAGTTCTGTTTTTATTGCATATATCGACGTTTCAGCCGGATTAGAGCGGTTTTACGTGTACATCTTACATCGGTAATATAAACGGAAAATCAGTTACATTATAGTTAATTCTAATGAAAACACATTGATTTTTATCATTTGTATTTGAAACAACATTGTCATATGTCTTTTCTTGGATCTAAATAATACGAAACCTCGCTTTATGATTTGAAGTAAAAATCCTCAAATATGGTAATATAGTGACTTTTTTTACGTTATTCATGTAGTGTGATTTTACCTATATATATTCGTTTATACCAATATTTCGATACTACTTCATGTTTTCTCACGATATGTGATTTGGCCTTCAAATCTCACAATTTTGCAAATTTTACATTTTTAAGCAAGTTTTCTTGCATTTTGTTTCGTACTAAAAATTATCGAATTCAGCAATATTTTGACGTTTATCATCTCCTTTTCCTTTATGTGATATGAACAAAATATCATCGAATTAGGCAATATTTTGCTGTTTTTCTACGTTTTTGTGAATTTTCAGTTTATTGCTATTAATTCATTAAATATACGATAAAAATGATGCAAACACAAATTGATTAGAAATTAACCTTAAACACTTCATTTTCAATCAACTATTTGTTTCTCGTTAAAATACTGAGTAAGATATTGGAAAGGGGAGAAGTTCTGTTTTTATTGCATATATCGACGTTTCAGCCGGATTAGAGCGGTTTTACGTGTACATCTTCCATCGGTAATATAAACGGAAAATCAGGAGCATTTTAGTTAATTCTAATGAAAACACATTGATTTTTATCATTTGTATTTGAAACAACATTGTCATATGTCTTTTCTTGGATCTAAATAAAACGAAACCTCGCTCTATGATTTGAAGTTAAAATCCTTAAATATGGTAATATAGTGACTTTTTTCACGTTATTCATGTAGTGTGATTTTACGTATATATATTCGTTTTTACTAATATTTCGATACTACTTCATGTTTTCTAACGATATGTGATTTGGCCTTCAACTCTCAAAATTTCGCAAATTTTGCATTTATAAGCATGTTTTCTTTCATTTTGTTTTGTACTAAAAATCATCGTATTTAGCAATATTTTGACCTTTATCATCCCCTTTTCCTTTATGTGATTTAAACAAAATATCATCAAATTAGGCAATATTTTGCCGTTTTTCCACGTTTTTGTGAATTTTCAGTTTATTGTTATTATTTCATTAAATATACGAGAAAAATTATGCAAACACATAATTGATCAGAAAATAACCTTAAATACTTCATTTTCAATCATCTATTTGTTTCTCGTTAAAATACTGAGTAAGATATTGAAAAGGGGAGAAGTTCTGTTTTTATTGCATTGTAACGGGGGGTGGGGGAAATAGCTCTATCTTGTCCATTATTCCACCCCCCAGTTAATTAACGAGGCCGGGGGAAACAGCTCTCTCTAGTCCGTTATCCCGTCCCCAGTTAGCTAACTATTCTAGAGCACTCCCAGAGTTCCTAAGACAACCCCTCTCGTTCAACACCTTGTACCCTAGGTATTTGACTACCTAGGTGCTAAGACTACAAGGCGCCGTAACTTGGTCAGTTACCCGAAACTCTAGAGAGAACTCTAGAATACAGAATCACTGCCACAAACGTATAAGAGAAAACGAAAGGAAAGAAATGAATAGTGAAGTAATTAGTGAGGGTTTGGGGTGAGAGGTAGGGAGGTGGGAGGAGCGAGGAGGGTCATTAGTTGAAAGTGAGAGTTTAGAGATGGGTGGAGGGAGAGGTGTAGATAGGTAGAAGTAGAAGAGTAGATAGAAGTAGAAGAGTAGATAGTAGAAGACGAAATGCTGCCACCATCCATTCATGATCATTACATACAAGACAAGGAATGGAACTTGCCTGTATCACAAAATTCTCAAAGGATGTTATCATGAGTTCATTATTAGTATGTTCCCTCTGTACCATGTATCAACTCCAAACAAGTACTCATTAATATCTTGAATCTAGTAACCACCGAGGCTTTCTCACCTCAACTCAAAATCTCTAGGGAACAAAGTTAAACACAATTTAAATAATAAATTCATAATTATATTTCCCATGAAGTATCATAATTTAGCAATTCAATTAAAATGTTCCAGTTTAATATTTAAAGCGAGTCATCCTCCAAGAATCTGAGAACCCTACAACTTGACTGCCCCTGATCATCACACAACACTTGTAAAACACGACAAGTCACCTTACTGTTCACTCACCAAGTGTCTCTGCCTATAGCTGGATAGAGGGGGGGGGGGGGTCTGTAGTTGACAGAGACTCCCGCCCTGCCGGCCGACAGCCTTCCTGCTAGGCCGTCTCTTCTGCAATCCTGACTGCCGTTCTGTCTGTTAATGCCTCATGCTGGATAGCTCTCCGAGTTTATATTGGGGAACCTAGTAGCTAACTCCGCCCACAAGTAGATAGCCTCCGGCACTACCAAGCCACTCCTTAAACGTCGGCATGTTTGAAGGCTACCCGGCTCCAATTATACGCTTAGCGGAAGCAAGGTGAAATTATCATGATCTGACCTCAGGTCACTTGGGGTCATTAACGGTTAGAGGAGTGAGATCTCAGGCAGACAACTGGCGCCTCTCAGATCCTTGTCTGTGACTCGTGTACTCTATATATATTTTAAATAAACTAACCCAAACACTTTTACAGTGTTACATCTCCCCTTCTCCCCGAAAATAAAGTTTTTGCAACACTGCTAAAGCAAGCTAGCTGTGTGCGACAACTTTATTAACGAAAAGAATACATCCTAGCTAAACAAATATACATCATCCTACTCTAAAAATGAAATATGTAGACAGACGTCCATTGTCTCTGGCTGGGCGACGTCACTGCTTGGTCTTGTAGATAATCCTGTACCACATTTCTTCAACACAACTGCCTCCGTCGCTTCTCCGTCGTTAACGCACAACAACCCTTGGTCAACCCGAAAGCCGTTACTACTTGAACTGCGCACAGGACCGTGGAATTCGGTTGTCCCAGCTGATCTGTAATTGGCCCTACGTCAGTCACCATGAGAGACGTATATTGGGGTTCTTCACAGCTATAGGGACTACAAGTTTCGAGACCTTCATATAGTTGCCAACAGTAGAAATCCCATCCTACTCTTCTTCCTCCCTGTTGCTCCAGCACGCCTCCTTCAGATAGCTACTTCTGACAGCCACATCAAGTCTGCATGACACAGGAAGAATCACTCAACAGAGCTACCTGCTTGCAGGAGGGGCGGCCAGTCAAGGCAAACGATCCTGTCTTGCAATTACGCTCCATGCAATGATGCTGATACCAGCAAGGGACACTAGGTATCATGTCTCACTCAGCTTGTCTTATCTTCTTCTTTCTTCTTTCTTCTCTCTTCCTTCTTCTCTCTTCTTTCTTCTCTCTTCTTTCTTCTCTCTTCCTCCTCCCATGGGTCTTTGACAAGCGACCTGGGGTCCATTGGGGTCCATCCTGGGTAGACCGATGTTGGTGGGACAGACTGGAGTCGTTGTTGCTCCTCTTCCATCTTTACTGGGTCGTCTGGGGTCGTCTGCAGAACGACCTGGGGTCCACTGGGGGTCCGTTAGTCTTGGGGTCCACTGGGGTCCGTCCGTCCTGGGGTCCACTGGGTAGACCAATGTTGACCGACCGAGAGGGCTGCATCTTGGGGTCCCCTGGGGTGGTGATGGTGGTGGAGCCATGACCTCCAGGTAGTGGGCTGGTCGTGGTGGTGGTGATAAACGCCCCTGAGTGTGGTACACAGCAGCCGTCTCCCTCTTCTGTATATGCGTCGCGCCTCTCCTCTGGCTCCCACCTGTGAATTGAACATAAAGGCGACAATACCCGTGTTCCATGCTGTTGTGTGACCCTGTAGTTTGTATAGGGTTCACACAGTCCAATTATAAGCTCTCCTCCTGGCAACAACTACACTTAAATTTTTAAAATAATCCAATTAACACTGAATGATATTGACTTGGTGGAACATAAGACAGTAACAGAGGAAAGTTAGAGAAGAGAGAATAAGGTCATCACTACCTTTAACTTGTCACAAAAAAAAAATCAACACTAATAGACAAAACACTAGCCTAAACTTAACTGTACAGTTCTTAATCTTACGTACTTAAATATCCATTACTCCCACCCTTAACCTACAGCCACCTACGTGACCCAGAGTGTCTCCCTAGCATCTCCGCCGTTCAACAACTCCAAACTGTTGCCACCCCTGTGACCAGACTATCTAACGTCGAGCGTCCCCAACGTGAAGTCTACTGACATACTAAGCCTCCCCCTAGCATGCTGTACAATACCAGTACACCTCGGGTTATTGCGTTCAAATGGAGTAAAACAGTCGATCGCAATAATCTGAGCAGAACCACTACTTAAAAACTACACCTGCCACTCCCCACTGACCTGGAGACCAGCGGTGGCTGGGTGTCCCCGTGGGACATGCGAGGTCACCTGTCACACTCAGCTGACCTGCACTACCAACACCGCTAAGTTCCAAAATCGCCAAATCTTATTACTAACATAAATCACCACACACGCAAGTTCTGGTGAACATTCCCTGAACTACACAAAACTCACAAAATCACTAAACACAACACCAGAGAATCACTATCTCCCAACCTGAAAACTCGCTAAATCGCGAAAGTAAAACACCTGTCAAGATCTCCCTGATAGCGCCTGAGCGGCAAAAAGACACGTGGGACTGAACAATGTTAAAAGAACACCAATACCTTAAACATTGTTCAACACCGCTGCCAACATTGTAACGGGGGGTGGGGGAAATAGCTCTATCTTGTCCATTATTCCACCCCCCAGTTAATTAACGAGGCCGGGGGAAACAGCTCTCTCTAGTCCGTTATCCCGTCCCCAGTTAGCTAACTATTCTAGAGCACTCCCAGAGTTCCTAAGACAACCCCTCTCGTTCAACACCTTGTACCCTAGGTATTTGACTACCTAGGTGCTAAGACTACAAGGCGCCGTAACTTGGTCAGTTACCCGAAACTCTAGAGAGAACTCTAGAATACAGAATCACTGCCACAAACGTATAAGAGAAAACGAAAGGAAAGAAATGAATAGTGAAGTAATTAGTGAGGGTTTGGGGTGAGAGGTAGGGAGGTGGGAGGAGCGAGGAGGGTCATTAGTTGAAAGTGAGAGTTTAGAGATGGGTGGAGGGAGAGGTGTAGATAGGTAGAAGTAGAAGAGTAGATAGAAGTAGAAGAGTAGATAGTAGAAGACGAAATGCTGCCACCATCCATTCATGATCATTACATACAAGACAAGGAATGGAACTTGCCTGTATCACAAAATTCTCAAAGGATGTTATCATGAGTTCATTATTAGTATGTTCCCTCTGTACCATGTATCAACTCCAAACAAGTACTCATTAATATCTTGAATCTAGTAACCACCGAGGCTTTCTCACCTCAACTCAAAATCTCTAGGGAACAAAGTTAAACACAATTTAAATAATAAATTCATAATTATATTTCCCATGAAGTATCATAATTTAGCAATTCAATTAAAATGTTCCAGTTTAATATTTAAAGTGAGTCATCCTCCAAGAATCTGAGAACCCTACAACTTGACTGCCCCTGATCATCACACAACACTTGTAAAACACGACAAGTCACCTTACTGTTCACTCACCAAGTGTCTCTGCCTATAGCGGGATAGAGGGGGGGGGGGGGTCTGTAGTTGACAGAGACTCCCGCCCTGCCGGCCGACAGCCTTCCTGCTAGGCCGTCTCTTCTGCAATCCTGACTGCCGTTCTGTCTGTTAATGCCTCATGCTGGATAGCTCTCCGAGTTTATATTGGGGAACCTAGTAGCTAACTCCGCCCACAAGTAGATAGCCTCCGGCACTACCAAGCCACTCCTTAAACGTCGGCATGTTTGAAGGCTACCCGGCTCCAATTATACGCTTAGCGGAAGCAAGGTGAAATTATCATGATCTGACCTCAGGTCACTTGGGGTCATTAACGGTTAGAGGAGTGAGATCTCAGGCAGACAACTGGCGCCTCTCAGATCCTTGTCTGTGACTCGTGTACTCTATATATATTTTAAATAAACTAACCCAAACACTTTTACAGTGTTACAGCATATATCGACGTTTCAGCCGGATTAGAACGGTTTTACGTGTACATCTTCCATCGGTAATATAAACCAAAAATCAGGAAAATTTTAGTTAATTTTAATGAAAACACATTGATTTTTATCATTTGTATTGGAAGCAACATCTTTATACGTGTTTTCTAGGGTCTAAAAAATACGAAACGTCGCTCTATGATTCGAAGTTAAAATCCTCAAATTTGGTATAATAATGACTTTTTTCACGTTTTTCATGTAGTTTGATATTACGTAAATATATTCATTTTTAACAATATTTCGATACTATTTAATGTAGTATCACGATATGTGATTTGGCCTTCAAATCTCAGATTTTTGTTGTTGGGTGGTGTGGTGTTGAGAGGGGGTATTTGTGGTGTGGTGTTGAGAGGGGGTGTTGGGTAGGGTGGTGTTGAGAGGGGGTGGTGTTGAGAGGGAGGTGTTGGGAGGTGTGTTGTTGAGTGGTGTGGTGTTGAGACGGGGTGTTGGGTTGTGTGGTGTTGTTTAGGGTGGTGTTGAGAGGGGTTGTTGTTTAGGGTGGTGTTGAGAGGGGGTGTTGGATGTGGTGGTGTTGAGAGGGGGTGTTGGGTGGTGTGGTGTTCAGACGGGGTGTTGGGTGGGGTGCTGTTGAGAGGTGGTGTGGGGAGGAGGTGTTGGGTGGTGTGGTGTTGAGAGTGGGTGTTGGGTGTTGTGGTGTTGAGAGGGGGTGTTAGATGGTGTGCTGTTGAGAGGGGGTGTTGGGTGGGGTGGTGTTGAGAGTGGGTGTTCGATGGTGTTGTATTGAGAGGTGGTGTTGGGTGGGGTGGTGTTGAGAGGGGGTGTTAGATGGTGTGGTGTTGAGAGGGGGTATTGGGTGGTGTGGTGTTGAGAAGGGGTGTTGGATGGTATTGGGTTGAGAGGGGGTGTTGGGTTGGGTAGTGTTGAGAGGGGGTGTTGGATGGTGTGGTGTTGAGAGGGGGTGTTGGGTGGGGAGGATTTGAGAGGGGGTGTAGGGTGGGGTGGTGTTGGGTGGTGTGGTGTTGAGAAGGAGGTGTTGGGTGCTGTGGTGTTGAGAGGAAGGTGTTGGGTGGTGTGATGTTGAGAGGGAGGTGTTTGGTGGTTCGGTGTTGAGAGGTGGTGTTGGTGGTGTGGTGTTGGGTGGGGTGGAGTTGAGAAAGGGTGTTGGATGGGGTTGTGGTGCGAGGGGGTGTTGGGTTGTGTGGTGCTGAGGGGGAAGTGTTGGGTGGTGTGGTGTTGAGAGGGAGGTGTTTGGTGGTGTGGTGTTAAGAGGGGGTGTTGGGTGGTGTGGTGTTCAGAGGGGATGTTGGGTGAGATGCTGTTGAGAGTGGGTGGTGTGGAGAGGGGGTGTTGGGTGGTGTTGTGTTGAGAGTGGGTGTTGGGTAGTGTGGTGTTGAGAGGGGGGTGTTGGGTGGTGTGGTGTTGAGAGGGAGGTGTTGGGTGGCGTGGTTTTGAGAGGGGGTGTTGGTTGGTGTGGTGTTCAAACGGGGTGTTGAGTGGGGTGCTGTTGAGAGGAGGTGGTATTGAGAGGGGGTGTTGGATAATGTGGTGTGGAGAGGGGGTGTTGGATGGTGTGGTGTTGAGAGGGGGTGTTGGATGGTGTGGTGTTGAGAGGGGGTGTTGGTTGGGGTGGTGTTGAAAGGGGGTGTTCGATGGTGTTGTGTTGAGAGGGGGTGTTGGTTGGGGTGGTGTTGAGAGGGGGTGTTGGGTGGTGTGGTGTTGAAAATGGGTGTTGGGTGGTGTGGTGTTGAGAGGGAGGCGTTGAGTGGTGTAGTGTTGAGAGGGGGTGTTGGATGGTGTTGTGTTGAGTGGGGGTGTTGGGTGGGGTGCTGTTGAGAAGGGAGTGTTGGGTGGTGTTGTGTTGGGTGGTGTGGTGTTGGGTGGTGTGGTGTTAGGTGGTGTGGTGTTGAGAGGGAGGTGTTGGGTGATGTGGTTTTGAGAGGGGGTGTTGGGTGGTGTGGTGTTGAGAGGGGGTGTTGGGTAGGGTGCTGTTGAGAGGGGGTGGTGTGGAGAGGGGGTGTTGGGTGGTGTGGTGTTGAGATTGGGTGCTGGGTGGTGTGGTGTTGAGAGGGGGTGTTTGGTCGGGTGGTGTTGAGAGGGGGTGTTCGATGGTGTTGTGTTGAGAGGGGGGTGTTGGACGGTGTAGTGTTGAGAGGGGGTGTTGGATGGCGTGGTGTTGAGAGGGGGTGTTGGGTGGTATGGTGTTGAGAGGGAGGTGTTGGGTGGTGTGGTGTTGAGAGAGCGTGTTGGGTGGTGTCGTGTTGAGAGGGAGGTGTTGGGTGGTGTGGTGTTGCGAGGGGGGTGTTGGGTGGTGTGGTGTTGAGAAGGGGTGTTAGATGGTGTGGTGCTGAGAGGGGGTGTTGGGTGATATGGTGTTGTGAGGGAGGTGTTGGGTGGTGTGGTGTTGAGAGGGGGTGTTGGATGGTATGGTGTTGAGAGGGGGTGTTGGGTGGTGTGGTGTTGAGAGGGGGTGTTGGGTGGTGTGGTGTTGAGAGGGAGGTGTTGGGTGGTGTGGTGTGGAGAGGGTGGTGTTGGTGGTGGTTGGTGTTGAGAGGGGGTGTTGGGTGGTGTTGAGAGGGAGGTGGTGGGTGGTGTGTTGTTGAGGGGGGGTGTTGGGTGGCATGGTGTTGAGAGGGAGGTGTTGGGTAGTGTGGTGTTGAGAGGGGGTGTTGGGTGGTGTGGTGTTGAGAAGGAAGTGTTGGGTGGTGTGGTGTTGAGAGGGGGGTGTTTGGTGATGTGTTGTTGAGTGGGAGGTGTTGAATGGTGGTGTTGAGAGGGGGTGTTGGGTGGTGTGTTGTTGAGAGGGGGTGTTGGGTGGAGTGGTGTTGAGAGGGGGTGTTGGGTGGTGTGGTGTTGAGAGGGGGTGTTTGTGGTGTGGTGTTGAGAGGGGGTGTTGGGTAGGGTGGTGTTGAGAGGGGGTGGTGTTGAGAGGGAGGTGTTGGGAGGTGTGTTGTTGAGTGGTGTGGTGTTGAGACGGGGTGTTGGGTTGTGTGGTGTTGTTTAGGGTGGTGTTGAGAGGGGTTGTTGTTTAGGGTGGTGTTGAGAGGGGGTATTGGATGGGGTGGTGTTGAGAGGGGGTGTTGGGTGGTGTGGTGTTCAGACGGGGTGTTGGGTGGGGTGCTGTTGAGAGGTGGTGTGGGGAGGAGGTGAGGGTGTTGCCTCTTGAGGGTGTAGTAGCTTGAGGGTGTAGCCGGTTGAGGGTGTAGCCGCTTGAGGGTGTAGTAAGTTGATTGTGTAGCCGGGTGAGGGTGTAGCAGGGTGAGAGAGTAGCCGCTTGACGGTGTAGCCGCATGAGGGTGTAGCAAGTTGACTGTGTAGCTGGGTGAGAGTGTAGCCGGGTGAGGGTGTAGCAGATTGAGGGTGTAGCCGGTTGTGGGCGTAACAAATTGAGGGTGTAGCCGGTTAAAGGTGTAGCAGGGTGAGAGAGTAGCCAGGTGAGGGTGTAGCAGGGTGAGAGTGTAGCCGGGTGAGGGTATAGAAGGTGAGAGTGTAGCCGGGTGAGGGTGTAACAGGGTGAGGGTGTAGCCGCTTGAGGGTGTAGCAAGTTGATTGTGTAGCCGGGTGAGAGTGTAGCCGGGTGAGGGTGTAGCAGATTGAGGGTGTAGCCGGTTGTGGGCGTAACAAATTGAGGGTGTAGCCGGTTAAAGGTGTAGCAGGGTGAGAGAGTAGCCGGGTGAGGGTGTAGCAGGGGGAGAGTGTAGCCGGGTGAGGGTGTAGAAGGTGAGGGTGTAGCAGGGTGAGCGTGTAGTGGGTGAGAGTGTAGCCGGGTGAGAGTGGTTTTCTTGAGGTTGTCTTGAGATGATTTCGGGGCTTTTTAATGTCCCCGCGGCCCGGTCCTCGACCAGGCCTCCTTCCCCAGGAAGTAGCCCGTGACAGCTGACTAACACCCAGGTACGTATTTCACTGCTAGGTAACAGGGGCATAGGGTGAAAGAAACTCTGCCCATTGTTTCTCGCTGGCGCCAGAGATCGAACTCAGGACCACAGGATCCCAACTCCAGCATGCTGTACTCTCGGCCGACCGGCTCCCCTGTAGTAGTGTAGCAGGGTGAGAGTGTAACCGGGTGAGGATGTAGAGGGTGAGAGTGTAGCCGGGTGAGGGTGTAACAGGGTGAGGGTGTAGAGGGTGCGAGGGTTGCCGGGTGAGGGTGTACAGGGTGAGGGTGTAGCAGGGTGAGAGCGTAGCCGGGTGAGGATGTAGAGGGTGAAAGTGTAGCCGGGTGAGGGTGTAACAGGGTGAGGGTGTAGAGGGTGCGAGGGTAGCCGGGTGAGGGTGTACAGGGTGAGGGTGTAGCAGGGTGAGAGTGTAGCCGGGTGAGGATGTAGAGGGTGAGAGTGTAGCCGGGTGAGGGTGTAGCGGGTGTGTGTAGACAAGTAGAGCATTTAAAAGACTTGGGTGAACTCTCACAGGATGCGGTCAAACCGTCAGAGTTTCATCCAATGTGCAATATTTTAGTTTATTAATATATCTTAATATATGTACATTTGTTCCAACATATATTACAAGACTGCAAGGAAAATACTTATTACACAGTTTAAAATGATTATCTTGCTATAAATTACTTATGTTGGGATTTAAGTTAAAATAAATATTTACAAAAAAATGGCAGCTGAGCAAAATGGAGAAGTTACCGGCAGGTCAAACTGTTCCCCCCTCAGCTGTCTCCAGCCCTGGCAGGACACTAACACACCCTCCTCTGGTTGGTAAGAACTGAAAACCACCACACACACCACCACCACTACAACCCACTACCAACACCACCCTCTCAACACCACACCACCCAACACCCCCTCTCAACACCACTCCACCCAACACCCCCTCTCAACAACACACCACCCAACACCCCCTCTCAACACCACCATTCAACACCTCCCACTCAACAACACATCACCAAACACCCCCCTCTCAACACCACACCACCCAACACTTCCCTCTCAACACCACACCACCCAACACCCCCTCTCAACACCACACTACCCAACACCTCCCTCTCAACACCATGCCACCCAACACCCCCCCTCAACAACACACCACCCACCTGAAGAGTATGATGCAGAGGCTTAAGAGAGGGATGCAGAGGCTTAAGAGAGGGATGCAGAGGCTCAAGAGAGTGATTGAGAGGCTCAAGAGAGCGATGCATCACTCTCGTAAGCCTCTGCATCACTCTCTTGAGCCTCTGCATAACTCTCTTGAGTCTCTGCATCACTCTCTTGAGCCTCTGCATCCGTCTTTTGAGCCTCTGCATCACTTTCCTAAGCCTCTGCATCCCTTTCTTGAGCCTCTGCATCCATCTCTTGAACTCCTGCATCCCTCTCATGAGCCTCTGCATCCCTCTCCTGAGCCTTTGCATCACTCTCTTATGCCTCTGCATCCCTCTATTGAGCCTCTTCATCCCTCTCTTCAGCCCCTGCATCCCTCTGTTGAGCCTCTGAATCCCTCTCTTAAGCCTCTGCATCACTCTCTTCAGCCTCTGCATCACTCTCTTTAGCCTCTGCATCACTCTCTTGAGCTTCTGCATCACTCTCTTGAGCCTCTACATCCCTCTCTTGAGCCTCTGCATCACTCTCTTCAGCCTCTGCATCACTCTCTTGAGCTTCTGCATCACTCTCTTGAGCCTCTACATCCCTCTCATGAGCCTCTGCCTCAGTCTCGTAAGTCTCTGCATCACTCTCTTGAGTCTCTGCATCACTCTCCTGAGCCTCTGTATCCCTCTCTTGAGCCTCTGCAACACTCTCTTCAGCCTCTGCATCACTCTCGTAAACCTCTGAATCACTCTCTTCAGCCTCTCCATCAATCTCTTTAGCCCCTGCATCCCTCTATTGAGTCTCTGCATCCCTCTCTTGAGCCCCTGCATCCCTCTCTTGAGCCTCTGCATCAATCTCTTAAACCTCTGCATCACTCTCTTGAGCTTCTGCATCACTCTCTTGAGCCTCTACATCCCTCTCTTGAGCCTCTGGATCACTCTCGTAAGCCTCTGCATCACTCTCTTGAGCCTCTGCATAACTCTCTTGAGTCTCTGCATCACTCTCTTGAGCCTCTGCAACACTCTCTTCAGCCTCTGCATCACTCTCTTAAGCCTCTGCATCCATCTCTTGAGCCTCTGAATCCCTCTCTTGAGCCTCTGCACCACTCTCTCGAGCCTCTGCATCACTCTCTCGAGCCTCTGCATCACTCTCTTCATCCTCTGCATCCCTCTCTTGAGCATCTGCATCACTCACCTGGCCCCCTGCATCCCTCTCTTTAGCCTCTCCATCTCTCTCTTGAGCCTCTGCATGACCCTCTTAAGCCTCTGCATCCCTATTTTGAGCCTCTGCATCACTTTCTTAAGCCTCTACATCACTTTCTTGAGCCTCTGCATCACTCTCTTGAACTCCTGCATCCCTCTCATGAGTCTCTGCATCCCTCTCCTGACCCTTTGCATCACTCTCGTAAGCCTCTGCATCACTCTACTGAGCCTCTGCATAACACTCTTGAGCCTCTGCATCACTCTCTTGACCCTCTGCATCCCTCTCTTGAGCCTCTGCAACACTCTCTTGAGCCTCTGCATCACTCTCGTAAGCCTCTGCATCACTCTTTTGAGCCTCTGCATAACTCTCTTGATTCTCTGCATCACTCGCTTGAGGCTCTGCATCTCTCTCTTGAGCCTCTGCATCTCTCTCTTCTGCCTCTGCATCACTCTCTTAAGCCTCTGCTTCCCTCTCTTGATCCTCTGCATCACTCTCTTGAGCCTCTGCATCACTCTCTTGAGCCTCTGCATCCCTCTCTTGAGCCTCCCCATCATTCTCCTAAGCCTCTGCATCACTCTCTTGAGCCTCTACAGAGCCTCTGCTCTCTATAGGCTCAAAAGAATGATGTAGAGGCTTAAGAGAAGGATGTAGAGGCTCAAGAGAATGATGAGAGTGATGCAGAGGATCAAGAGAGTGATGCAGAGGCTCGAGAGTGATGCAGAGGCTCAAGAGAGGGATTCAGAGGCTCAAGAGAGTGATGCAGACACTCAAGAGAGTTATGCAGAGGCTCAAGAGAGTCATGCAGAGGATCAAGAGAGGGATGTAGAGACTTACGGGAGTGATGCAGAGGATCAAGAGAGGGATGCAGAGGCTTAAGAGAGTGATGCAATGGCTCAAGAGAGGGATGCAGAGGCTCAAGAGAGAGATGGAGAGTGTCAAGAGAGTGATGCAGGGGCTCAAGAGAGTGATGCAGAGGCTCAAGAGAGAGATGCAGAGGCTCAAGAGAGGGATGCAGAGGCTTAAGAGAGTGATGCTGCAGAGGCTCAAGAGAGTGATGCAGAGGCTTATTAGAGGGATGCCAAGGCTCAAGAGAGTGATGCAGAAGCTCTAAAAATGGATGTAGAGGCACAAGAGAGTGATACAGAGGCTCAAGAGAGTGATGCAGAGGCGTAGGATAATGATGCAGAGGCTCAAGAGAGTGATGCAGAGGCTTACTAGAGGGATGCCAAGGCTCAAGAGAGTGATGCAGAAGCTCTAAAAATGGATGTAGAGGCACAAGAGAGTGATACAGAGGCTCAGGAGAGTGATGCAGAGGCGTAGGATAATGATGCAGAGGCTCAAGTGAGTGATGCAGAGGCTCAAGAGAGTGATGCAGAGGATCAAGAGAGTGATGCAGAGGCTCAAGAGAGTGATGCAGAGGATCAAGAGAGGGAAGCAGAGGCTTAAGAGAGTGATGCAGAGGCAGAAGAGAGAGATGCAGAGACTCTAGAGAGTGATGCAGAGGCTTAAGAAAGTGATGCAGAGACTCAAGAGAGGGATGGAGAGGGTCAAGAAAGTGATGCAGAGGATCAAGAGAGTGATGCACAGGCTTAGGAGAATGATGCAGAGGCTCAAGAGAGGGAAGCAGAGGCTTAAGAGTGTGATGCAGAGCAAGAAGAGAGAGATGCAGAGGCTCTAGAGAGGGATGGAGAGGGTCAAGAAAGTGATGCAGAGGCTCAAGAGAGTGATGCAGAGGCTCAAGAGAGTAATGCAGAGGCTCAGGAGAGGGATTCAGAGGCTCAAGAGAGTGATGCAGACACTCAAGAGAGTTATGGAGAGGCTCAAGAGAGTGATGCAGAGGCTTACGCGAAAAATGCAGAGGATCAAGAGAGGGATGCAGAGGCTTAAGAGACGGATGCAGAGGCTGAAGAGAGTGATGCAGAGGCTCAAGAGAGGGATGCAGAGGCTCAAGAGACTGATTCGGAGGCTTACGAGAGTGATGCAGAGGCTAAAGTGAGTGATGCAAAGGCTTAAGAGAGGGATGCAGAGGCTCAAGAGAGGGATGCAGAGGCTCTATATATGGATGCAGAGGCTCAAGAGAATGATGCAGAGGCTCAAGAGAATGATGCAGAGGCTCAAGAGAATGATGTAGAGGCTTAAGAGAGGGATGCAGAGGCTCAAGAGAATGATGCAGAGGCTCAAGAGCGTGATGCAGAGGATGAAGAGAGGGATGCAGAGGCTCACGAGAGTGATGCAGAGGATCAAGAGAGTGATGCAGAGGCTCATAAGATTGTTGCAGAGGCTCAAGAGAGTGATGCAGAGGCTCACGAGAGTGATGCAGAGGATCAGGAGAGTGATGCAGAGGCATAAGAGAGTGATGCAGAGGGTTAAAAGAGTGATGCAGAGGCTGAAGAGGGAGATGCAGAGGCTTAAGAGAGTGATGCAGAGGCTGAAGAGAGTGATGCAGAGGTTCAAGAGAGTGATGCAGAGGATCAAGAGAGTGATGCAGAGGATCAAGAGAGTGATGCAGAGGCTCAAGAGAGTGATGCAGAGGATCAAGAGAGTGATGCAGATGATCAAGAGAGTGATGCAAAGGATCAAGAGAGTGATGCAGAGGCTTAGGAGGGTTATGCAGAGGCTGAAGAGAGTGATGCAGAGGATAAAGAGAGTGATGCAGACGATCAAGAGAGTGATGCAGAGGCTCGAGAGAGTGATGCAGAGGATCAAGAGAGTGATGCAGAGGCTCGAGATAGTGATGCAGAGGCTTAAGAGAGGGATTCAGAGGCTCAAGAGAGAAATTCAGAGCCTAAAGACAGTGATGCAGAGGCTCAAGAGAGTGATGCAGGAGTTTAAGAGAGAGATGCAGAGGCTCAAGAGAGGGATGCAGAGGCATAAGAAAGTGATGCAGAGGCTCAAAAGAGGGATACAGAGGCTTAAGAGGGTGATGCAGAGGCTCAAGAGAGTGATGCAGAGGCTCAAGAGAGTTATGCAGAGGCTCAAGCGAGCAATGCAGAGGCCCAAGAGAGTGATGCAGAGGCTAAAGTGAGTGATGCAGAGGCTCAGGAGAGTGATGCAAAGGCTTAGGAGAATGATGCAGAGGCTCAAGAGAGGAATGCAGAGGCTGAAGAGAGTGATGCAGAGGGTCAAGAGAGGGATGAAGAGGCTCAAGAGAGTGAATCAGAGGCTTACGAGAGTGATGAAGAGGCTTAAATGAGTGATGCAAAGGCTTAAGAGAGGGATGCAGAGGCTCAAGAGGGGGATGCGGAGGCTCCAGAGAGGGATGCAGAGGCTCAAGAGAGTGATGCAGAGGCTGAAGAGAGAGATGCAGAGGCTTAAGAGAGTGATGCAGAGGCTCAAGGGAGTGAAGCAGAGGCTCAAGAGAATGATGTAGAGGCTTAAGAGAAGGATGCAGAGGCTTAAGAGAGTGATGCAGAGGCTCAAGAGAGTGATGCAGAGGCTCATGAGAGTGATGCAGTGGCTCAAGAGAATGATGCAGAGGCTCAGGAGAGTGATGCAGAGGATCATGAGAGTGATGCAGAGGCTCAAGAAAGTGATGCAGAGGATCAAGAGAGGGAAGCAGAGGCTTAAGAGTGTGATGCAGAGGCTGAAGAGAGTGATGCAGAGGCTCGAGAGAGTGATGCAGAGGCTGAAGAGAGGGATTCAGAGGCTCAAGAGAGTGATGCAGATACTCAATAGAGTTATGCGGAGGCTCAAGAGAGTGATGCAGAGGCTTACGAGAGTGATGCAGAGGATCAAGAGAGCGATGCAGAGGCTTACGAGAGTGATGCAGAGGATCAAGAGAGGGATGCAGAGGCTTACGGGAGTGATGCAGAGGCTCAAGAGAGTGATGCAAAGGCTCAGGAGAATGATGTAGAGGCTTAAGAGAGGGATGCAGAGGCTCAAGCGAATGATGCAGAGGCTCAAGAGAGAGATGCAGAGGATGAAGAGAGGGATGCAGAGGTTTAAGAGAGTGATGCAGAGGCTGAAGAGAGTGATGCAGAGGCTCAAGAGAGTGATGCAGAGGCTCAAGAGAGTGATGCAGAGGCTCTGGAGAGTGATGCAGAGGATCATGAGAGGGAAGCAGAGGCTTAAGAGAGTGATACAGAGGCTGAAGAGAGAGATGCAGAGGCTCTAGAGAGTGATGCAGAGTCTTAAGAGAGTGATGCAGAGGCTCAAGAGAGTGATGCAGAGGATCAAGAGAGTGATGCAGTGGCTCGAGAGAGTGAGGCAGAGGCTCAAGAGAGGGATTCAGAGGCTCAAGAGAGTGATGCAAACACTCAAAAGAGTTATGCAGAGGCTCAAGAGAGTGATGCAGAGGCTTACGAGACTGATGCAGAGGATCAAGAGAGGGATGCAGAGGCTTACGAGAGTGATGCAGAGGATCAGGAGAGGGATGCAGAGGCTTAAGAGAGTGATGCAAAGGCTCAAGTGAGGGATGCAGAGGCTCTAGAGAGGGATGCAAAGTGTCAAGAGAGTGATGCAGAGGCTCAAGAGAGTGATGCAGAGGCTCAAGAGAGTGATGCAGAGGCTCAAGAGAGAGATGCAGAGGCTTAAGAGAGTGATGGAAAGGCTCGAGAGGGATGCAGAGGCTCATAAGAGGGATGCAGGAGTTCAAGAGAGGGATGCAGAGGCTCAAGAGAGGGATGCAGAGGGTTAAGAAAGTGATGCAGAGGCTCAAAAGAGGGATGCAGAGGCTTAAGAGAGGGATGCAGAGGCTCAAGAGAGTGATGCAGAGGCTTAAGAGAGGGATGCAGAGACTTAAGAGAATGATGCAGAGGCTCAAGAGAGTGCTCTGGCTCTCTGCACGTATTCGCAATTTGAAATTACGAATTTTTATACCGAAAATATGCCAGTTACTTAAAGCGGCGATGGATCACATTTTGTCCAAACCCTCCCTGCTGTTTTGAAAATATCCCAAACATCCAAAATTCCACGCTTGAGCCATATTTTGAGCCAAATTCTGGCTCTCTACATGTATACGCAGTTTGAAATTACTAATTTTATACCGAAAATATGCCAAATACTGAGAGCGGCGATGGGTCACAGGTTGCTAATACCCACCCTGCAGTTTTGAAAATATCCCAAACTTCCCAAATTCGACACTTGATCCATATTTTGGGCCAAATTCTGGCTCTCTGCACGTATTCGCAGTTTGAAATTACGAATTTTTATACCGAAAATATGCTAAATACTGAAAGCGGCGATAGGCCACATTTCGCCCCCCCCCCCGTGCAGTTTTCAAAATATCCCAAACATCCCAAATTCGACCCTTGAGACATATATTGGAGTCAAATTCTGGCTCTCTGCTCGTATTCGCAGTTTGAAATTACGACTTTTTATACCCACAATATGCCAAATACTGAAAGCAGCGATGTGTCACATTTTGCCCAAACCCTCCCTGCAGTTTTCAAAATATCCCAAACATCCCAAATTCGACGCTAGAGCAATATTTTGGAGCCAAATTCTCGCTCTCTGCACGTATTCGCAGTTTGAAATTATGGCTTTTTAAACCGAATATATGCCAATTACAGGGAGCAGCGATGGGTCACGTTTTGCCCAAACCCCCCCTTGCAGTTTTCAAAATATCACAAACATCCCAATATCGACGCTTGAGCAATATTTTGGAGCCAAATTCTGGCTCTTTGCACGTATTCGCAGTTTGAAATAATGACATTTAAGCCGAATATATGCCAATTACAGAGAGCAGCGATGGATCACATTTTGCCCAAACTCTCCCTTTAGTTTTTATAATATCCGAAACATCCCAACTTCGACGCTTGAGCCATATTTTGGAGGCAAATTCTGGCTCTCTGCACGTATTCGCAGGATGAAATTACGACTTTTTATACCGAAAATATGCCAGTTACTGAAAGCGGCGATGGATCACATTTTGCCCAATCCCTCCCTGCAGTTTTCAAAATATCCCAAACATCCCAAATTCGACGCTTGAGCCGTATTTTGGAGCCAAATTCTGGCTCTCTACACGTATTCGCAGTATGAAATTACGACTGTTTATACCGAAAATATGCCAATTACTGGGAGAGGCGATGGGTCACATTTTGCCCAAACCCCCCTGCAGTTTTCAAAATATCCCAAACATCCCAAATTCGACAGGCAAGAGGCACTGAACTACAGGCGACAGGCAAGAGGCACTGAACTACAGGCGACAGGCAAGAGGCACTGAACTACAGGCGACAGGCAAGAGGCACTGAACTACAGGCGACAGGCAAGAGGCACTGAACTACAGGCAAGTGTCATTGACTTGTATACCATGCAAGGTGATGGAGAAGATCGTGAGAAAGAACCTGGTAGCACATCTGGAGAGAAGGGACTTCGTGACTAATCGCCAACATGGGTTCAGGGAGGGTAAATCTTGCCTGACAGGCTTAATAGATCACTTGAGACGGGAGACCTACCAGAATTATGGAAGACGGCGAATGTGGTCCCAATATACAAAAAAGGCGACAGGAGAAGGCACTGAACTACAGGCCAGTGTTTTTCACTTGTATACCATGCAAGGTGATGGAAAAGATCAGAAAAAGTGAGAAAAAACCTGGTAGCACATTTGGAGAGAAGGGAGAGAGTGATGGGATATTTTGAAAACTGCAGGGAGGGTTTGGGCAAAATGTGACCCATCGCCGATTTCAGTAACTGGCATATTTTCGGTATAAATAAACGTAATTTCAAACTGCGAATACGTGCAGAGAGCGAGAATTTGGCTCCAATTTATTGCTGAAGCGTCGATATTGGGATGTTTGTGATATTTTGAAAACTGCAAGGGGGGGTTTGGGCAAAACGTGACCCATCGCTGCTCCCTGTAATTGGCATATATTCGGTTTAAAAAGCCATAATTTCAAACTGCGAATACGTGCAGAGAGCGAGAATTTGGCTCCAAAATATTGCTCTAGCGTCGAATTTGGGATGTTTGGGATATTTTGAAAACTGCAGGGAGGGTTTGGGCAAAATGTGACACATCGCTGCTTTCAGTATTTGGCATATTGTGGGTATAATAAGTCGTAATTTCAAACTGCGAATACGTGCAGAGAGCCAGAATTTGACTCCAATATATGTCTCAAGGGTCGAATTTGGGATGTTTGGGATATTTTGAAAACTGCAGGGGGGGGGGGGGCGAAATGTGGCCTATCGCCGCTTTCAGTATTTAGCATATTTTCGGTATAATAATTCGTAATTTCAAACTGCGAATACGTGCAGAGAGCCAGAATTTGGCCTAAAATATGGATCAAGCGTCGAATTTGGGATGTTTGGGATATTTTCAAAACTGCAGGGTGGGTATTAGCAACCTGTGACCCATCGCCGCTCTCAGTATTTGGCATATTTTCGGTATAAAATTAGTAATTTCAAACTGCGTATACATGTAGAGAGCCAGAATTTGGCTCAAAATATGGCTCAAGCGTGGAATTTTGGATGTTTGGGATATTTTCAAAACAGCAGGGAGGGTTTGGACAAAATGTGATCCATCGCCGCTTTAAGTAACTGGCATATTTTCGGTATAAAAAGTCGTAATTTCAAATTGCGAATACGTGCAGAGAGCCAGATCACTCTCTTGAGCCTCTGCATCATTCTCTTAAGTCTCTGCATCCCTCTCTTAAGCCTCTGCATCCCTCTCTTGAGCCTCTGCATCCCTCTCTTGAACTCCTGCATCCCTCTTATGAGCCTCTGCATCCCTCTCGAGCCTTTCCATCACTCTCTTAAGCCTCTGCATCACTCTCTTGAGCCTCTGCATCACTCTCTTGAGCCTCTACATCACTCTCTTGACCCTCTGCTTCACTCTCTTGAGCCTCGGCATCCCTCTCTTAAGCCTCTGCATCTCTCTCTTCAGCCTCTGCATTACTCTCTTGAGCCTCTGCATCACTCTCTTGAGCCTCTGCATCACTCTCCAGAGCCTCTGCATCACTCTCTTGAGCCTCTGCATCACTCTCTTGAGACTCTGCATCACTCTCTTCAGCCTCTGCATCACTCTCTTCAGCCTCTGCATCACTCTCTTAAGCCTCTGCATCCCTCTCTTCATCATCTGCATCTCTCTCTTGAGCCTCTGCATCTTTCTCATGAGTCTCTGCATCCCTCTCTTAAGCCTCTACATCATTCTCTTGAGCCTCTGCATCACTCTCTTGAGCCTCTGCATCACTCTCGTAAGCCTCTGCATCCCTCTCTTGAACTCCTGCATCCCTCTTATGAGCCTCTGCATCCCTCTCGAGCCTTTCCATCACTCTCTTAAGCCTCTGCATCACTCTCTTGAGCCTCTGCATCACGCCTCTTAATCCGCTTGACCATCAAGGCCGGACAAAAGGAAGTGATAGCCGAAGCTATTTTAACCACTTCCCCGCCGGCAACTCGGATGGTAATCTTGGGCATAGCATTTCACCAAATCACCTCATTCTTTGGGGCACACGTGAGGAACACAAATGCGAACAAGCCTGAATGGTCCCCAGGACTATATGTGACTGAAAACTCACACCCCAGAAGTGACTCGAACCCATACTCCCAGGAGCAACGCAACTGGTAACTACAAGGCGCCTTAATCCGCTTGACCATCACGGCCGGACAAAAGGAAGTTATAGCCGAAGCTATTTTAACTACTTCCCCGCCGGCAACTCGGATGGTAATCTTGGGCATAGCATTTCACCCAATCACCTCATTCTTTGGGGCACACGTGAGGAACACAAATGCGAACAAGCCTGAATGGTCCCCAGGACTATATGCGACTGAAAACTCTTAGGGTCTAAAAAATACGAAACGTAGCTCTGATTCGAAGTTAAAATCCTCAAATTTGGTATAATAATGACTTTTGTCACGTTTTTCTGTAGTTTGATATTACGTATATATATTCTTTTTTACCAATATTTCGATACTATTTCATGTAGTATCACGATATGTGATTTTGCCCTCAAATCTCAGATTTTCGCATAATATTGCATTTTAAGCAAGTTTTCTTGCATTTTGTTTCGTACTAAAAATCATTGAATTCAGCAATATTTTGACGTTTATCATCCCCTTTTCCTTTATGTGATATAAACAAAATATCATCGAATTAGGCAATATTTTGCTGTTTTTCAACGTTTTTGTGATTTTTCAGTTTATTGCTATTAATTCATTAAATATACGATAAAAATGATGCAAACACATAATTGATTAAAAATTAACCTTAAACTCTTCATTTTCTATCAACAATTTGTTTCTCGTTAAAATACTGAGTAAGATATTGGAAAGGGGAGAAGTTCTGTTTTTATGGCATACATCGACGTTTCAGCCGGATTAGAGCGGTTTTACGTGTACATCTTCCATCGGTAATATGAACGGAAAATCAGGAACATTTCAGTTAATTCTAATGAAAACACATTGATTTTTATCATTTGTATTTGAAACAACATTGTCATATGTCTTTTCTTGGATCTAAATAATACGAAACCTCGCTCTATGATTTGAAGTTAAAATCCTCAAATATGGTATTATAGTGACTTTTTCACGTTATTCATGTAGTGTGATTTTACATATATATATTCGTTTTTACCAATATTTCGATACTACTTCATGTTTTCTCACGATATGTGATTTGGCCTTCAAATCTCAGATTTTCGCATAATATTGCATTTTAAGCAAGTTTTCTTGCATTTTGTTTCGTACTAAAAATCATCGAATTCATCAATATTTTGACGTTTATCATCCCCTTTTCCTTTATGTGATATAAACAAAATATCATCGAATTAGGCAATATTTTGCTGTTTTTCCACGTTATTGTGAATTTTCAGTTTATTGCTATTAATACATTAAATATACGATAAAAATGATGCAAACACACAATTGATTAGAAATTAACCTTAAACACTTGATTTTCAATCAACTATTTGTTTCTCGTTAAAATACTGAGTAAGATATTGGAAAGGGGAGAAGTTCTGTTTTTATAGCATACATCGACGTTTCAACCGGATTAGAGCGGTTTTACGTGTACATCTTCCATCGGTAATATAACCCGAAAATCAGGAACATTTTAGTTAATTTTAATGAAAACACATTGATTTTAATCATTTGTATTGGAAGCAACATCTTTATACGTGTTTTTTAGGGTCTAAAAAATACGAAACGTAGCTCTGATTCGAAGTTAAAATCCTCAAATTTGGTATAATAATGACTTTTGTCACGTTTTTCTGTAGTTTGATATTACGTATATATATTCTTTTTTACCAATATTTCGATACTATTTCATGTAGAATCACGATATGTGATTTTGCCTTCAAATCTCCGATTTTCGCATAATATTGCATTTTAAGCAAGTTTTCTCGCATTTTGTTTCCTACTAAAAATCATCGAATTCAGCAATATTTTGACGTTAAAAAGTCGTAATTTCAAACTGCGAATACGTGCAGAGTGCCAGAATTTGGCTCCAAAATATGACTCAAGCGTCGAATTTGGGATATTTGGGATATTTTGAAAACTGCAGGGAGTGTTTGGGCAAAATGTGATCCATCACCGCTCTCAGAAATTGGTATATTTTCGGTATAAAATTCGTAATTTCAAACTGCGAATACGTGCAGAGAGCCAGAATTCGGCTCCAAAATATGTCTCAAGGGTCGAATTTGGGATGTTTTCGATATTTTGAAAACTGCAGGGAGGGTTTTGGCAAAATGTGATCCATCGTCGCTCTCAGTAATTGGCATATTTTCGGTAAAAAAAATCGTAATTTCAAACTACGAATACGTGCTGAGAGCCAGAATTTGGCTACAAAATATTGCTCAAGGGTCGAATTTGGGATGTTTGGGATATTTTGAAAACTGCAGGGGGGTTTGGGCAAAATGTGACCTATCGCTGCTTTTAGTTATTGGCATATTTTCAGTATAAAAATTCGTAATTTCAAACTGCGAATACGTGCAGAGAGTCAGAATTTGGCTCCAAAATTAGGATCAAGAGTCGAATTTGGGATGTTTGGGGTATTTTGAAAACTGCAGGGAGGGTTTGGGTAAAATGTGATACATTGCCGCTCTCAGTAATTGGAATTTTTTCGGTATAAAAAGTCGTAATTTCAAACTGTGAATACGTGCAGACAGCCAGAATTTGGCTCCAAAATATAGCTCAAGGATCGAATTTTGGATGTTTGGGATATTTTGCAAACTGCAGGGAGGGTTTGGGCAAAATGTGATCCATCGCAGCTCTCAGATACTAGCATATTTTTGGTATAAAAAGTCGTAATTTCAAACGGCGAATACGTGCAGAGAGCCAGAATTCGGCTCCAAAATATGGCTCAAGGATCGAATTTGGGATGTTTGGGATATTATGAAAACTGCATGGGGGTTTGGGCAAAATGTGACCCATCGCTGCTTTCAGTAATTGGCATATTTTCAGTATAAAAAGTCGTAATTTCAAACTGCGAATACGTGCAGAGAGCCAGAATTTGGCTCCAAAAAGAGGCTGAAGGTTCGAATTTGGGATGTTTGCGATATTTTGAAAACTGCAGGGAGGGTTTGGGAAAAATGTGATCCATCGTCGCTGTCAGTAATTAACATATTTTCGGTATAAAAAGGCGTAATTTCAAACTGCGAATACGTGCAGAGAGCCAGAATTTGGCTACAAAATATGACTCAAGCGTCGAATTTGGGATGTTTGGGATATTATGAAAACTGCAGGGAGTGTTTGGGCAAAATGTGATCCATCGCCGCTTTCAGTAATATGTATATTTTCGGTATAAAAAGTCGTAATTTCAAACTGCGAATACGTGAAGAGAGTCAGAATTTGGCTCCAAAAGTAGGATCAAAGGTCGAATTTGGGATGATTTGGATATTTGGCAAGCTGCAGGGAGGGTTTGGGCAAAATGTGATCCATCGCCGCTCTCAGTAATTGGCATATTTTCAGTAAAAATTCGTAATTTCAAACTGCGAATACGTGCAGAGAACCAGAATTTGGCTCCTAAATATGACTCAAGCGTCGAATTTGGGATTTTTTGGATATTTTGAAAACTGCAGGGAGTGTTTGGGCAAAATGTGATCCATCGCCGCTTTCAGTAATTGGTATATTTTCGGTAAAAAAAGTCGTAATTTTAAACTGCGAATACGTGCTGAGAGCCAGAATTTGGCTAAAAAATATTGCTCAAGCGTCTAATTTGTTATGTTTTGGATATTTTGAAAATTGCAGTTAGGGTTTGGGTAAAAGGTGATCCATCGCCGCTCTCAGTAATTGACATTTTTTCGGTATAAAAAGTCGTAATTTCAAACTGCGAATACGTGCAGACAGCCAGAATTTGGCTCCAAAATTCAGCCTCTGCATCATTCTCTTCAGCCTCTGCATCCCTCTCTTGTGCCTTTAAAACACTCTCTTAAGCCTCTGCATCCCTCTCTTGAGCCTCTGCATCACTATCAAGAGCCTCTGCATCCCTCTCTTGAGCCTCTGCATCCTTCTCTTGAGCCTCTGCATCCCTCTCTTGAGCCTCTGCATCCCTCTCTTGAACCTCTGCAACCCTCTCTAAAGCCTCTGCATCACTCTCTTCAGCCTCTGCATCACTCTCTTCAAAATGTGATCCTTCGCCGCGTTCAATAATTGGCTTATTTTCCGTATAAAAAGTAGTCATTTCAAACTGCGAATACGTGCAGAGAGTCAGAATTTGGTTACAAAATATAGCTCAAGGGTCGAATTTGGGATGTTTGGGAAATTTTGAAAACTGCAAGGGGGTTTTGGCAAAATGTGACCTATCGCTGCTTTTAATTATTGACATATTTTCAGTATAAAAATTCGTAATTTCAAACTGCGAATACGTGCAGAGAGTCAGAATTTAGCTCTAAAATTACGATCAAGGGTCGAATTTGGGATGTTTGGGGTATTTTGAAAACTGCAGGGAGGGTTTGGGCAAAATGTGATTCATAGCTGCTCTCAGTAATTGGCATTCTTTCGGTATAAAAAGTCGTAATTTCAAACTGCGAATACTTGCAGACAGCCAGAATTTGGCTCCAAAATATAGCTCAAAGGTCGAATTTGGGATGTTTGAGATATTTTGAAAAGTGCAGGGAGGGTTTGGGCAAAATGTGATCCATCGCCGCTTTCAGTAATTGGCATATTTTCCGTATAAAAATTCGTAATTTCAAACTGGGAATACGTGCAGAGAGCCAGAATTTGGCTCCAAAATATAGCTCAATGGTCGAATTTGGGATGTTTGGGATATTTTGAAAACTGCAGGGAGGGTTTGGGCAAAATGTGATCCATCGCCGCTTTCAGTAATTGGCATATTTTCGGTATAAAAAGTCGTAATTTCAAACTGGGAATACGTGCAGAGAGCAGGAATTTGGCTTCAAAATATGGCTCAAGGGTCGACTTTTAGATGTTTTGGATATTTTGAAAAGTGCAGGGAGGGTTTGGACAAAATGTGATCCATCGCCGCTCTTAGTAATTGGCATATTTTCAGTATAAAAAGTCGTAATTTCAAACTGCGAATACGTGCAGAGTGCCAGAATTTGGCTCCAAAATATGACTCAAACTTCGAATTTGGGATATTTAGGATATTTTGAAAACTGCAGGGAGTGTTTGGGCAAAATGTGATCCATCGCTGCTCTCAGAAATTGGTATATTTTCGGTATAAAAAGTCGTAATTTCAAACTGCGAATACGTGCAGAGAGCCATAATTCGGCTCCAAAATATGGCTCAAGGGTCGAATTTGGGATGTTTTCGATATTTTGAAAACTGCAGGGAGGGTTTGGGCAAAATGTGATCCATCGTCGTTCTCAGTAATTGGCATATTTCGGTATAAAAAATCGTAATTTCAAACTGCGAATACGTGCAGAGAGCCAGAATTTGCCTACAAAATATTGCTCAAGGGTCGAATTTAGGATGTTTGGGATATTTTGAAAACTGCAGGGGGGTTTGGGCAAAATGTGACCTATCGCTGCTTTTAGTTATTGGCATATTTTCAGTATAAAAATTCGTAATTTCAAACTGCGAATACGTGCAGAGAGTCAGAATTTGGCTCCAAAATTATGATCAAGGGTCGAATTTGGGATTTTTGGGGTATTTTGAAAACTGCAGGGAGAGTTTGGGTAAAATGTGATACATTGCCGCTCTCAATAATTGGAATTTTTTCGGTATAAAAAGTCGTAATTTCAAACTGCGAATACGTGCAGACAGCCAGAATTTGGCTCCAAAATAAACCTCAAGGATCGAATTTGGGATGTTTGGGATATTTTGAAATCTGAAGAGGGGGTTTTGGCAAAATGTGACCCATCGCCGCTCTCAGTAATTGGCATATTGTCGGTATAAAATGAAATATTTCAAACTGCGAATACGTGCAGAGAGCCCGAATTTGACTCCAAAATATGTCTCAAGCGTCGAATTTGGGATGTTTGAGACATTTTGAAAACTGCAGGGGGTGTTTGGGCAAAATGTGACCCATCGCTGCTTTCAGTGATTGGCATATTTTCAGTATAAAAATTCGTAATTTCAAACTGGGAATACGTACAGAGAGCCAGAATTTGGCTCCAAAATATAGCTCAAGGGTCGAATTTGAGATGTCTGTGATATTTTGAAAACTGCAGGGAGGGTTTGGGCAAAATGTGATCCATCGCCGCTTTCAGTAATTGGCATATTTTCGGTATAAAAAGTCGTAATTTCAAACTGCGAATACGTTCAGAAAGCCAGAATTTGGCTCCAAAATATGGCTCAAGCGTGGAACTTAGAATGTTTAGGATATTTTGAAAACAGCAGGAAGGGTTAGGGCAAAATGTGATCCATCGCTGATTTCAGTAATTGTCATATTTTCGGTATAAAAAGTCGTAATTTCAAACTGCGAGTACGTGGAGAAAGCCAGAATTTGGTTAAAAAATTTAGCTCAAGGGTCGAATTTTGGATGTTTGGGATATTTTGCAAACTGCAGGGAGGGTTTGGGCAAAATGTGATCCATCGCAGCTCTCAGATACTAGCATATTTTTGGTATAAAAAGTCGTAATTTCAAACTGCGAATACGTTCAGAAAGCCAGAATTCGGCTCCAAAATATGGCTCAAGGATCGAATTTGGGATGTTTGGGATATTATGAAAACTGCATGGGGGTTTGGGCAAAATGTGACCCATCGCTGCTTTCAGTAATTGGCATATTTTCAGTATAAAAAGTCGTAATTTCAAACTGCAAATACGTGCAGAGAGCCAAAATTTGGCTCCAAAATGAGGCTGAAGGTTCGAATTTGGGGTGTTTGCGATATTTTGAAAACTGCAGGGAGGGTTTGGGAAAAATGTGATCCATCGTCGCTCTCAGTAATTAACATATTTTCGGTATAAAAAGTCGTAATTTCAAACTGAGAATACGTGCAGAGAACCAGAATTTGGCTACAAAATATGACTCAAGCGTCGAATTTGGGATGTTTGGGATATTTTGAAAACTGCAGGGAGTGTTTGGGCAAAATGTGATCCATCGCCGCTTTCAGTAATTGGTATATTTTCGGTATAAAAAGTCGTAATTTTAAACTGCGAATACGTGCTGAGAGCCAGAATTTGGCTAAAAAATATTGCTCAAGCGTCAAATTTGTTATGTTTTGGATATTTTGAAAATTGCAGTTAGGGTTTGGGTAAAAGGTGATCCATCGCCGCTTTCAGTAATTGGCATTTTTTTCGGTATAAAAAGTCGTAATTTCAAACTGCGAATACGTGCATACAGCCAGAATTTGGCTCCAAAATTCAGCCTCTGCGTCATTCTCTTCAGCCTCTGCATTCCTCTCTTGAACTCCTGCATCCCTCTCATGAGCCTGTGCAACACTCTCTTAAGCCTCTGCATCCCTCTCTTGAGCCTCTGCATCACTATCAAGAGCCTCTGCATCCCTCTCTTGAGCCTATGCATCCTTCTCTTGAGCCTCTGCATCCCTCTCTTGAGCCTCTGCATCCCTCTCTTGAACCTCTGCATCCCTCTCTTAAGCCTCTGCATCACTCTCTTCAGCCTCTGCATCACTCTCTTCAAAATGTGATCCTTCGCCGCGCTCAATAATTGGCTTATTTTCCGTATAAAAAGTTGTCATTTCAAACTGCGAATACGTGCAGAGAGTTAGAATTTGGTTACAAAATATAGCTCAAGGGTCGAATTCGGGATATTTGGGAAATTTTGAAAACTGCAAGGGGGTTTTGGCAAAATGTGACCTATCGCTGCTTTTAATTATTGACATATTTTCAGTATAAAAATTCGTAATTTCAAACTGCGAATACGTGCAGAGAGTCAGAATTTAGCTCTAAAATTACGATCAAGGGTCGAATTTGGGATGTTTGGGGTATTTTGAAAACTGCAGGGAGGGTTTGGGCAAAATGTGATACATAGCTGCTCTCAGTAATTGGCATTCTTTCGGTATAAAAATTCGTAATTTCAAACTGCGAATACTTGCAGACAGCCAGAATTTGGCTCCAAAAAATAGCTCAAGGGTCGAATTTGGGATGTTTGGGATATTTTGAAAACTACAGGGGGGTTTGGGCAAAATGGGATGCAGGAGCTCAAGAGAGGGAAGCAGAGGCTCAAGAGAATGATGCAGAGGCTCAAGAGAGGGATGCTGAGGCTCCAGAGAGGGATGCAGAGGCTAAAAAGAGTGTTGCAGAAAGTGAAGAGAGAGATGCAGAGGCTTAAGAGAGATGCCGAGGCTTAAGAGAGTGATGCAGAGGCTCAAATCAGTAATGCAGAGGCTCAAGAGAATGATGTAGAGGCTTAAGAGAGAGATGCAGAGGCTCAAGAGAATGATGCAGAGGCTCAAGAGAGTGATGCTGAGGCTCAAGAGTGTGATGTAAAGGCTCAAGAGAGTGATGCAGAGGCTCAAGAGAGTGATGCTGAGGCTCAAGAGTGTGATGTAAAGGCTCAAGAGAGTGATGCAGAGGCTCAAGAGAGTGATGCATAAGATCATGAGAGTGATGAAGAGGCTCACGAGAGTGATGCAGAGGATCAAGAGAGGTAAGCAGATGCTTAAGAGAGTGATGCAGAGGCCGAAGAGAGTGATGCAGAGGCTTAAGAGAGTGATACAGAGGCTGAAGAGAGTGTTGCAGAGGCTCAGGAGAGAGATGAAGAGGCTCAAGAGAGTGATGCAGAGGCTAAAAAGTGTTGTGCAGAGGCTCAAGAGACTGATGCAGAGGCTTACGAGAGTGATGCAGAGAATCAATTGCGGGATGTAGAGGCTTAAGAGAGTGTTGCAGAGGCTGAAGAGAGTGTTGCATAGGCTTAAGAGAGGGATGCAGAGGCTCAAGAGATTGATGAGGAGGCTCAAGAGAGTGATGCAGAGGCTCAAGAAAGTGATGCAGTGGCTCAAGAGTGATGCAGAGGCTTAAGAGAGGGATGCAGTGGCTCAAGCGAGTGATGCAGAGGCTCAAGAGAATGATGTAGAGGCTAAAGAGAGGGATGCAGAGGCTCAAGAGAATGATGCAGAGGCTCAAGAGCGTGATGCAGAGGATCAAGAGAGGGATGCAAAGGCTTAAGAGTGTGATGCAGAGGCTCAAGAGAGTGATGCAGAGGCTCAAGAGTGTGATGTAAAGGCTCATGAGAGTGATGCAGAGGCTCAAGAGAGTGATGCAGAGGATCATGAGAGTGATGCAGAGGCTCAAGAGAGTGATGCAGAGGATCAAAAGAGGTAAACAGAGGCTTAAGAGAGTGATGCAGAGGCCGAAGAGAGTGATGCAGAGGCTCAAGAGAGTGATGCCGAGGCTGAAGAGAGTGTTGCAGAGGCTCAAGAGAGGGATGCAGAGGCTCAAGAGAATGATGCATAGATATATTTTTGAGATATATACAAGAGTTGTTACATTCTATTACAGCCACTAGTACGCGTAGCGTTTTGGGCAGGTCCCTAGAATACGATCCCCTGCGCGAGGAAACGATTTTTCATCCATGTACACATTTTACTGTTGCGTTAAACAGAGGCTACAGTTAAGGAATTGCGCCCAGTAATTCCTCCCAGTCCAGGATACGAACCCATGACATAGCGCTAACGGAACGCCAGGCGAGTATCTTACCACTACACCACGGAGACTGTAAATCCAAAATCCATATACAAAAAATATGCTAATTACTGAGAGCAGCGATGGATCACATTTTGCCCAAACCCTCCCTACAGATTTCAAAATATCCCCAGCATCCCAAATTCGACCCTTGAGCCATATTTTGGAGCCAAATTCTGGCTCTCTGCACGTATTCGCAGTTTGAAATTACGACTTCTTATACCGAAAAAATGCCATTTACTGAGAGCGGCGATGGATCACATTTTGCCCAAACCCTCCCTACACTTTTCAAAATATCAAAAACATCCCAAATTCGACCCTTGAGCTATATTTTTGAACCAAATTCTGGCTTTCTAAACGTACTCGCCGTTTGAAATTACGACTTTTTATACCGAAAATATGACAATTACTGAAGTCGGCGATGGATCACATTTTGCCCTAACTCTTCCTGCAGTTTTCAAAATATCCCAAACATCCTAAATTCCACGCTCGAGCCATATTTTGGAGCGAAATTCAGGCTTTCTGAACGTATTCGCAGTTTGATATTATTTCATTTTATACTGAAAATATGCCAAATACTGCAAGCAGCGATGGGTCACATTTTGCCCAAACCCCCCTGCAGTTTGCAAAATATCCCAAACATCCCAAATTCGACTCTTGAGCCATATTTTGGAGCCAAATTCTGGCTCTCTGCACGTATTCGCAGTTTGAAATTACGAATTTTTATACTTTTTTTTCTTTGAGATATACACAAGAGTTGTTACATTCAATTACAGCCACTTGTACGCGTAGTGTTTCGGGCAGGTCCCTGGAATACGATTCCCTGCCGCGAAGAATCGTTTTTTCATCCAAGTACACATTTTACTGTTGCGTTAAACAGAGGCTACAGTTAAGGAATTGCGCCCAGTAAATCCTCCCAGTCCAGGATACGAACCCATGACATAGCGCTAACGGAACGCCAGGCGAGTATCTTACCACTACACAACGGAGACTGTAAATCCAAAATTCATATACAAAAAATATGCTAATTACTGAGAGCAGCGATGGATCAAATTTTGCCCAAACCCTCCCTACAGATTTCAAAATATCCCCAGCATCCCAAATTCGACCCTTGAGCCATATTTTGGAGCCAAATTCTGGCTCTCTGCACGTATTCGCAGTTTGAAATTACGACTTTTTACACCGAAAATATGCCAATTACTGAAAGCGGCGATTTATCACATTTTGCCCAAACCCTCCCTGCAGTTTTAAAAATATCCCAAACATCCCAAATTCGACCCTAGAGCTATATTTTGGAGCCAAATTCTGGCTCTCTGTACGTATTCCCAGTTTGAAATTACGAATTTTTATACTGAAAATATTCCAATCACTGAAAGCAGCGATGGGTCACATTTTGCCCAAACCCCCCCTGCAGTTTTCAAAATGTCCCAAACATCCTAAATTCGACGCTTGAGAAATATTTTGGAGTCAAATTTGGGCTCTCTGCTCGTATTCGCAGTCTGAAATTATTTCATTTTATACCGACAACATGCCAATTACTGAGAGCGGCGATGGGTCACATTTTGCCAAAACCCCCTCTGCAGATTTCAAAATATCCCAAACATCCCAAATTCGATCCTTGAGCTATATTTTGGAGCCAAATTCTGTCTGTCTGCACGTATTCGCAGTTTGAAATTACGAATTTTTATACCGAAAAAAATGCCAATTACTGAGAGCGGCAATGTATCACATTTTACCCAAACCCTCCCTGCAGTTTTCAAAATACCCCAAACATCCCAAATACGACCCTTGATCCTAATATTGGAGCCAAATTCTGAATCTCTCCACGTATTCGCAGTTTGAAATTACGAATTTTTATACTGAAAATCTGCCAATAACTAAAAGCAGCGATAGGTCACATTTTGCCCAAACCCCCCTGCAGTTTTCAAAATATCCCAAACATTCCAAATTCGACCCTTGAGCAATTTTTTGTAGCCAAATTCTGGCTCTTTGCACGTATTCGTAGTTTGAAATTACGATTTTTTATACCGAAAATATGCCAATTACTGAGAGCGACGATGGATCACATTTTGCCCAAACCCTCCCTGCAGTTTCCAAAATATACAAAACATCCAAAAGTCGATCCTTGAGCCATATGTTGAAGCCAATTTCTGGCTCTCTGCACGTATTCCCATTTTGAAATTACGTCTTTTTATACCGAAAATATGCCAATTACTGAAAGCGGCGATGGATCACATTTTGCCCAAACCCTCCCTGCAGTTTTCAAAATATCACAGACATCTCAAATTCGACCCTTGAGCTATATTTTGGAGCCAAATTCTGGCTCTCTGTACGTATTCCCAGTTTGAAATTACGAATTTTTATACTGAAAATAGGCCAATCACTGAAAGCAGCGATGGGTCACATTTTGTCCAAACACCCCCTGCAGTTTTCAAAATGTCCCAAACATCCCAAATTCGACGCTTGAGACATATTTTGGAGTCAAATTCGGGCTCTCTGCACGTATTCGCAGTTTGAAATTATTTCATTTTATACCGACAATATGCCAATTACTGAGAGCGGCGATGGGTCACATTTTGCCAAAACCTCCTCTGCAGATTTCAAAATATCCCAAACATCCCAAATTCGATCCTTGAGCTATATTTTGGAGCCAAATTCTGGCTGTCTGCACGTATTCGCAGTTTGAAATTACGACTTTTTATACCGAAAAAATGCCAATTACTGAGAGCGGCAATGTATCACATTTTACCCAAACCCTCCCTGCAGTTTTCAAAATACCCCAAACATCCCTTATTCCTAATTTTGGAGCCAAATTCTGACTCTGCACGTATTCGCAGTTTGAAATTACGACTTTTTATACTGAAAATATGCCAATAACTAAAAGCAGCGATAGGTCACATTTTGCCCAAACCCCCCTGCAGTTTTCAAAATATCCCAAACATCCCAAATTCGACCCTTGAGCAATATTTTGTAGCCAAATTCTGGCTCTCTGCACGTATTCGTAGTTTGAAATTACGATTTTTTATACCGAAAATATGCCAATTACTGAGAGCGACGATGGATCACATTTTGCCCAAACCCTCCCTGCAGTTTTCAAAATATCGAAAACATCCCAAATTCGACCCTTGAGCCATATGTTGAAGCCAATTTCTGGCTGCACGTATTCCCAGTTTGAAATTACGATTTTTTATACAGAAAATATGCCAATTACTGAGAGCGACGATGGATCACATTTTGCCCAAACCCTCCCTGCAGTTTTCAAAATATCGAAAACATCTCAAATTCGACCCTTGAGCCATATTTTGGAGCCGAATTCTGGCTCTCTGCACGTATTCGCAGTTTGAAATTACGACTTTTTATACCGAAAATATACCAATTTCTCAGAGCGGCGATGGATCACATTTTGCCCAAACACTCCCTGCAGTTTTCAAAATATCCCAAATAACCCAAATTCGACGCTTGAGTCATATTTTGGAGCCAAATTCTGGCACTCTGCACGTATTCGCAGTTTGAAATTACGACTTTTTATACTGAAAATATGCCAATTACTAAGAGCGGCGATGGATCACATTTTGTCCAAACCCTCCCTGCACTTTTCAAAATATCCAAAACATCCAAAAGTCGACCCTTGAGCCATATTTTGAAGCCAAATTCCTGCTCTCTGCACGTATTCCCAGTTTGAAATTACGACTTTTTATACCGAAAATATGCCAATTACTGAAAGCGGCGATGGATCACATTTTGCCCAAACCCTCCCTGCAGTTTTCAAAATATCCCAAACATCCCAAATTCGACCATTGAGCTATATTTTGGAGCCAAATTCTGGCTCTCTGCACGTATTCCCAGTTTGAAATTACGAATTTTTATACGGAAAATATGCCAATTACTGAAAGCGGCGATGGATCACATTTTGCCCAAACCCTCCCTGCACTTTTCAAAATATCTCAAACATCCCAAATTCGACCTTTGAGCTATATTTTGGAGCCAAATTCTGGCTCTCTGCACGTATTCCCAGTTTGAAATTACGACTTTTTATACCGAAAATATGCTAGTATCTGAGAGCTGCGATGGATCACATTTTGCCCAAACCCTCCCTGCAGTTTTCAAAATACCCCAAATATCCCAAATTCGACCCTTGATCGTAATTTTAGAGCTAAGTTCTGACTCTCTGCACGTATTCGCAGTTTGAAATTACGAATTTTTATACTGAAAATATGTCAATAATTAAAAGCAGCGATAGGTCACATTTTGCCAAAACCCCCTTGCAGTTTCCAAAATTTCCCAAACATCCCAAATTCGACCCTTGAGCTATATTTTGTAACCAAATTCTGACTCTCTGCACGTATTCGCAGTTTGAAATGACTACTTTTTATACGGAAAATAAGCCAATTATTGAATGCGGCGAAGGATCACATTTAGAAGAGAGTGATGCAGAGGCTGAAGAGAGTGATGCAGAGGCTTAAGAGAGGGATGCAGAAGTTCAAGAGAGGGATGCAGAGGCTCAAGAGAGGGATGCAGAGGCTCAAGAGAAGGATGCAGAGGCTCAAGAGAGGGATGCAGAGGCTCTTGATAGTGATGCAGAGGCTCAAGAGAGGGATGCAGAGGCTTAAGAGAGTGTTTTAAAGGCTCAAGAGAGGGATGCAGAGGCTCATGAGAGGGATGCAGGAGTTTAAGAGAGGAATGCAGAGGCTGAAGAGAATGATGCAGAGGCTGAATTTTGGAGCCAAATTCTGGCTGTCTGCACGTATTCGCAGTTTGAAATTACGACTTTTTATACCGAAAAAATGCCAATTACTGAGAGCGGCGATGGATCAATTTTTACCCAAACCCTAACTGCAATTTTCAAAATATCCAAAACATAACAAATTTGACGCTTGAGCAATATTTTTTAGCCAAATTCTGGCTCTCAGCACGTATTCGCAGTTTAAAATTACGACTTTTTATACCGAAAATATACCAATTACTGAAAGCGGCGATGGATCACATTTTGCCCAAACACTCCCTGCAGTTTTCAAAATATCCCAAAAATCCCAAATTCAACGCTTGAGTCATATTTAGGAGCCAAATTCTGGTTCTCTGCACGTATTCGCAGTTTGAAATTACGACTTTTTTTACTGAAAATATGCCAATTACTGAGAGCGGCGATGGATCACATTTTGCCCAAACCCTCCCTGCAGCTTGCCAAATATCCAAATCATCCCAAATTCGACCTTTGATCCTAATTTTTGAGCCAAATTCTGACTCTCTTCACGTATTCGCAGTTTGAAATTACGACTTTTTATACCGAAAATATACATATTACTGAAAGCGGCGATGGATCACATTTTGCCCAAACACTCCCTGCAGTTTTAATAATAACCCAAACATCCCAAATTCGACGCTTGAGTCATATTTTGTAGCCAAATTCTGGCTCTCTGCACGTATTCGCAGTTTGAAATTACGCCTTTTTATACCGAAAATATGTTAATTACTGACAGCGACGATGGATCACATTTTTCCCAAACCCTCCCTGCAGTTTTCAAAATATCGCAAACATCCCAAATTCGAACCTTCAGCCTCTTTTTGGAGCCAAATTCTGGCTCTCTGCACGTATTCGCAGTTTGAAATTACGACTTTTTATACTGAAAATATGCCAATTACTGAAAGCAGCGATGGGTCATATTTTGCCCAAACCCCCATGCAGTTTTCATAATATCCCAAACATCCCAAATTCGATCCTTGAGCCATATTTTGGAGCCGAATTCTGGCTCTCTGCACGTATTCGCCGTTTGAAATTACGACTTTTTATACCAAAAATATGCTAGTATCTGAGAGCTGCGATGGATCACATTTTGCCCAAACCCTCCCTGCAGTTTGCAAAATATCCCAAACATCCAAAATTCGATCCTTGAGCTATATTCTGGAGCCAAATTCTGGCTGTCTGCACGTATTCGCAGTTTGAAATTACGACTTTTTATACCGAAAAAATTCCAATTACTGAGAGCGGCAATGTATCACATTTTACCCAAACCCTCCCTGCAGTTTTCAAAATACCCCAAACATCCCAAATTCGACCCTTGATCCTAATTTTGGAGCCAAATTCTGACTCTCTGCACGTATTCGCAGTTTGAAATTACGAATTTTTATACTGAAAATATGCCAATAACTAAAAGCAGCGATAGGTCACATTTTGCCCAAACCCCCCTGCAGTTTTCAAAATATCCCAAACATCCCAAATTCGACCCTTGAGCAATATTTTGTAGCCAAATTCTGGCTCTCTGCACGTATTCGTAGTTTGAAATTACGATTTTTTATACCGAAAATATGCCAATTACTGAGAGCGACGATGGATCACATTTTGCCAAAACCCTCCCTGCAGTTTTCAAAATATCGAAAACATCCCAAATTCGACCCTTGAGACATATTTTGGAGCCGAATTCTGGCTCTCTGCACGTATTCGCAGTTTGAAATTACGACTTTTTATACCGAAAATATACCAATTTCTGAGAGCGGTGATGGATCACATTGATCACATGGATATTTTTTTTATATCACATAAAGGAAAAGGGGATGATAAACGTCAAAATATTGCTGAATTCGATGATTTTTAGTACGAAACAAAATGCAAGAAAACTTGCTTAAAATGCAATATTATGCGAAAATCTGAGATTTGAAGGCCAAATCACATATCGTGAGAAAACATGAAGTAGTATCGAAATATTGGTAAAAACGAATATATATACGTAAAATTACACTACATGAATAACGTGAAAAAAAGTCACTATATTACCATATTTGAGGATCTTAACTTCAAATCATAGAGCGAGGTTTCGTATTACTTAGATCCAAGAAAAGACATATGACAATGTTGTTTCAAATACAAATGATAAAAATCAATGTGTTTTCATTAGAATTAACTGAAATGTTCCTGATTTTCCGTTCATATTACCGATGGAAGATGTACACGTAAAACCGCTCTAATCCGGCTGAAACGTCGATGTATGCAATAAAAACAGAACTTCTCCCCTTTCCAATATCTTACTCAGTATTTTAACGAGAAACAAATAGTTGATTGAAAATCAAGTGTTTAAGGTTAATTTCTAATCAATTGTGTGTTTGCATCATTTTTATCGTATATTTAATGTATTAATAGCAATAAACTGAAAATTCACAATAACGTGGAAAAACAGCAAAATATTGCCTAATTCGATGATATTTTGTTTATATCACATAAAGGAAAAGGGGATGATAAACGTCAAAATATTGATGAATTCGATGATTTTTAGTACGAAACAAAATGCAAGAAAACTTGCTTAAAATGCAATATTATGCGAAAATCTGAGATTTGAAGGCCAAATCACATATCGTGAGAAAACATGAAGTAGTATCGAAATATTGGTAAAAACGAATATATATACGAAAATCACACTACATGAATAACGTGAAAAAAGTCACTATAATACCATATTTGAGGATTTTAACTTCAAATCATAGAGCGAGGTTTCGTATTATTTAGATCCAAGAAAAGACATATGACAATGTTGTTTCAAATACAAATGATAAAAATCAATGTGTTTTCATTAGAATTAACTGAAATGTTCCTGATTTTCCGTTCATATTACCGATGGAAGATGTACACGTAAAACCGCTCTAATCCGGCTGAAACGTCGATGTATGCCATAAAAACAGAACTTCTCCCCTTTCCAATATCTTACTCAGTATTTTAACGAGAAACAAATTGTTGATAGAAAATGAAGTGTTTAAGGTTAATTTTTAATCAATTATGTGTTTGCATCATTTTTATCGTATATTTAATGAACTAATAGCAATAAACTGAAAAATCACAAAAACGTTGAAAAACAGCAAAATATTGCCTAATTCGATGATATTTTGTTTATATCACATAAAGGAAAAGGGGATGATAAACGTCAAAATAATGCTGAATTCGATGATTTTTAGTACGAAACAAAATGCAAGAAAACTTGCTTAAAATGCAATATTATGCGAAAATCTGAGATTTGAGGGCAAAATCACATATCGTGATACTACATGAAATAGTATCGAAATATTGGTAAAAAAGAATATATATACGAAATATCAAACTACAGAAAAACGTGACAAAAGTCATTATTATACCAAATTTGAGGATTTTAACTTCGAATCAGAGCTACGTTTCGTATTTTTTAGACCCTAAGAGTTTTCAGTCGCATATAGTCCTGGGGACCATTCACGCTTGTTCGCATTTGTGTTCCTCACGTGTGCCCCAAAGAATGAGGTGATTTGGTGAAATGCTATGCCCAAGATTACCATCCGAGTTGCCGGCGGGGAAGTAGTTAAAATAGCTTCGGCTATAACTTCCTTTTGTCCGGCCGTGATGGTCAAGCGGATTAAGGCGCCTTGTAGTTACCAGTTGCGTTGCTCCTGGGAGTATGGGTTCGAGTCACTTCTGGGGTGTGAGTTTTCAGTCACATATAGTCCTGGGGACCATTCAGGCTTGTTCGCATTTGTGTTCCTCACGTGTGCCCCAAAGAATGAGGTGATTTGGTGAAATGCTATGCCCATGATTACCATCCGAGTTGCCGGCGGGGAAGTGGTTAAAATAGCTTCGGCTATCACTTCCTTTTGTCCGGCCTTGATGGTCAAGCGGATTAAGAGGCGTGATGCAGAGGCTCAAGAGAGTGATGCAGAGGCTTAAGAGAGTGATGGAAAGGCTCGAGAGGGATGCAGAGGCTCATAAGAGGGATGCAGGAGTTCAAGAGAGGGATGCAGAGGCTTACGAGAGTGATGCAGAGGCTCAAGAGAGTGATGCAGAGGCTCAAGAGAATGATGTAGAGGCTTAAGAGAGGGATGCAGAGGCTCATGAGAAAGATGCAGAGGCTCAAGAGAGAGATGCAGATGATGAAGAGAGGGATGCAGAGGCTTAAGAGAGTGATGCAGAGGCTGAAGAGAGTGATGCAGAGGCTGAAGAGAGTGATGCAGAGTCTCAAGAGAGTGATGCAGAGGCTCAAGAGAGTGATGCAGAGGCTCTGGAGAGTGACGCAGAGGCTCAAGAGAGTGATGCAGAGGCTCAAGAGAGTGATGCAGAGGCTGAAGAGAGAGATGCAGAGGCTTAAGAGAGGGATGCCGAGGCTCAAGAGAGTGATGCAGAGGGTCAAGAGAGTGATGTAGAGGCTCAAGAGAGTGATGCAGAGGCTCAAGAGAGTGATGCAGAGGGTTAACAGAGTGATGGAAAGGCTCGAGAGGGATGCAGAGGCTCATAAGAGGGATGCAGGAGTTCAAGAGAGGGATGCAGAGGTTCAAGAGAGGGATGCAGAGGCTTAAGAAAGTGATGCAGATGCTCAAAAGAGGGATGCAGAGGCTTAAGAGAGGGATGCAGAAGCTCAAGAGAGTGATGCAGAGGCTTAAGAGAGGGATGCAGAGACTTAAGAGAATGATGCAGAGGCTCAAGAGAGTGCTCTTGCTCTCTGCACGTATTCGCAGTTTAAAATTATGACTTTTTAAACCGAATATATGCCAATTACAGGGAGCAGCGATGGGTCACATTTTGCCTAAACCCCCCCTTGCAGTTTTCAAAATATCCCAAACATCCCAAATCCGACGCTTGAGCCATATTTTGGAGGCAAATTCTCGCTCTCTGCACGTATTGGCAGTTTGAAATTACGTTTATTTATACCGAAAATATGCCAGTTACTGAAATCGGCGATGGGTCACATTTTGCCCAAACCCTCCCTGCAGTTTTCAAAATATCCCATCACTCTCTCCCTTCTCTCCAAATGTGCTACCAGGTTTTTTCTCACTTTTTCTGATCTTTTCCATCACCTTGCATGGTATACAAGTGAAAAACACTGGCCTGTAGTTCAGTGCCTCCTCCTGTCGCCTTTTTTGTATATTGGGACCACATTCGCCGTCTTCCATAATTCTGGTAGGTCTCCCGTCTCAAGTGATCTATTAAGCCTGTCAGGCAAGATTTACCCTCCCTGAACCCATGTTGGCGATTAGTCACGAAGTCCCTTCTCTCCAGATGTGCTACCAGGTTCTTTCTCACGATCTTCTCCATCACCTTGCATGGTATGCAAGTCAATGACACTTGCCTGTAGTTCAGTGCCTCTTGCCTGTCGCCTGTAGTTCAGTGCCTCTTGCCTGTCGCCTGTAGTTCAGTGCCTCTTGCCTGTCGCCTGTAGTTCAGTGCCTCTTGCCTGTCGCCTGTAGTTCAGTGCCTCTTGCCTGTCGAATTTGGGATGTTTGGGATATTTTGAAAACTGCAGGGGGGTTTGGCAAAATGTGACCCATCGCCTCTCCCAGTAATTGGCATATTTTCGGTATAAACAGTCGTAATTTCATACTGCGAATACGTGTAGAGAGCCAGAATTTGGCTCTAAAATACGGCTCAAGCGTCGAATTTGGGATGTTTGGGATATTTTGAAAACTGCAGGGAGGGATTGGGCAAAATGTGATCAATCGCCGCTTTCAGTAACTGGCATATTTTCGGTATAAAAAGTCGTAATTTCATCCTGCGAATACGTGCAGAGAGCCAGAATTTGCCTCCAAAATATGGCTCAAGCGTCGAAGTTGGGATGTTTGGGATATTATAAAAACTAAAGGGAGAGTTTGGGCAAAATGTGATCCATCGCTGCTCTCTGTAATTGGCATATATTCGGCTTAAATGTCATTATTTCAAACTGCGAATACGTGCAAAGAGCCAGAATTTGGCTCCAAAATATTGCTCAAGCGTCGATATTGGGATGTTTGTGATATTTTGAAAACTGCAAGGGGGGGTTTGGGCAAAACGTGACCCATCGCTGCTCCCTGTAATTGGCATATATTCGGTTTAAAAAGCCATAATTTCAAACTGCGAATACGTGCAGAGAGCGAGAATTTGGCTCCAAAATATTGCTCTAGCGTCGAATTTGGGATGTTTGGGATATTTTGAAAACTGCAGGGAGGGTTTGGGCAAAATGTGACACATCGCTGCTTTCAGTATTTGGCATATTGTGGGTATAAAAAGTCGTAATTTCAAACTGCGAATACGTGCAGAGAGCCAGAATTTGACTCCAATATATGTCTCAAGGGTCGAATTTGGGATGTTTGGGATATTTTGAAAACTGCAGGGGGGGGGGCGAAATGTGGCCTATCGCCGCTTTCAGTATTTAGCATATTTTCGGTATATAAATTCGTAATTTCAAACTGCGAATACGTGCAGAGAGCCAGAATTTGGCCCAAAAATATGGATCAAGCGTCGAATTTGGGATGTTTGGGATATTTTCAAAACTGCAGGGTGGGTATTAGCAACCTGTGACCCATCGCCGCTCTCAGTATTTGGCATATTTTCGGTATAAAATTAGTAATTTCAAACTGCGTATACATGTAGAGAGCCAGAATTTGGCTCAAAATATGGCTCAAGCGTGGAATTTTGGATGTTTTGGGATATTTTCAAAACAGCAGGGAGGGTTTGGACAAAATGTGATCCATCGCCGCTTTAAGTAACTGGCATATTTTCGGTATAAAAAGTCGTAATTTCAAATTGCGAATACGTGCAGAGAGCCAGAGCACTCTCTTGAGCCTCTGCATCATTCTCTTAAGTCTCTGCATCACTCTCTTAAGCCTCTGCATCACTCTCTTGAGCCTCTGCATCACTCTCTTGAGCCTCTACATCACTCTCTTGACCCTCTGCATCACTCTCTTGAGCCTCGGCATCCCTCTCTTAAGCCTCTGCATCTCTCTCTTCAGCCTCTGCATCACTCTCTTGAGCCTCTGCATCACTCTCTTGAGCCTCTGCATCACTCTCCAGAGCCTCTGCATCACTCTCTTGAGCCTCTGCATCACTCTCTTGAGACTCTGCATCACTCTCTTCAGCCTCTGCATCACTCTCTTCAGCCTCTGCATCACTCTCTTAAGCCTCTGCATCCCTCTCTTCATCATCTGCATCTCTCTCTTGAGCCTCTGCATCTTTCTCATGAGCCTCTGCATCCCTCTCTTAAGCCTCTACATCATTCTCTTGAGCCTCTGCATCACTCTCTTGAGCCTCTGCATCACTCTCGTAAGCCTCTGCATCCCTCTCTTGAACTCCTGCATCCCTCTTATGAGCCTCTGCATCCCTCTCGAGCTTTTCCATCACTCTCTTAAGCCTCTGCATCACTCTCTTGAGCCTCTGCATCACGCCTCTTAATCCGCTTGACCATCAAGGCCGGACAAAAGGAAGTGATAGCCGAAGCTATTTTAACCACTTCCCCGCCGGCAACTCGGATGGTAATCTTGGGCATAGCATTTCACCAAATCACCTCATTCTTTGGGGCACACGTGAGGAACACAAATGCGAACAAGCCTGAATGGTCCCCAGGACTATATGTGACTGAAAACTCACACCCAGAAGTGACTCGAACCCATACTCCCAGGAGCAACGCAACTGGTAACTACAAGGCGCCTTAATCCGCTTGACCATCACGGCCGGACAAAAGGAAGTTATAGCCGAAGCTATTTTAACTACTTCCCCGCCGGCAACTCGGATGGTAATCTTGGGCATAGCATTTCACCAAATCACCTCATTCTTTGGGGCACACGTGAGGAACACAAATGCGAACAAGCGTGAATGGTCCCCAGGACTATATGCGACTGAAAACTCTTAGGGTCTAAAAAATACGAAACGTAGCTCTGATTCGAAGTTAAAATCCTCAAATTTGGTATAATAATGACTTTTGTCACGTTTTTCTGTAGTTTGATATTACGTATATATATTCTTTTTTACCAATATTTCGATACTATTTCATGTAGTGTCACGATATGTGATTTTGCCCTCAAATCTCAGATTTTCGCATAATATTGCATTTTAAGCAAGTTTTCTTGCATTTTGTTTCGTACTAAAAATCATCGAATTCAGCAATATGATTTGAAGTTAAGATCCTCAAATATGGTAATATAGTGACTTTTTTCACGTTATTCATGTAGTGTAATTTTACGTATATATATTCGTTTTTACCAATATTTCGATACTACTTCATGTTTTCTCACGATATGTGATTTGGTCTTCAAATCTCAGAATTTCGCAAATTTTTAATCTTTAAGCAAGTTTTCTTGCACTTTGTTTTGTACTAAAAATCATCGAATTTAGCAATATTTTGACCTTTGTTCATCCCCTTTTCCTTTATGTGATTTAAACAAAATATCATCGAATTAGGCCGTTTTTCCACGTTTTTGTGAATTTTCAGTTTATTGTTATTAATTCATTATATATACGATAAAAATTATGCAAACACATAATTGATCAGAAAATAACCTTAAATACTTCATTTTCAATCATCTATTTGTTTCTCGTTAAAATACTGAGTAGGATATTGAAAAGGGGAGAAGTTCTGTTTTAATTGCATATATCGACGTTTCAGCCGGATTAGAACGGTTTTACGTGTACATCTTCCATCGGTAATATAAACCGAAAATCAGGAACATTTTAGTTAATTTAATGAAAACACATTGATTTTTATCATTTGTATTGGAAGCAACATCTTTATACGCCTTTTCTAGGGTCTAAAAAATACGAAACGTCGCTCTATGATTCGAAGTTAAAATCTTCAAATTTGGTATATTAATGACTTTTTTCAAGTTTTTCATGTAGTTTGATATTACGTAAATATATTCTTTTTTACCAATATTTCGATACTATTTCATGTATTATCACGATATGTGATTTGGCCTTCAAATCTCAGATTTTCGCATAATATTGCATTTTAAGCATGTTTTCTTGCATTTTGTTTCGTACTAAAAATCATCGAATTCAGCAATATTTTGACGTTTATCATCCCCTTTTCCTTTATGTGATATAAAAAAAATATCATCGAATTAGGCAATGTTTTGCCGTTTTTCCACGTTTTTGTGAATTTTCAGTTTATTGTTATTATTTCATTAAATATACGAGAAAAATTATGCCAGCACATATTTATCAGATAATAACCTTAAGGGGCCATATCACTCGGATTTAAAAAATTGTTGTAGGGTATTCATAATTTATTATCCTGATACAAGTGAAAGGTGCTGCACCTAGGCCAAGTTTCAGCATCTCAGCCTAAATAGAGACGGAAAAAAAAAAAAAAAAAAAAAAAGACGAATTTTTCAACCATGTTCAAAAAATTTCACAGCCCATGACCTTACTATATAATAAAGATTTGCATGTCACATTATTATCCCAGATGTATTTAGTGCAATAATACAGATTTTATAAAAGTTTCCCAAAAACGTATGCAACAAAATGAGGTGTATCATTATTTATAAAATCAATAAATCTACGTAGATAAGAATAATGACATGCGTTTATAGAGGCGTATTTTTCTACATATAATGTGCAAGTTTCATGTAAATAGAATAATAAATAAAGGCTGTGAAGTTTTATCTATTTTTAAATACTTCATTTTCAATCATCTATTTGTTTCTCGTTAAAATGCTGAGTAAGATATTGAAAAGGGGAGAAGTTCTGTTTTTATTGCATATATCGACGTTTCAGCTGGATTAGAACGGTTTTACGTGTACATCTTCCATCGGTAATATAACCCGAAAATCAGGAACATTTGAGTTAATTTTAATGAAAACACATTGATTTTAATCATTTGTATTGGAAGCAACAACTTTATACGTGTTTTTTAGGGTCTAAAAAATACGAAACGTAGCTCTGATTCGAAGTTAAAATCCTCAAATTTGGTATAATAATGACTTTTGTCACGTTTTTCTGTAGTTTGATATTACGTATATATATTCTTTTTTACCAATATTTCGATACTATTTCATGTAGAATTACGATATATGATTTTGCCTTCATATCTCAGATTTTCGCATAATATTGCATTTTAAGCAAGTTTTCTCGCATTTTGTTTCGTACTAAAAATCATCGAATTCAGCAATATTTTGACGTTAAAATGTCGTAATTTCAAACAGCGAATACGTGCAGAGTGCCAGAATTTGGCTCCAAAATATGACTCAAGCGTCGAATTTGGGATATTTGGGATATTTTGAAAACTGCAGGGAGTGTTTGGGCAAAATGTGATCCATCACCGCTCTCAGAAATTAGTATATTTTCGGTATAAAAAGTCGTAATTTCAAACTGCGAATACGTGCAGAGAGCCAGAATTCGGCTCCAAAATATGTCTCAAGGGTCGAATTTGGGATGTTTTCGATATTTTGAAAACTGCAGGGAGGGTTTTGGCAAAATGTGATCCATCGTCGCTCTCAGTAATTGGCATATTTTCGGTATAAAAAATCGTAATTTCAAACTACGAATACGTGCAGAGAGCCAGAATTTGGCTACAAAATATTGCTCAAGGGTCGAATTTGGGATGTTTGGGATATTTTGAAAACTGCAGGGGGGTTTGGGGAAAATGTGACCTATCGCTGCTTTTAGTTATTGGCATATTTTTAGTATAAAAATTCGTAATTTCAAACTGCGAATACGTGCAGAGAGTCAGAATTTGGCTCCAAAATTAGGATCAAGGGTCGAATTTGGGATGTTTGGGGTATTTTGAAAACTGCAGGGAGGGTTTGGGTAAAATGTGATACATTGCCGCTCTAAGTAATTGGAATTTTTTCGGTATAAAAAGTCGTAATTTCAAACTGCGAATACGTGCAGACAGCCAGAATTTGGCTCCAAAATATAGCTCAAGGATCGAATTTTGGATGTTTGGGATATTTTGCAATCTGCAGGGAGGGTTTGGGCAAAATGTGATCCATCGCAGCTCTCAGATACTAGCATATTTTTGGTATAAAAAGTCGTAATTTCAAACGGCGAATACGTGCAGAGAGCCAGAATTCGGCTCCAAAATATGGCTCAAGGATCGAATTTGGGATGTTTGGGATATTATGAAAACTGCATGGGGGTTTGGGCAAAATGTGACCCATCGCTGCTTTCAGTAATTGGCATATTTTCAGTATAAAAAGTCGTAATTTCAAACTGCGAATACGTGCAGAGAGCCAGAATTTGGCTCCAAAAAGAGGCTGAAGGTTCGAATTTGGGATGTTTGCGATATTTTGAAAACTGCAGGGAGGGTTTGGGAAAAATGTGATCCATCGTCGCTCTCAGTAATTAACATATTTTCGGTATAAAAAGGCGTAATTTCAAACTGCGAATACGTGCAGAGAGCCAGAATTTGGCTACAAAATATGACTCAAGCGTCGAATTTGGGATGTTTGGGATATTATGAAAACTGCAAGGAGTGTTTGGGCAAAATGTGATCCATCGCCGCTTTCAGTAATATGTATATTTTCGGTATAAAAAGTCGTAATTTCAAACTGCGAATACGTGAAAAGAGTCAGAATTTGGCTCCAAAATTAGGATCAAAGGTCGAATTTGGGATGATTTGGATATTTGGCAAGCTGCAGGGAGGGTTTGGGCAAAATGTGATCCATCGCCGCTCTCAGTAATTGGCATATTTTCAGTAAAAAAAGTCGTAATTTCAAACTGCGAATACGTGCAGAGAACCAGAATTTGGCTCCTAAATATGACTCAAGCGTCGAATTTGGGATTTTTGGGATATTTTGAAAACTGCAGGGAGTGTTTGGGCAAAATGTGATCCATCGCCGCTTTCAGTAATTGGTATATTTTCGGTATAAAAAGTCGTAATTTTAAACTGCGAATACGTGCTGAGAGCCAGAATTTGGCTAAAAAATATTGCTCAAGCGTCAAATTTGTTATGTTTTGGATATTTTGAAAATTGCAGTTAGGGTTTGGGTAAAAGGTGATCCATCGCCGCTCTCAGTAATTGGCATTTTTTCGGTATAAAAAGTCGTAATTTCAAACTGCGAATACGTGCAGACAGCCAGAATTTGGCTCCAAAATTCAGCCTCTGCATCATTCTCTTCAGCCTCTGCATTCCTCTCTTGAACTCCTGCATCCCTCTCATGAGCCTCTGCATCCCTCTCTTGAGCCTTTAAAACACTCTCTTAAGCCTCTGCATCCCTCTCTTGAGACTCTGCATCACTATCAAGAGCCTCTGCATCCCTCTCTTGAGCCTCTGCATCCTTCTCTTGAGCCTCTGCATCCCTCTCTTGAGCCTCTGCATCCCTCTCTTGAACCTCTGCATCCCTCTCTTAAGCCTCTGCATCACTCTCTTCAGCCTCTGCATCACTCTCTTCAAAATGTGATCCTTCGCCGCGTTCAATAATTGGCTTATTTTCCGTATAAAAAGTAGTCATTTCAAACTGCGAATACGTGCAGAGAGTCAGAATTTGGTTACAAAATATAGCTCAAGGGTCGAATTTGGGATGTTTGGGAAATTTTGAAAACTGCAAGGGGGTTTTGGCAAAATGTGACCTATCGCTGCTTTTAATTATTGACATATTTTCAGTATAAAAATTCGTAATTTCAAACTGCGAATACGTGCAGAGAGTCAGAATTTAGCTCTAAAATTACGATCAAGGGTCGAATTTGGGATGTTTGGGGTATTTTGAAAACTGCAGGGAGGGTTGGACAAAATGTGATTCAGAGCTGCTCTCAGTAATTGGCATTCTTTCGGTATAAAAAGTCGTAATTTCAAACTGCGAATACTTGCAGACAGCCAGAATTTGGCTCCAAAATATAGCTCAAAGGTCGAATTTGGGATGTTTGAGATATTTTGAAAAGTGCAGGGAGGGTTTTGGCAAAATGTGATCCATCGCCGCTTTCAGTAATTGGCATATTTTCCGTATAAAAATTCGTAATTTCAAACTGGGAATACGTGCAGAGAGCCAGAATTTGGCTCCAAAATATAGCTCAATGGTCGAATTTGGGATGTTTGGGATATTTTGAAAACTGCAGGGAGGGTTTGGGCAAAATGTGATCCATCGCCGCTTTCAGTAATTGGCATATTTTCGGTATAAAAAGTCGTAATTTCAAACTGGGAATACGTGAAGAGAGCAGGAATTTGGCATCAAAATATGGCTCAAGGGTCGACTTTTGGATGTTTTGGATATTTTGAAAAGTGCAGGGAGGGTTTGGACAAAATGTGATCCATCGCCGCTCTTAGTAATTGGCATATTTTCAGTATAAAAAGTCGTAATTTCAAACTGCGAATACGTGCAGAGTGCCAGAATTTGGCTCCAAAATATGACTCAAGCGTCGAATTTGGGATATTTGGGATATTTTGAAAACTGCAGGGAGTGTTTGGGCAAAATGTGATCCATCGCCGCTCTCAGAAATTGGTATATTTTCGGTATAAAAAGTCGTAATTTCAAACTGCGAATACGTGCAGAGAGCCATAATTCGGCTCCAAAATATGGCTCAAGGGTCGAATTTGGGATGTTTTCGATATTTTGAAAGCTGCAGGGAGGGTTTGGGCAAAATGTGATCCATCGTCGCTCTCAGTAATTGGCATATTTTCGGTATAAAAAATCGTAATTTCAAACTACGAATACGTGCTGAGAGCCAGAATTTGCCTACAAAATATTGCTCAAGGGTCGAATTTAGGATGTTTGGGATATTTTGAAAACTGCAGGGGGGTTTAGGCAAAATGTGACCTATCGCTGCTTTTAGTTATTGGCATATTTTCAGTATAAAAATTCGTAATTTCAAACTGCGAATACGTGCAGTGAGTCAGAATTTGGCTCCAAAATTAGGATGAAGGGTCGAATTTGGGATGTTTGGGGTATTTTGAAAACTGCAGGGAGGGTTTGGGTAAATGTGATACATTGCCGCTCTCAGTAATTGGAATTTTTTCGGTATAAAAAGTCGTAATTTCAAACTGCGAATACGTGCAGACAGCCAGAATTTGGCTCCAAAATATAGCTCAAGGATCGAATTTGGGATGTTTGGGATATTTGAAATCTGAAGAGGGGGTTTTGGCAAAATGTGACCCATCGCCGCTCTCAGTAATTGGCATATTGTCGGTATAAAATGAAATAATTTCAAACTGCGAATACGTGCAGAGAGCCCGAATTTGACTCCAAATTATGTCTCAAACGTCGAATTTGGGATGTTTGGGACATTTTTAAAACTGCAGGGGGTGTTTGGGCAAAATGTGACCCATCGCTGCTTTCAGTAATTGGCATATTTTCAGTATAAAAATTCGTAATTTCAAACTGGGAATACGTACAGAGAGCCAGAATTTGGCTCCAAAATATAGCTCAAGGGTCGAATTTGAGATGTCTGTGATATTTTGAAAACTGCAGGGAGGGTTTGGGCAAAATGTGATCCATCGCCGCTTTCAGTAATTGGCATATTTTCGGTATAAAAAGTCGTAATTTCAAACTGCGAAACACGTTCAGAAAGCCAGAATTTGGCTCCAAAATATGGCTCAAGCGTGGAATTTAGGATGTTTAGGATATTTTGAAAACAGCAGGAAGGGTTAGGGCAAAATGTGATCCATCGCTGATTTCAGTAATTGTCATATTTTCGGTATAAAAAGTCGTAATTTCAAACTCCGAGTACGTGGAGAAAGCCAGAATTTGGTTCAAAAATATAGCTCAAGGGTCGAATTTTGGATGTTTGGGATATTTTGCAAACTGCAGGGAGGGTTTGGGCAAAATGTGATCCATCGCAGCTCTCAGATACTAGCATATTTTTGGTATAAAAAGTCGTAATTTCAAACGGCAAATACGTGCAGAGAGCCAGAATTCGGCTCCAAAATATGGCTCAAGGATCGAATTTGGGATGTTTGGGATATTATGAAAACTGCATGGGGGTTTGGGCAAAATGTGACCCATCGCTGCTTTCAGTAATTGGCATATTTTCAGTATAAAAAGTCGTAATTTCAAACTGCAAATACGTGCAGAGAGCCAAAATTTGGCTCCAAAATGAGGCTGAAGGTTCGAATTTGGGGTGTTTGCGATATTTTGAAAACTGCAGGGAGGGTTTGGGAAAAATGTGATCCATCGTCGCTCTCAGTAATTAACATATTTTCGGTATAAAAAGTCGTAATTTCAAACTGAGAATACGTGCAGAGAGCCAGAATTTGGCTACAAAATATGACTCAAGCGTCGAATTTGGGATGTTTGGGATATTTTGAAAACTGCAGGGAGTGTTTGGGCAAAATGTGATCCATCGCCGCTTTCAGTAATATGTATATTTTCGGTATAAAAAGTCGTAATTTCAAACTGCGAATACGTGAAGAGAGTCAGAATTTGGCGCCAAAATTAGGATCAAAGGTCTAATTTGGGATGATTTGGATATTTGGCAAGCTGCAGGGAGGGTTTGGGCAAAATGTGATCCATCGCCGCTCTCAGTAATTGGCATATTTTCAGTAAAAAAAGTCGTAATTTCAAACTGCGAATACGTGCAGAGAACCAGAATTTGGCTCCAAAATATGACTCAAGCGTCGAATTTCGGATTTTTGGGATATTTTGAAAACTGCAGGGAGTGTTTGGGCAATATGTGATCCATCGCCGCTTTCAGTAATTGGTATATTTTCGGTATAAAAAGTCGTAATTTTAAACTACGAATACGTGCTGAGAGCCAGAATTTGGCTAAAAAATATTGCTCAAGCGTCAAATTTGTTATGTTTTGGATATTTTGAAAATTGCAGTTAGGGTTTGGGTAAAAGGTGATCCATCGCCGCTTTCAGTAATTGGCATTTTTTCGATATAAAAAGTCGTAATTTCAAACTGCGAATACGTGCAGACAGCCAGAATTTGGCTCCAAAATTCAGCCTCTGCATCATTCTCTTCAGCCTCTGCATTCCTCTCTTGAACTCCTGCATCCCTCTCATGAGCCTGTGCATCCCTCTCTTGAGCCTTTGCAACACTCTCTTAAGCCTCTGCATCCCTCTCTTGAGCCTCTGCATCACTATCAAGAGCCTCTGCATCCCTCTCTTGAGCCTCTGCATCCTTCTCTTGAGCCTCTGCATCCCTCTCTTGAGCCTCTGCATCCCTCTCTTGAACCTCTGCATCCCTCTCTTAAGCCTCTGCATCACTCTCTTCAGCCTCTGCATCACTCTCTTCAAAATGTGATCCTTCGCCGCGCTCAATAATTGGCTTATTTTCCGTATAAAAAATAGTCATTTCAAACTGCGAATACGTGCAGAGAGTTAGAATTTGGTTACAAAATATAGCTCAAGGGTCGAATTCGGGATATTTGGGAAATTTTGAAAACTGCAAGGGGGTTTTGGCAAAATGTGACCTATCGCTGCTTTTAATTATTGACATATTTTCTGTATAAAAATTCGTAATTTCAAACTGCGAATACGTGCAGAGAGTCAGAATTTAGCTCTAAAATTACGATCAAGGGTCGAATTTGGGATGTTTGGGGTATTTTGAAAACTGCAGGGAGGGTTTGGGCAAAATGTGATACATAGCTGCTCTCAGTAATTGGCATTCTTTCGGTATAAAAAGTCGTAATTTCAAACTGCGAATACTTGCAGACAGCCAGAATTTGGCTCCAAAAAAATAGCTCAAGGGTCGAATTTGGGATGTTTGGGATATTTTGAAAAGTGCAGGGAGGGTTTGGGCAAAATGTGATCCATCGCCGCTTTCAGTAATTGGCATATTTTCCGTATAAAAATTCGTAATTTCAAACTGGAAATACGTGCAGAGAGCCAGAATTTGGCTCCAAAATATAGCTCAATGGTCGAATTTGGGATGTTTGGGATATTTTGAAAACTGCAGGGAGGGTTTGGGCAAAATGTGATCCATCGCCGCTTTCAGTAATTGGCATATTTTCGGTATAAAAAGTCGTAATTTCAAACTGGGAATACGTGCAGAGAGCAGGAATTTGGCTTCAAAATATGGCTCAAGGGTCGACTTTTGGATGTTTTGGATATTTTGAAAAGTGCAGGGAGGGTTTGGACAAAATGTGATCCATCGCCGCTCTTAGTAATTGGCATATTTTCAGTATAAAAAGTCGTAATTTCAAACTGCGAATACGTGCAGAGTGCCAGAATTTGGCTCCAAAATATGACTCAAGCGTTGATTTTGGGATATTTGGGATATTTTGAAAACTGCAGGGAGTGTTTGGGCAAAATGTGATCCATCGCCGCTCTCAGAAATGGTATATTTTCGGTATAAAAAGTCGTAATTTCAAACTGCGAATACGTGCAGAGAGCCAGAATTCGGCTCCAAAATATAGCTCAAGGGTCGAATTTGGGATGTTTTCGATATTTTGAAAACTGCAGGGAGGGTTTGGGCAAAATGTGATCCATCGTCGCTATCAGTAATTGGCATATTTTCGGTATAAAAAATCGTAATTTCAAACTGGGAATACGTGCAGAGAGCCAGAAATTGGCTTCAACATATGGCTCAAGGGTCGAATTTGGGATGTTTTCGATATTTTGAAAACTGCAGGGAGGGTTTGGGCAAAATGTGATCCATCGTCGCTCTCAGTAATTGGCATATTTTCGGTGTAAAAAATCGTAATTTCAAACTACGAATACGTGCAGAGAGCCAGAATTTGGCTACAAAATATTGCTCAAGGTTCGAATTTGGGATGTTTGGGATATTTTGAAAACTGCAGGGGGGTTTGGGCAAAATGTGACCTATCGCTGCTTTTAGTTATTGGCATATTTTCAGTATAAAAAGTCGTAATTTCAAACTGCGAATACGTGCAGAGAGTCAGAATTTGGCTCCAAAATTAGGAATAAGGGATGTTTGGGGTAATTTGAAAACTGCAGGGAGGGTTTGGGTAAAATGTGATACATTGCCGCTCTCAGTAATTGGCATTTTTTCGGTATAAAAAGTCGTAATTTCAAACTGCGAATACGTGCAGACAGCCAGAATTTGGCTCCAAAATATAGCTCAAGGATCGAATTTGGGATGTTTGGGATATTTTGAAATCTGCAGAGGAGGTTTTGGCAAAATGTGACCCATCGCCGCTCTCAGTAATTGGCATATTGTCGGTATAAAATGAAATAATTTCAAACTGCGAATACGTGCAGAGAGCCCGAATTTGACTCCAAAATATGTCTCAAGCGTCGAATTTTGGATGTTTGGGACATTTTGAAAACTGCAGGGGGTGTTTGGACAAAATGTGACCCATCGCTGCTTTCAGTGATTGGCCTATTTTCAGTATAAAAATTCGTAATTTCAAACTGGGAATACGTACAGAGAGCCAGAATTTGGCTCCAAAATATAGCTCAATGGTCGAATTTGAGATGTCTGTGATATTTTGAAAACTGCAGGGAGGGTTTGGGCAAAATGTGATCCATCGCCGCTATCAGTAATTGGCATATTTTCGGTATAAAAAGTAGTAATTTCAAAATGGGAATACGTGCAGAGAGCCAGAAATTGGCTTCAACATATGGCTCAAGGATCGACTTTTGGATGTTTTGTATATTTTGGAAACTGCAGGGAGGGTTTGGGCAAAATGTGATCCATCGTCGCTCTCAGTAATTGGCATATTTTCGGTATAAAAAATCGTAATTTCAAACTGCGAATACGTGAAGAGAGTCAGAATTTGGCGCCAAAATTAGGATCAAAGGTCTAATTTGGGATGATTTGGATATTTGGCAAGCTGCAGGGAGGGTTTGGGCAAAATGTGATCCATCGCCGCTCTCAGTAATTGGCATATTTTCAGTAAAAAAAGTCGTAATTTCAAACTGCGAATACGTGCAGAGAACCAGAATTTGGCTCCAAAATATGACTCAAGCGTCGAATTTGGGATTTTTGGGATATTTTGAAAACTGCAGGGAGTGTTTGGGCAATATGTGATCCATCGCCGCTTTCAGTAATTGGTATATTTTCGGTATAAAAAGTCGTAATTTTAAACTGCGAATACGTGCTGAGAGCCAGAATTTGGCTAAAAAATATTGCTCAAGCGTCAAATTTGTTATGTTTTGGATATTTTGAAAATTGCAGTTAGGGTTTGGGTAAAAGGTGATCCATCGCCGCTTTCAGTAATTGGCATTTTTTCGGTATAAAAAGTCGTAATTTCAAACTGCGAATACGTGCAGACAGCCAGAATTTGGCTCCAAAATTCAGCCTCTGCATCATTCTCTTCAGCCTCTGCATTCCTCTCTTGAACTCCTGCATCCCTCTCATGAGCCTGTGCATCCCTCTCTTGAGCCTTTGCAACACTCTCTTAAGCCTCTGCATCCCTCTCTTGAGCCTCTGCATCACTATCAAGAGCCTCTGCATCCCTCTCTTGAGCCTCTGCATCCTTCTCTTGAGCCTCTGCATCCCTCTCTTGAGCCTCTGCATCCCTCTCTTGAACCTCTGCATCCCTCTCTTAAGCCTCTGCATCACTCTCTTCAGCCTCTGCATCACTCTCTTCAAAATGTGATCCTTCGCCGCGCTCAATAATTGGCTTATTTTCCGTATAAAAAGTAGTCATTTCAAACTGCGAATACGTGCAGAGAGTTAGAATTTGGTTACAAAATATAGCTCAAGGGTCGAATTCGGGATATTTGGGAAATTTTGAAAACTGCAAGGGGGTTTTGGCAAAATGTGACCTATCGCTGCTTTTAATTATTGACATATTTTCAGTATAAAAATTCGTAATTTCAAACTGCGAATACGTGCAGAGAGTCAGAATTTAGCTCTAAAATTACGATCAAGAGTCGAATTTGGATGTTTGGGGTATTTTGAAAACTGCAGGGAGGGTTTGGGCAAAATGTGATACATAGCTGCTCTCAGTAATTGGCATTCTTTCGGTATAAAAAGTCGTAATTTCAAACTGCGAATACTTGCAGACAGCCAGAATTTGGCTCCAAAAAATAGCTCAAGGGTCGAATTTGGGATGTTTGGGATATTTTGAAAACTGCAGGGGGGTTTGGGCAAAATGCGACCCATCGCTGCTTTCAGTGATTGGCATATTTTCAGTATAAAAAGTCGTAATTTCAAACTGGGAATACGTGCAGAGAGCCAGAATTTGGCTCCAAAATATAGCTCAAAGGTCGAATTTGGGATGTTTGAGATATTTTGAAAAGTGCAGGGAGGGTTTGGGCAAAATGTGATCCATCGCCGCTTTCAGTAATTGGCATATTTTCCGTATAAAAATTCGTAATTTCAAACTGGGAATACGTGCAGAGAGCCAGAATTTGGCTCCAAAATATAGCTCAATGGTCGAATTTGGGATGTTTGGGATATTTTGAAAACTGCAGGGAGGGTTTGGGCAAAATGTGATCCATCGCCGCTTTCAGTAATTGGCATATTTTCGGTATAAAAAGTCGTAATTTCAAACTGGGAATACGTGCAGAGAGCAGGAATTTGGCTTCAAAATATGGCTCAAGGGTCGACTTTTGGATGTTTTGGATATTTTGAAAAGTGCAGGGAGGGTTTGGACAAAATGTGATCCATCGCCGCTCTTAGTAATTGGCATATTTTCAGTATAAAGTCGTAATTTCAAACTGCGAATACGTGCAGAGTGCCAGAAATTGGCTTCAACATATGGCTCAAGGGTCGAATTTGGGATGTTTTCGATATTTTGAAAACTGCAGGGAGGGTTTGGGCAAAATGTGATCCATCGTCGCTCTCAGTAATTGGCATATTTTCGGTATAAAAAATCGTAATTTCAAACTACGAATACGTGCAGAGAGCCAGAATTTGGCTACAAAATATTGCTCAAGGTTCGAATTTGGGATGTTTGGGATATTATGAAAACTGCAGGGGGGTTTGGGCAAAATGTGACCTATCGCTGCTTTTAGTTATTGGCATATTTTCAGTATAAAAAGTCGTAATTTCAAACTGCGAATACGTGCAGAGAGTCAGAATTTGGCTCCAAAATTAGGAATAAGGGATGTTTGGGGTATTTTGAAAACTGCAGGGAGGGTTTGGGTAAAATGTGATACATTGCCGCTCTCAGTAATTGGCATTTTTTCGGTATAAAAAGTCGTAATTTCAAACTGCGAATACGTGCAGACAGCCAGAATTTGGCTCCAAAATATAACTCAAGGATCGAATTTGGGATGTTTGGGATATTTTGAAATCTGCAGAGGAGGTTTTGGCAAAATGTGACCCATCGCCGCTCTCAGTAATTGGCATATTGTCGGTATAAAATGAAATAATTTCAAACTGCGAATACGTGCAGAGAGCCCGAATTTGACTCCAAAATATATCTCAAGCGTCGAATTTAGGATGTTTGGGACATTTTGAAAACTGCAGGGGGTGTTTGGACAAAATGTGACCCATCGCTGCTTTCAGTGATTGGCCTATTTTCAGTATAAAAATTCGTAATTTCAAACTGGGAATACGTACAGAGAGCCAGAATTTGGCTCCAAAATATAGCTCAAGGGTCGAATTTGAGATGTCTGTGATATTTTGAAAACTGCAGGGAGGGTTTGGGCAAAATGTGATCCATCGCCGCTATCAGTAATTGGCATATTTTCGGTATAAATAGTAGTAATTTCAAAATGGGAATACGTGCAGAGAGCCAGAAATTGGCTTCAACATATGGCTCAAGGATCGACTTTTGGATGTTTTGTATATTTTGGAAACTGCAGGGAGGGTTTGGGCAAAATGTGATCCATCGTCGCTCTCAGTAATTGGCATATTTTCGGTATAAAAAATCGTAATTTCAAACTACGAATACGTGCAAAGAGCCAGAATTTGGCTACAAAATATTGCTCAAGGGTCGAATTTGGAATGTTTGGGATATTTTGAAAACTGCAGGGGGGTTTGGGCAAAATGTGACCTATCGCTGCTTTTAGTTATTGGCAGATTTTCAGTATAAAAATTCGTAATTTCAAACTGCGAATACGTGCAGAGAGTCAGAATTTGGCTCCAATATTAGGATCAAGGGTCGTATTTGGGATGTTTGGGGTATTTTGAAAACTGCAGGGAGGGTTTGGGTAAAATGTGATACATTGCCGCTCTCAGTAATTGGCATTTTTGTCGGTATAAAAATTCGTAATTTCAAACTGCGAATACGTGCAGACAGAGAGAATTTGGCTCCAAAATATTGCTCAAGGATCGAATTTGGGATGTTTGGGATATTTTGAAATCTGCAGAGGGGATTTTGGCAAAATGTGACCCATCGCCGCTCTAAGTAATTGGCATGTTGTCGGTATAAAATGAAATAATTTCAGACTGCGAATACGTGCAGAGAGCCCAAATTTGACTCCAAAATATTTCTCAAGCGTCGAATTTAGGATGTTTGGGACATTTTGAAAACTGAGGGGGGGGTTTGGGCAAAATGTGACCCATCGCTGCTTTCAGTGATTGGAATATTTTCAGTATAAAAATTCGTAATTTCAAACTGGGAATACGTACAGAGAGCCAGAATTTGGCTCCAAAATATAGCTCAAGGGTCGAATTTGGGATGTTTGGGATATTTTTAAAACTGCAGGGAGGGTTTGGGCAAAATGTGATAAATCGCCGCTTTCAGTAATTGGCATATTTTCGGTGTAAAAAGTCGTAATTTCAAACTGCGAATACGTGCAGAGAGCCAGAATTTGGCTCCAGAATATGGCTCAAGGGTCGAATTTGGGATGCTGGGGATATTTTGAAATCTGCAGGGAGGGTTTGGGCAAAATGTGATCCATCGCTGCTCTCAGTAATTAGCATATTCTTTGTATATGAATTTTGGATTTACAGTCTCCGTTGTGTAGTGGTAAGATACTCGCCTGGCGTTCCGTTAGCGCTATGTCATGGGTTCGTATCCTGGACTGGGAGGATTTACTGGGCGCAATTCCTTAACTGTAGCCTCTGTTTAACGCAACAGTAAAATGTGTACTTGGATGAAAAAACGATTCTTCGCGGCAGGGAATCGTATTCCAGGGACCTGCCCGAAACGCTACGCGTACAAGTGGCTGTAATTGAATGTAACAACTCTTGTGTATATCTCAAAGAAAAAAAAGAATAAAAATTCGTAATTTCAAACTGCGAATACGTGCAGACAGCCAGAATTTGGCTCCAAAATATGGCTCAAGAGTCGAATTTGGGATGTTTGGGATATTTTGCAAACTGCAGGGGGGTTTGGGCAAAATGTGACCCATCGCTGCTTGCAGTAATTGGCATATTTTCAGTATAAAATGAAATAATATAAAACTGCGAATACGTTCAGAAAGCCTGAATTTCGCTCCAAAATATGGCTCGAGCGTGGAATTTAGGATGTTTGGGATATTTTGTAAACTGCAGGAAGAGTTAGGGCAAAATGTGATCCATCGCCGACTTCAGTAATTGTCATATTTTCGGTATAAAAGGTCGTAATTTCAAACGGCGAGTACGTTTACAAAGCCAGAATTTGGTTCAAAAATATAGCTCAAGGGTCGAATTTGGGATGTTTTTGATATTTTGAAAAGTGTAGGGAGGGTTTGGGCAAAATGTGATCCATCGCCGCACTCAGTAAATGGCATTTTTTCGGTATAAGAAGTCGTAATTTCAAACTGCGAATACGTGCAGAGAGCCAGAATTTGGCTCCAAAATATGGCTCAAGGGTCGAATTTGGGATGCTGGGGATATTTTGAAATCTGTAAGGAGGGTTTGGGCAAAATGTGATCCATCGCTGCTCTCAGTAATTAGCATATTTTTTTGTATATGGATTTTGGATTTACAGTCTCCGTGGTGTAGTGGTAAGATACTCGCCTGGCGTTCCGTTAGCGCTATGTCATGGGTTCGTATCCTGGACTGGGAGGATTTACTGGGCGCAATTCCTTAACTGTAGCCTCTGTTTAACGCAACAGTAAAATGTGTACTTGGATGAAAAAACGTTTCCTCGCGCAGGGGATCGTATTCTAGGGACCTACCCGAAACGCTACGCGTACTAGTGGCTGTAATAGAATGTAACAACTCTTGTATATATCTCAAAAATATATCTATGCATCATTCTCTTGAGCCTCTGCATCCCTCTCTTGAGCCTCTGCAACACTCTCTTCAGCCTCGGCATCACTCTCTTGAGCCTCTGCATCACTCTCTTCGGCCTCTGCATCACTCTCTTAAGCCTCTGTTTACCTCTTTTGATCCTCTGCATCACTCTCTTGAGCCTCTGCATCACTCTCATGATCCTCTGCATCACTCTCTTGAGCCTCTGCATCACTCTCATGAGCCTTTACATCACACTCTTGAGCCTCTGCATCACTCTCTTGAGCCTCTGCATCACACTCTTAAGCCTTTGCATCCCTCTCTTGATCCTCTGCATCACGCTCTTGAGCCTCTGCATCATTCTCTTGAGCCTCTGCATCCCTCTCTTTAGCCTCTACATCATTCTCTTGAGCCTCTGCATCACTCGCTTGAGCCACTGCATCCCTCTCTTAAGCCTCTGCATCACTCTTGAGCCACTGCATCACTTTCTTGAGCCTCTGCATCACTCTCTTGAGCCTCCTCATCAATCTCTTGAGCCTCTGCATCCCTCTCTTAAGCCTTTGCAACACTCTCTTCAGCCTCTGCAACACTCTCTTAAGCCTCTACATCCCGCAATTGATTCTCTGCATCACTCTCGTAAGCCTCTGCATCAGTCTCATGAGCCTCTGCACAACACTTTTTAGCCTCTGCATCACTCTCTTGAGCCTCTTCATCTCTCTCCTGAGCCTCTGCAACACTCTCTTCAGCCTCTGTATCACTCTCTTAAGCCTCTGCATCACTCTCTTCGGCCTCTGCATCACTCTCTTAAGCATCTGCTTACCTCTCTTGATCCTATGCATCACTCTCGTGAGCCTCTTCATCACTCTCATGATCTTATGCATCACTCTCTTGAGCCTCTGCATCACTCTCTTGAGCCTTTACATCACACTCTTGAGCCTCAGCATCACTCTCTTGAGCCTCTGCATCACTCTCTTAAGCCTCTGCATCCCTCCCTTGATCCTCTGCATTACTCTCTTGAGCCTCTGCATCATTCTCTTGAGCCTCTGCATCTCTCTCTTAAGCCTCTACATCATTCTCTTGAGCCTCTGCATTACTGTTTTGAGCCTCTGCATCACTCTCTTAAGCCTCGGCATCTCTCTTAAGCCTCTGCATCTCTCTCTTCACTTTCTGCAACACTCTTTTTTGCCTCTGCATCCCTCTCTGGATCCTCAGCATCCCTCTCTTGAGCCTCTGCATCATTCTCTTGAGCCTCTGCACCCCTCTCTTGAGCTCCTGCATCCCTCTCATGAGCCTCTTCGTACCTCTCTTGAACTCCTGCATCCCTCTCATGAGCCTCTGCATCCCTCTATTCAGCCTTTGCATCACTTCTTAAGCCTCTGCATCACTCTCTTGGGCCCCTGCATCGCTCTCTTAGCCTCTCCATCACTCTTTTGAGCCTCTGCATCACTTTCCTAAGCCTCTGCATCCCTTTCTTGAGCCTCTGCATCCCTCTCTTGAACTCCTGCATCCCTCTCATGAGCCTCTGCATCCCTCTCCTGAGCCTTTGCATCACTCCCTTATGCCTCTGCATCCCTCTATTGAGCCTCTGCATCCCTCTCTTCAGCCCCTGCGTCCCTCTCTTGAGCCTCTGAATCCCTCTCTTAAGCCTCTGCATCACTCTCTTGAGCCTCTGTATCCGTCTCTTGAGCCTCTGCAACACTCTCTTCAGCCTCTGCATCACTCTCGTAAACCTCTGCATCCCTCTATTGAGCCCCTGCATCCCTCTCTTGAGCCTCTGCATCCCTCTCTTAAACCTCTGCATCACTCTCTTGAGCTTCTGCATCACTCTCTTCATCCTCTGCATCCCTCTCTTGAGCATCTGCATCACTCACTTGGCCCCCTGCATCCCTCTCTTTAGCCTCTCCATCACTCTCTTGAGCCTCTGCATGACCCTCTTCAGCCTCTGCATCCCTATTTTGAGCCTCTGCATCACTTTCTTAAGCCTCTACATCACTTTCTTGAGCCTCTGCATCACTCTCTTGAACTCCTGCATCCCTCTCATGAGCCTCTGCATCCCTCTCCTGACCCTTTGCATCACTCTCGTAAGCCTCTGCATCCCTCTCTTGAGCCTCTGCTTCACTCTCGTAAGCCTCTGCATCACTCTACTGAGCCTCTGCATAACACTCTTCAGTCTCTGCATCACTCTCTTGAGCCTCTGCATCCCTCTCTTGAGCCTCTGCAACACTCTCTTGAGCCTCTGCATCACTCTCGTGAGCCTCTGCATCACTCTCTTGAGCCTCTGCATAACTCTCTTGATTCTCTGCATCACTCGCTTGAGGCTCTGCATCTCTCTCTCTTGAGCCTCTGCAACACTCTCTTCAGCCTCTGCATCACTTTCTTAAGCCTCTGCATCCCTCTCTTGAACTCCTGCATCCCTCTCATGGGCCTCTGCATCGCTCTCCTGAGCCTTTGCATCACTCTCTTAAGCCTCTGCATCCCTCTCTTGAGCCTCTGCATCACTCTCGTAAGCCTCTGCATCACTCTAATGAGCCTCTGCATAACTCTCTTGAGTCTCTGCATCACTCTCTTGAGCCTCTGCATCCCTCTCTTAAACCTCTGCATCACTCTCTTGAGCTTCTGCATCCATCTCTTGAGCCTCTGAATCCCTCTCTTGAGCCTCTGCACCACTCTCTCGAGCCTCTGCATCACTCTCTTCATCCTCTGCATCCCTCTCTTGAGCATCTGCATCACTCACTTGGCCCCCTGCATCCCTCTCTTTAGCCTCTCCATCACACTCTTGAGCCTCTGCATGACCCTCTTAAGCCTCTGCATCCCTATTTTGAGCCTCTGCATCACTTTCTTAAGCCTCTACATCACACTCTTGAGCCTCTGCATCACTCTCTTGAGCCTCTGCAACACTCTCCTAAGCCTCTGCATCCCTCCCTTGATCCTCTGCATTACTCTCTTGAGCCTCTATATCATTCTCTTGAGCCTCTGCATCTCTCTCTTAAGCCTCTACATCATTCTCTTGAGCCTCTGCATTACTGTTTTGAGCCTCTGCATCACTCTCTTATGCCTCGGCATCTCTCTTAAGCCTCTGCATCTCTCTCTTCACTTTCTGCATCACTCTCTTTAGCCTCTGCATCCCTCTCTGGAGCCTCAGCATCCCTCTCTTGAGCCTCTGCATCATTCTCTTGAGCCTCTGCACCCCTCTCTTGAGCTCCTGCATCCCTCTCATGAGCCTCTGCATACTTCTCTTGAACTCCTGCATCCCTCTCATGAGCCTCTGCATCCCTCTATTCAGCCTTTGCATCACTTCTTAAGCCTCTGCATCACTCTCTTGGGACCCTGCATCCCTCTCTTGATCCTCTCCATCACTTTCTTCATCCTCTGCATCCCTCTCTTGAGCATCTGCATCACTCTCTTGGGCCCCTGCATCGCTCTTTTAGCCTCTCCATCACTTTCTTGAGCCTCTGCATCACCCTCTTAAGCCTCTGCATCCCTCTTTTGAGCCTCTGCATCACTTTCCTAAACCTCTGCATCCCTCTCATGAGCCTCTGCATCCCTCTCCTGAGCCTTTGCATCACTCTCTTATGCCTCTGCATCCCTCTATTGAGCCTCTGCATCCCTCTCTTTAGCCCCTGCATCCCTCTCTTGAGCCTCTGAATCCCTCTCTTAAGCCTCTGCATCACTCTCTTCAGCCTCTGCATCACTCTCTTCAGCCTCTGCATCACTCTCTTGAGCTTCTGCATCACTCGCTTGAGCCTCTACATACCCCCCCCCCCTCTTGAGCCTCTGCATCACTCTCTTCAGCCTCTGCATCACTCTCTTGAGCTTCTGCATCACTCTCTTGAGCCTCCACATCCCTCTCATGAGCCTCTGCCTCAGTCTCGTAAGCCTCTGCATCACTCTCTTGAGTCTCTGCATCACTCTCCTGAGCCTCTGTATCCGTGTCTTGAGCCTCTGCAACACTCTCTTCAGCCTCGGCATCACTCTCGTAAACCTCTGAATCACTCTCTTGAGCCTCTCCATCAATCTCTTTAGCCCCTGCATCCCTCTATTGAGCCTCTGCATCCCTCTCTTGAGCCCCTGCATCCCTCTCTTGAGCCTCTGCATCCCTCTCTTAAACCTCTGCATAACTCTCTTGAGCTTCTGCATCACTCTCTTCATTCTCTGCATCCCTCTCTTGAGCATCTGCATCACTCACTTGGCCCCCTGCATCCCTCTCTTTAGCCTCTCCATCACTCTCTTGAGCCTCTGCATGACCCTCTTAAGCCTCTGCATCCCTATTTTGAGCCTCTGCATCACTTTCTAAAGCCTCTACATCACTTTCTTGAGCCTCTGCATCACTCTCTTGAACTCCTGCATCCCTCTCATGAGCCTCTGCATCCCTCTCCTGACCCTTTGCATCACTCTCGTAAGCCTCTGCATCCCTCTCTTGAGCCTCTGCTTCACTCTCGTAAGCCTCTGCATCACTCTACTGAGCCTCTGCATAACACTCTTGAGTCTCTGCATCACTCTCTTGAGCCTCTGCATCCCTCTCTTGAGCCTCTGCAACACTCTCTTGAGCCTCTGCATCACTCTCGTAAGCCTCTGCATCACTCTCTTGAGCCTCTGCATAACTCTCTTGATTCTCTGCATCACTCGCTTGAGGCTCTGCATCTCTCTCTTGAGCCTCTGCAACACTCTCTTCAGCCTCTGCATCACTTTCTTAAGCCTCTGCATCCCTCTCTTGAACTCCTGCATCCCTCTCATGGGCCTCTGCATCGCTCTCCTGAGCCTTTGCATCACTCTCTTAAGCCTCTGCATCCCTCTCTTGAGCCTCGGCATCACTCTCGTAAGCCTCTGCATCACTCAAATGAGCCTCTGCATAACTCTCTTGAGTCTCTGCATCACTCTCTTGAGCCTCTGCATCCCTCTCTTAAACCTCTGCATCACTCTCTTGAGCCTCTACATCCCTCTCTTGAGCCTCTGCATCACTCTCGTAAGCCTCTGCATCACTCTCTTGAGCCTCTGCATAACTCTCTTGAGTCTCTGCATCACTCTCTTGAGCCTCTGCATCCGTCTTTTGAGCCTCTGCAACACTCTCTTCAGCCTCTGCATCACTCTCTTAAGCCTCTGCATCCATCTCTTGAGCCTCTGAATCCCTCTCTTGAGCCTCTGCACCACTCTCTCGAGCCTCTGCATCACTCTCGTCATCCTCTGCATCCCTCTCTTGAGCATCTGCATCACTCACTTGGCCCCATGCATCCCTCTCTTTAGCCTCTCCATCACTCTCTTGAGCCTCTGCATGACCCTCTTAAGCCTCTGCATCCCTATTTTGAGCCTCTGCATCACTTTCTTAAGCCTCTACATCACTTTCTTGAGCCTCTGCATCACTCTCTTGAACTCCTGCATCCCTCTCATGAGCCTCTGCATCCCTCGCCTGACCCTTTGCATCACTCTCGTAAGCCTCTGCATCCCTCTCTTGAGCCTCTGCATCACTCTCGTAAGCCTCTGCATCACTCTACTGAGCCTCTGCATAACACTCTTGAGTCTCTGCATCACTCTCTTGAGCCTCTTTATCCCTCTCTTGATTCTCTGCAACACTCTCTTGAGCCTCTGCATCACTCTCGTAAGCCTCTGCATCACTCTCTTGAGCCTCTGCATAACTCTCTTGATTCTCTGCATTACTCGCTTGAGGCTCTGCATCTCTCTCTTGAGCCTCTGCAACACTCTCTTCAGCCTCCGCATCACTTTCTTAAGCCTCTGCATCACTCACTTGAACTCCTGCATCCCTCTCATGAGCCTCTGCATCGCTCTCCTGAGCCTTTGTATCACTCTCTTAAGCCTCTGCATCACTCTCTTGAGCCTCTGCATCACTCTCGTAAGCCTCTGCATAACTCTCTTGAGTCTCTGCATCACTCTCTTGAGCCTCTGTATCCCTCTCTTGAGCCTCTGCAACACTCTCTTCAGCCTCTGCATCACTCTCGTAAGCCTCTGCATCAGTCTCTTGAGCCTCAGCACAACTCTTTTTAGCCTCTGCATCACTCTCTTGAGCCTCTGCATCTCTCTCTTGAGCCTCTGCAACACTCTCTTCAGCCTCTGCATCACTCTCTTCAGCCTCTGCATCCCTCTCTTAAGCCTCTACATCATTCTCTTGAGCCTCTGCATTACTCTTTTGAGCTTCTGCATCACTCTCTTAAGCCACTGCATCTCTCTCTTCACCCTCTGCATCACTCTCTTTAGCCTCTGCATCCCTCTCTGGAGCCTCAGCATCCCTCTCTTAAGCCTCTGCATCACTCTCTTGAGCCTCTGCATCCCTCTCTTGAACTCCTGCGTCCCTCTCATGAGCCTCTGCATCCCTCTCTTGAACTCCTGCATCCCTCTCATGAGCCTCTGCATCACTCTATTCAGTCTTTGCATCACTCTCCTAAGCCTCTGCATCACTCTCTTGGGCCCCTGCATCCCTCTCTTGAGCCTCTCCATCACTCTCTTCATCCTCTGCATCCCTCTCTTGAGCATCTGCATCACTCTCCTGGGCCCCTGCATCCCTCTCCTAGCCTCTCCATCACTTTCTTGAGCCTCTGCATCAACCTCTTAAGCCTCTGCATCACTATTTTGAGAGTCTGCATCACTTTCTTAAGCCTCTGCATCCCTTTCTTGAGCCTCTGCATCCCTCTCATGAACTCTTGCATCCCTCTCATGAGCCTCTGCATCCCTCTCCTGAGCCTTTGCATCCCTCTCTTGAGCCTCTGCATCCCTCTCTTGAGCCTCTGCATCCCTCTCTTAAGCCTCTGCATCACTCTTTTCAGCCTCTGCATAACTCTCCTTAGCTTCTGAATCACTCTCTTCAGCCTCTACATCCCTCTCTTCAGCCTCTGCATCACTCTCGTAAGGCTCTGCATCATTCTCTTGAGTCTCTGCATAACTCTCTTGAGTCTTTGCATCACTCTCTTGAGCCTCTGCATCCCTCTCTTGAGCCTCTGCATCACTTCTTAAGCCTCTGCATCACTCTCTTGGGCCCCTGCATCGCTCTCTTAGCCTCTCCATCAATTTCTTGAGCCTCTGCATCACCCTCTTAAGCCTCTGCATCCCTGTTTTGAGCCTCTGCATCACTTTCCTAAGCCTCTGCATCCCTTTCTTGAGCCTCTGCATCCCTCTCTTGAACTCCTGCATCCCTCTCATGAGCCTCTGCATCCCTCTCTTCAGCCCCTGCATCCCTCTCCTGAGCCTCTGAATCCCTCTCTTAAGCCTCTGCATCACTCTCTTGAGCCTCTGTATCCGTCTCTTGAGCCTCTGCAACACTCTCTTCAGCCTCAGCATCACTCTCGTAAACCTCTGAATCTCTCTCTTGAGCCTCTCCATCAATCTCTTTAGCCCCTGCATCCCTCTATTGAGCCTCTGCATCCCTCTCTTGAGCCCCTGCATCCCTCTCTTGAGCCTCTGCATCCCTCTCTTAAACCTCTGCATCACTCTCTTGAGCTTCTGCATCACTCTCTTCATCCTCTGCATCCCTCTCTTGAGCATCTGCATCACTCACTTGGCCCCCTGCATCCCTCTCTTTAGCCTCTCCATCACTCTCTTGAGCCTCTGCATGACCCTCTTCAGCCTCTGCATCCCTATTTTGAGCCTCTGCATCACTTTCTTAAGCCTCTACATCACTTTCTTGAGCCTCTGCATCACTCTCTTGAACTCCTGCATCCCTCTCATGAGCCTCTGCATCCCTCTCCTGACCCTTTGCATCACTCTCGTAAGCCTCTGCATCCCTCTCTTGAGCGTCTGCTTCACTCTCGTAAGCCTCTGCATCACTCTACTGAGCCTCTGCATAACACTCTTCAGTCTCTGCATCACTCTCTTGAGCTTCTGCATCCCTCTCTTGAGCCTCTGCAACACTCTCTTGAGCCTCTGCATCACTCTCGTAAGCCTCTGCATCACTCTCTTGAGCCTCTGCATAACTCTCTTGATTCTCTGCATCACTCGCTTGAGGCTCTGCATCTCTCTCTCTTGAGCCTCTGCAACACTCTCTTCAGCCTCTGCATCACTTTCTTAAGGCTCTGCATCCCTCTCTTGAACTCCTGCATCCCTCTCATGGGCCTCTGCATCGCTCTCCTGAGCCTTTGCATCACTCTCTTAAGCCTCTGCATCCCTCTCTTGAGCCTCTGCATCACTCTCGTAAGCCTCTGCATCACTCTAATGAGCCTCTGCATAACTCTCTTGAGTCTCTGCATCACTCTCTTGAGCCTCTGCATCCCTCTCTTAAACCTCTGCATCACTCTCTTGAGCTTCTGCATCCATCTCTTGAGCCTCTGAATCCCTCTCTCGAGCCTCTGCACCACTCTCTCGAGCCTCTGCATCACTCTCTTCATCCTCTGCATCCCTCTCTTGAGCATCTGCATCACTCACTTGGCCCCCTGCATCCCTCTCTTTAGCCTCTCCATCACTCTCTTGAGCCTCTGCATGACCCTCTTAAGCCTCTGCATCCCTATTTTGAGCCTCTGCATCACTTTCTTAAGCCTCTATATCACATTCTTGAGCCTCTGCATCACTCTCTTGAGGCTCTGCATCACTCTCTTAAGCCTGTGCATCCCTCCCTTGATCCTCTGCATTACTCTCTTGAGCCTCTGCATCACTCTCGTAAGCCTCTGCATCACTCAAATGAGCCTCTGCATAACTCTCTTGAGTCTCTGCAACACTCTCTTGAGCCTCTGCATCACTCTCTTAAACCTCTGCATCACTCTCTTGAGCCTCTACATCCCTCTCTTGAGCCTCTGCATCACTCTCGTAAGCCTCTGCATCACACTCTTGAGCCTCTGCATAACTCTCTTGAGTCTCTGCATCACTCTCTTGTGCCTCTGCATCCGTCTTTTGAGCCTCTGCAACACTCTCTTCAGCCTCTGCATCACTCTCGTAAGCCTCTGCATCCATCTCTTGAGCCTCTGCACCACTCTCTCGAGCCTCTGCATCACTCTCTTCATCCTCTGCATCCCTCTCTTGAGCATCTGCATCACTCACTTGGCCCCCTGCATCCCTCTCTTTAGCCTCTTCATCACTCTCTTGGGCCTCTGCATGACCCTCTTAAGCCTCTGCATCCCTATTTTGAGCCTCTGCATCACTTTCTTAAGCCTCTACATCACTTTCTTGAGCCTCTGCATCACTCTCTTGAACTCCTGCATCCCTCTCATGAGCCTCTGCATCCCTCGCCTGACCCTTTGCATCACTCTCGTAAGCCTCTGCATCCCTCTCTTGAGCCTCTGCATCACTCTCGTAAGCCTCTGCATCACTCTACTGAGCCTCTGCATAACACTCTTGAGTCTCTGCATCACTCTCTTGAGCCTCTTTATCCCTCTCTTGATTCTCTGCAACACTCTCTTGAGCCTCTGCATCACTCTCGTAAGCCTCTGTATCACTCTCTTGAGCCTCTGCATAACTCTCTTGATTCTCTGCATCACTCGCTTGAGGCTCTGCATCTCTCTCTTGAGCCTCTGCAACACTCTCTTCATCCTCTGCATCACTTTCTTAAGCCTCTGCATCACTCTCTTGAACTCCTGCATCCCTCTCATGAGCCTCTGCATCGCTCTCCTGAGCCTTTGCATCACTCTCTTAAGCCTCTGCATCACTCTCTTGAGCCTCTGCATCACTCTCGTAAGCCTCTGCATAACTCTCTTGAGTCTCTGCATCACTCTCTTGAGCCTCTGTATCCCTCTCTTGAGCCTCTGCAACACTCTCTTCAGCCTCTGCATCACTCTCGTAAGCCTCTGCATCAGTCTCTTGAGCCTCAGCACAACTCTTTTTAGCCTCTGCATCACTCTCTTGAGCCTCTGCATCTCTCTCTTGAGCCTCTGCAACACTCTCTTCAGCCTCTGCATCACTCTCTTAAACCTCTGCATCACTCTCTTCGGCCTCTGCATCACTCTCTTAAGCCTCTCCTTACCTCTCTTGATCCTCTGCATCACTCTCTTGAGCCTCTGCATCACTCTCATGATCCTCTGCATCACTCGCTTGAGCCTCTGCATCCCTCTCTTAAGCCTCTACATCATTCTCTTGAGCCTCTGCATTACTCTTTTGAGCTTCTGCATCACTCTCTTAAGCCACTGCATCTCTCTCTTCACCCTCTACATCACTCGCTTTAGCCTCTGCATCCCTCTCTGGAGCCTCGGCATCCCTCTCCTAGCCTCTCCATCACTTTCTTGAGCCTCTGCATCAACCTCTTAAGCCTCTGCATCACTATTTTGAGAGTCTGCATCACTTTCTTAAGCCTCTGCATCCCTTTCTTGAGCCTCTGCATCCCTCTCATGAACTCTTGCATCCCTCTCATGAGCCTCTGCATCCCTTTCCTGAGCCTTTGCATCCCTCTCTTGAGCCTCTGCATCCCTCTCTTGAGCCTCTGCATCCCTCTCTTAAGCCTCTGCATCACTCTCTTTAGCCTCTGCATCACTCTCCTTAGCTTCTGAATCACTCTCTTCAGCCTCTACATCCCTCTCTTGAGCCTCTGCATCACTACTCTCGTAAGGCTCTGCATCATTCTCTTGAGTCTCTGCATAACTCTCTTGAGTCTTTGCATCACTCTCTTGAGCCTCTGCATCCCTCTCTTGAGCCTCTGCAACACTCTCTTCTGCCTCTGCATCACTCTCTTAAGCCTCTGCATCCCTCTCCTGAACGCCTGCATCCCTCTCATGAGCCTCTGCATCCCTCTCCTGAGCCTTTGCATAACTCTCTTAAGCCTCTGCATCCCTTTCTTCAGCCTCTGCATCACTCTCGTAAGCCTCTGCATCACTCTAATGAGCCTCTGCATAACTCTCTTGAGTCTCTGCATCACTCTCTTCAGCCTCTGTATCCCTCTCTTGAGCCTCTGCAACACTCTCTTCAGCCTCTGCAACACTCTCTTCAGCCTCTGCATCACTCTTGTATACCTCTGAATCACTCTCTTGAGCCTCTCCATCAATCTCTTGAGCCCCTGCATCCCTCTATTGAGCTTGTGCATCACTCTCTTGAGCATCGGCATCCCTCTCATAAGCCTCTGCATCCCTCTCATAAGCCTCTGCATCACTCTCTTGAGCCTCTGCATCACTCTCTTAAGCCTCTGCATACCTCTCTTGAGCCTCTGCATCACTCTCTTGAGCCTCTGCTTCACTCTCTTGAGCCTCTGCATCACTCTCATGACCCTCTGCATCACTCGCTTGAGCCTCTGCATCCCTCTCTTAAGCCTCTGCATCACTCTCTTGAGCCACTGCATCACTTTCTTGAGCCTCTGCATCACTCTCTTGAGCCTCTGCATCACTCTCTTGAGCCTCTTCATCAATCTCTTGAGCCTCTGCAGCCCTCTCCTAAGCCTCTGCAACACTCTCTTAAGCCTCTGCATCACTCTCTTCAGCCTCTGCATCACTCTCTTAAGCCTCTGCAACACTCTCTTCAGCCTCTGCATCACTCTCTTAAGCCTCTGCAACACTCTCTTCAGCCTCTGCATCACTCGCTTAAGCCTCTGCATCCCGCAATTGATTATCTGCATCACTCTCGTAAGCCTCTGCATCAGTCTCTTGAGCCTCTGCACAACACTTTTTAGCCTCTGCATCACTCTCTTGAGCCTCTGCATCTCTCTCCTGAGCCTCTGCAACACTCTCTTCAGCCTCTGCATCACTCTCTTAACCCTCTTCATCACTCTCTTCGGCCTCTGCATCATTCTCTTAAGCCTCTGCTTACCTCTCTTGATCCTCGGCATCACTCTCTTGAGCCTCTGCATCACTCTCATGATATTCTGCATCACTCTCTTGAGACTCTGCATCACTCTCTTGAGCCTCTACATCACACTCTTGAGCCTCTGCATCACTCTCTTGAGCCTCTGCATCACTCTCTTAAGCCTCTGCATCATTCTCTTGAGCCTCTACATCACACTCTTGAGCCTCTGCATCACTCTCATGATATTCTGCATCACTCTCTTGAGACTCTGCATCACTCTCTTGAGCCTCTACATCACACTCTTGAGCCTCTGCATCACTCTCTTGATCCTCTGCATCACTCTCTTGAGCCTCTGCATCATTCTCTTGAGCCTCTGCATCCCTCTCTTAAGCCTCTACATCATTCTCATGAGCCTCTGCATTAATCTAAATAATACGAAACCTCGCTTTATGATTTGAATTTAAAATCCTCAAATATTGTAATATAGTGACTTTTTTCACGTTATTTTATGTTTTTATTGCATATATCGACGTTTCAGCCAGATTAGAACGTTTTACGTGTACATCTTCCATCGGTAATATAAACTGAAAATCAGAAACATTTTAGTTAATTTTAATGAAAACACATTGATTTTTATCATTTGTATTAGAAGCAACATCTTTATACGTCTTTTCTAGAGTCTAAAAAATGCGAAACGTCGCTTTATGATTCGAAGTTAAAATCCTCAAATTTGGTATACCAATGACTTTTTTCACGTTTTTTATGTAGTTTGATATTACGTAAATATATTCATTTTTACCAATATTTCGATACTATTTTATGTAGTATCACGATATGTGATTTGGCCTTCAAGTCTCAGATTTTCGCATAATATTGCATTTTAAGCAAGTTTTCTTGCATTTTGTTTTGTACTAAAAATCATCGAATTCAGCAATATTTTGACGTTTATCATCCCCTTTTCCTTTATGTGATATAAACAAAATATCATCGAATTAGGCAATATTTTGCCGTTTTTCCACGTTTTTGTGAATTTTCAGTTTATTGTTATTATTTCATTAAATATTCGAGAAAAATTATGCAAACACATAATTGATCAGATAATAACCTTAAATACTTCATTTTCAATCATCTATTTGTTTCTCGTTAAAATACTGAGTAAGATATTGAAAAGGGAAGAAGTTCTGATTTTATTGCATATATCGACGTTTCAGCCGGATTAGAACGGTTTTACTGTACATCTTCCATCGGTAATATAAACCGAAAATCAGGAACATTTTAGTTAATTTTAATGAAAACACATTGATTTTTATCATTTGTATTGGAAGCAACATCTTTATACATCTTTTCTAGGGTCTAAAAAATACGAAACGTCGCACTATGATTCGAAGTTAAAATCCTCAAATTTGGTATAATAATGAATTTTTTCACGTATTTCATGTAGTTTGATATTACGTAAATAATAGTACATTTTTAACAATATTTCGATACTATTTCATGTAGTATCACGATATGTGATTTGGCCTTCATATATCAGATTTTCGCATAATATTGCATTTTAAGCAAGTTTTCTTGCATTTTGTTTCGTACTAAAAATTATCGAATTCAGCAATATTTTGACGTTTATCATCTCCTTTTCCTTTATGTGATATGAACAAAATATCATCGAATTAGGCAATATTTTGCTGTTTTTCTACGTTTTTGTAAATTTTCAGTTTATTGCTATTAATTCATTAAATATACGATAAAAATGATGCAAACACAAATTGATTAGAAATTAACCTTAAACACTTCATTTTCAATAAACTATTTGTTTCTCGTTAAAATACTGAGTAAGATATTGGAAAGGGGAGAAGTTCTGTTTTTATTGCATATATCGACGTTTCAGCCGGATTAGAGCGGTTTTACGTGTACATCTTCCATCGGTAATATAAACGGAAAATCAGGAACATTTTAGTTAATTCTAATGAAAACACATTGATTTTTATCATTTGTATTTGAAACAACATTGTCATATATCTTTTCTTGGATCTAAATAAAACGAAACCTCGCTCTATGATTTGAAGTTAAAATCCTTAAATATGGTAATATAGTGACTTTTTTCACGTTATTCATGTAGTGTGATTTTACGTATATATATTCGTTTTTACCAATATTTCGATACTACTTCATGTTTTCTAACGATATGTGATTTGGCCTTCAACTCTCAAAATTTCGCAAATTTTTTTTGTACTAAAAATCATCGTATTTAGCAATATTTTGACCTTTATCATCCCCTTTTCCTCTATGTGATTTAAACAAAATATCATCAAATTAGGCAATATTTTGCCGTTTTTCCACGTTTTTGTGAATTTTCAGTTTATTGTTATTATTTCATTAAATATACGAGAAAAATTATGCAAACACATAATTGATCAGAAAATAACCTTAAATACTTCATTTTCAATCATCTATTTGTTTCTCGTTAAAATACTGAGTAAGATATTGAAAAGGGGAGAAGTTCTGTTTTTATTGCATATATCGACGTTTCAGCCGGATTAGAACGGTTTTACGTGTACATCTTCCATCGGTAATATAAACCAAAAATCAGGAAAATTTTAGTTAATTTTAATGAAAACACATTGATTTTTATCATTTGTATTGGAAGCAACATCTTTATACGTGTTTTCTAGGGTCTAAAAAATACGAAACGTCGCTCTATGATTCGAAGTTAAAATCCTCAAATTTGGTATAATAATGACTTTTTTCACGTTTTTCATGTAGTTTGATATTACGTAAATATATTCATTTTTAACAATATTTCGATACTATTTTATGTAGTATCACGATATGTGATTTGCCCTTCAAATCTCAGATTTTTGTTGTTGGGTGGTGTGGTGTTGAGAGGGGGTGTTTGTGGTGTGGTGTTGAGAGGGGGTGTTGGGTAGGGTGGTGTTGAGAGGGGGTGGTGTTGAGAGGGAGGTGTTGGGAGGTGTGTTGTTGAGTGGTGTGGTGTTGAGACGGGGTGTTGGGTTGTGTGGTGTTGTTTAGGGTGGTGTTGAGAGGGGTTGTTGTTTAGGGTGGTGTTGAGAGGGGGTGTTGGATGTGGTGGTGTTGAGAGGGGGTGTAGGGTGGTGTGGTGTTCAGACGGGGTGTTGGGTGGGGTGCTGTTGAGAGGTGGTGTGGGGAGGAGGTGTTGGGTGGTGTGGTGTTGAGAGTGGGTGTTGGGTGTTGTGGTGTTGAGAGGGGGTGTTAGATGGTGTGCTGTTGAGAGGGGGTTTTGGGTGGGGTGGTGTTGAGAGTGGGTGTTCGATGGTGTTGTATTGAGAGGTGGTGTTGGGTGGGGTGGTGTTGAGAGGGGGTGTTAGATGGTGTGGTGTTGAGAGGGGGTATTGGGTGGTGTGGTGTTGAGAAGGGGTGTTGGGTGGTGTGGTGTTGAGAGGGAGGCGTTGAGTGGTGTAGTGTTGAGAAGGGGTGTTGGATGGTATTGGGTTGAGAGGGGGTGTTGGGTTGGGTAGTGTTGAGAGGGGGTGTTGGATGGTGTGGTGTTGAGAGGGGGTGTTGGGTGGGGAGGATTTGAGAGGGGGTGTAGGGTGGGGTGGTGTTGAGAAGGGAGTGTTGGGTGGTGTGGTGTTGAGAAGGAGGTGTTGGGTGCTGTGGTGTTGAGAGGAAGGTGTTGGGTGGTGTGGTGTTGAGAGGGAGGTGTTTGGTGGTGCGGTGTTGAGAGGGGGTGTTGGTGGTGTGTTGTTGGGTGGGGTGGTGTTGAGAGGGGGTGGTGTTGAGAGGGAGGTGTGTTGTTGGTTGGTGTTGTGTTGAGATGGGGTGTTGGGTTGTGTGGTGTTGATAGGGGGTGTTGTTTAGGGTGGTGTTGAGAAAGGGTGTTGGATGGGGTTGTGGTGAGAGGGGGTGTTGGGTTGTGTGGTGCTGAGGGGGAAGTGTTGGGTGGTGTGGTGTTGAGAGGGAGGTGTTTGGTGGTGTGGTGTTAAGAGGGGGTGTTAGGTGGTGTGGTGTTCAGAGGGGATGTTGGGTGAGATGCTGTTGAGAGTGGGTGGTGTGGAGAAGGGGTGTTGGGTGGTGTTGTGTTGAGAGTGGGTGTTGGGTAGTGTGGTGTTGAGAGGGGGGTGTTGGGTGGTGTGGTGTTGAGAGGGAGGTGTTGGGTGGCGTGGTTTTGAGAGGGGGTGTTGGTTGGTGTGGTGTTCAAACGGGGTGTTGAGTGGGGTGCTGTTGAGAGGAGGTGGTATTGAGAGGGGGTGTTGGATGGTGTGGTGAGGAGAGGGGGTGTTGGATGGTGTGGTGTTGAGAGGGGGTGTTGGATGGTGTGGTGTTGAGAGGGGGTGTTGGTTGGGGTGGTGTTGAAAGGGGGTGTTCGATGGTGTTGTGTTGAGAGGGGGTGTTGGTTGGGGTGGTGTTGAGAGGGGGTGTTGGGTGGTGTGGTGTTGAAAATGGGTGTTGGGTGGTGTGGTGTTGAGAGGGAGGCGTTGAGTGGTGTAGTGTTGAGAGGGGGTGTTGGATGGTGTTGTGTTGAGAGGGGGTGTTGGGTGGGGTGCTGTTGAGAAGGGAGTGTTGGGTGGTGTTGTGTTGGGTGGTGTGGTGTTGGGTGGTGTGGTGTTAGGTGGTGTGGTGTTGAGAGGGAGGTGTTGGGTGGTGTGGTTTTGAGTGGGGGTGTTGGGTGGTGTGGTGTTGAGAGGGGGTGTTGGGTAGGGTGCTGTTGAGAGGGGGTGGTGTGGAGAGGGGGTGTTGGGTGGTGTGGTGTTGAGATTGGGTGCTGGGTGGTGTGGTGTTGAGAGGGGGTGTTTGGTCGGGTGGTGTTGAGAGGGGGTGTTCGATGGTGTTGTGTTGAGAGGGGGGGTGTTCGACGGTGTAGTGTTGAGAGGGGGTGTTGGATGGCGTGGTGTTGAGAGGGGGTGTTGGGTGGTATGGTGTTGAGAGGGAGGTGTTGGGTAGTGTGGTGTTGAGAGAGCGTGTTGGGTGGTGTCGTGTTGAGAGGGAGGTGTTGGGTGGTGTGGTGTTGCGAGGGGGGTGTTGGGTGGTGTGGTGTTGAGAAGGGGTGTTAGATGGTGTGGTGCTGAGAGGGGGTGTTGGGTGATATGGTGTTGTGAGGGAGGTGTTGGGTGGTGTGGTGTTGAGAGGGGGTGTTGGATGGTATGGTGTTGAGAGGGGGTGTTGGGTGGTGTGGTGTTGAGAGGGGGTGTTGGGTGGTGTGGTGTTGAGAGGGAGGTGTTGGGTGGTGTGGTGTGGAGAGGGTGGTGTTGGTGGTGGTTGGTGTTGAGAGGGGGTGTTGGGTGGTGTTGAGAGGGAGGTGGTGGGTGGTGTGTTGTTGAGGGGGGGTGTTGGGTGGCATGGTGTTGAGAGGGAGGTGTTGGGTAGTGTGGTGTTGAGAGGGGGTGTTGGGTGGTGTGGTGTTGAGAGGGAAGTGTTGGGTGGTGTGGTGTTGAGAGGGGGGTGTTTGGTGATGTGTTGTTGAGTGGGAGGTGTTGAATGGTGGTGTTGAGAGGGGGTGTTGGGTGGTGTGTTATTGAGAGGGGGTGTTGGGTGGAGTGGTGTTGAGAGGGGGTGTTGGGTGGTATAGTGTTGAGATTGGGTGTTTGTGGTGTGGTGTTGAGAGGGGGTGTTGGGTAGGGTGGTGTTGAGAGGGGGTGGTGTTGAGAGGGAGGTGTTGGGAGGTGTGTTGTTGAGTGGTGTGGTGTTGAGACGGGGTGTTGGGTTGTGTGGTGTTGTTTAGGGTGGTGTTGAGAGGGGTTGTTGTTTAGGGTGGTGTTGAGAGGGGGTGTTGGATGGGGTGGTGTTGAGAGGGGGTGTTGGGTGGTGTGGTGTTCAGACGGGGTGTTGGGTGGGGTGCTGTTGAGAGGTGGTGTGGGGAGGAGGTGAGGGTGTTGCCTCTTGAGGGTGTAGCAGCTTGAGGGTGTAGCCGGTAGAGGGTGTAGCCGCTTGGAGGGTGTAGTAAGTTGATTGTGTAGCCGGGTGAGGGTGTAGCAGGGTGAGAGAGTAGCCGCTTGACGGTGTAGCCGCTTGAGGGTGTAGCAAGTTGACTGTGTAGCTGGGTGAGAGTGTAGCCTGGTGAGGGTGTAGCAGATTGAGGGTGTAGCCGGTTGTGGGCGTAACAAATTGAGGGTGTAGCCGGTTAAAGGTGTAGCAGGGTGAGAGAGTAGCCAGGTGAGGGTGTAGCAGGGTGAGAGTGTAGCCGGGTGAGGGTATAGAAGGTGAGAGTGTAGCCGGGTGAGGGTGTAACAGGGTGAGGGTGTAGCCGCTTGAGGGTGTAGCAAGTTGATTGTGTAGCCGGGTGAGAGTGTATCCGGGTGAGGGTGTAGCAGATTGAGGGTGTAGCCGGTTGTGGGCGTAACAAATTGAGGGTGTAGCCGGTTAAAGGTGTAGCAGGGTGAGAGAGTAGCCGGGTGAGGGTGTAGAAGGTGAGGGTGTAGCAGGGTGAGCGTGTAATGGTGAGAGTGTAGCCGGGTGAGAGTGGTTATCTTGAGGATGTCTTGAGATGATTTCGGGGCTTTTTAATGTCCCCGCGGCCCGGTCCTCGACCAGGCCTCCTTCCCCAGGAAGTAGCCTGTGACAGCTGACTAACACCCAGGTACGTATTTCACTGCTAGGTAACAGGGGCATAGGGTGAAAGAAACTCTGCCCATTGTTTCTCGCTGGCGCCAGAGATCGAACTCAGGACCACAGGATCCCAACTCCAGCATGCTGTCCTCTCGGCCGACCGGCTCCCCTGTAGTAGTGTAGCAGGGTGAGAGTGTAACCGGGTGAGGATGTAGAGGGTGAGAGTGTAGCCGGGTGAGGGTGTAACAGGGTGAGGGTGTAGAGGGTGCGAGGGTTGCCGGGTGAGGGTGTACAGGGTGAGGGTGTAGCAGGGTGAGAGCGTAGCCGGGTGAGGATGTAGAGGGTGAAAGTGTAGCCGGGAGAGGGTGTAACAGGGTGAGGGTGTAGAGGGTGCGAGGGTAGCCGGGTGAGGGTGTACAGGGTGAGGGTGTAGCAGGGTGAGAGTGTAGCCGGGTGAGGATGTAGAGGGTGAGAGTGTAGCCGGGTGAGGGTGTAGCGGGTGTGTGTAGACAAGTAGAGCATTTAAAAGACTTGGGTGAACTCTCACAGGATGCGGTCAAACCGTCAGAGTTTCATCCAATGTGCAATATTTTAGTTTATTAATATATCTTAATATATGTACATTTGTTCCAACATATATTACAAGACTGCAAGGAAAATACTTATTACACAGTTTAAAATTATTATCTTGCTATAAATTACTTATGTTGGGATTTAAGTTAAAATAAATATTTACAAAAAAATGGCAGCTGAGCAAAATGGAGAAGTTACCGGCAGGTCAAACTGTTCCCCCCTCAGCTGTCTCCAGCCCTGGCAGGACACTAACACACCCTCCTCTGGTTGGTAAGAACTGAAAACCACCACACACACCACCACCACTACAACCCACTACCAACACCACCCTCTCAACACCACACCACCCAACACCCCCTCTCAACACCACTCCACCCAACACCCCTCTCAACAACACACCACCCAACACCCCCTCTCAACACCACCATTCAACACCTCCCACTCAACAACACATCACCAAACACCCCCCTCTCAACACCACACCACCCAACACTTCCCTCTCAACACCACACCACCCAACACCCCCTCTCAACACCACACTACCCAACACCTCCCTCTCAACACCATGCCACCCAACACCCCCCCTCAACAACACACCACCCACCACCTCCCTCTCAACACCACCCAACACCCCTCTCAACACCAACCACCACCAACACCACCCTCTCCACACCACACCACCCAACACCTCCCTCTCAACACCACACCACCCAACCACCCCCCTCTCAACACCACACTACCCAACACCTACTCTCAAACACAACACCAACCCAACACCCCCCTCTCCACACCACCCACTCTCAACAGCATCTCACCCAACATCCCCTCTGAACACCACAACCACCCAACACCCCCTCTTAACACCACACCACCAAACACCTCCCTTTCAACACCAACACCACCCAACACTTCCCCCTCAGCACCACACAACCCAACACCCCCTCTCACCACACCCCATCCAACACCCTTTCTCAACACCACCCTAAACAACACCCCCTATCAACACCACACAACCCAACAACCCCGTCTCAACACAACACCAACCAACAACAACACCTCCCTCTCAACACCATCCCCTCTCAACACCACCCCAACCCAACACCCCCATTCAACACCACACCACCAACAACCCCCTCTCAACACCGCACCACCAAACACCTCCCTCTCAAACACACACCACCCAACACCTTCCTCTCAACACCACAGCACCCAACACCTCCTTCTCAACACCACACCACCCAACCACTCCCTTCTCAACACCACCCCCTCCCTACACCCCTCTCAAATCCTCCCCACCCAACACCCCCTCTCAACACCACACCATCCAACACCCCCTCTCAACACCACCCAACTCAACACCCCCTCTCAACCCAATACCATCCAACACCCCTTCTCAACACTATACCACTCAACGCCTCCCTCTCAACACCACACCACCCAACACCCCTTCTCAACACCACACCACCCAATAACCCCCTCTCAACACCACACCATCTAACACCCCCTCTCAACACCACCCACCCAACACCACCTCTCAATACAACACCATCGAACAACCCCTTCTCAACACCACAATAAACAACAACCCCTCTCAACACCACCCTAAACAACACCACAACAACCCAACACCCCGTCTCAACACACACACACTCAACAACACACCTCCCAACACCTCCCTCTCAACACCACCCCCTCTCAACACCACCCTACCCACACCCCCTCTCAACACCACACCACAAACACCCCTCTCAACACCACACCACCCAACAACAAAAATCTGAGATTTGAAGGCCAAATCACATATCGTGATACTACATAAAATAGTATCGAAATATTGTTAAAAAATGAATATATTTACGTAATATCAAACTACATGAAAAAACGTGAAAAAATTCATTATTATACCAAATTTGAGGATTTTAACTTCGAATCATAGAGCGACGTTTCGTATTTTTAGGACCCTAGAAAAAACACGTATAAAGATGTTGCTTCCATACAAATGATAAAAATCAATGTGTTTTCATTAAAATTAATAAAAATGTTCCTGATTTTCGGTTATATTAACCGATGGAAGATGTACACGTAAAAACCGTTTCTAATCCGGCTGAAAACGTCGATATATGCAATAAAATCAGAACTTCTTCCCTTTTCAATATCTTACTCAGTATTTTAACGAGAAACATAGATGATTGAAAAATGAAGTATTTAAGGTTATTATCTGATCAATTATGTGTTTGCATAATTTTTCTCGTATATTTAATGAATAATACAATAAAAACTGAAAATTCACAAAAAACGTGGAAAAAACGGCAGGAATATTGCCTAATTCAGTGATATTTTGTTTATATTACATAAAGGAAAAGGGGATGATAAACGTCAAAATATTGCTGAATTCGATGATTTTTAGTACGAAACAAAATGCAAGAAAAACTTGCTTAAAATGCAATATTATGCGAAAATCTGAGACTTGAAGGCCAAATCACATATCGCGATACTACATAAAATAGTATCGAAATATTGGTAAAAAATAAATATATTTACGTAATATCAAACTACATAAAAAACGTGAAAAAAAGGTCATTATTATACCAAATTTGAGGATTTTAACTTCGAATCATAGAGCGACGTTTCGTATTTTTTAGACCCCTAGAAAACACGTATAAAGATGTTGCTTCCAATACAAATGATAAAAATCAATGTGTTTTCATTAAAATTAACTAAAATTTTCCTGATTTTTGGTTTATATTACCGATGGAAGATGTACACGTAAAACCGTTCTAATCCGGCTGAAACGTCGATATATGCAATGAAAACAGAACTTCTCCCCTTTTCAATATCTTACTCAGTATTTTAAACGAGAAACAAAATAGATGATTGAAAATGGAGTATTTAAGGTTATTTCTGATCATTATGTGTTTGCATAATTTTTCTCGTATATTTAATGAAATAATAACAATAAACTGAAAATTCACAAAAACGTGGAAAAACGGCAAAATATTGCCTAATTTGATGATATTTTGTTTAAAATCACATAAAGGAAAAGGGGGATGATAAAGGTCAAAATATTGCTAAATTCGATGAGTTTTAGTACAAAACAAAATGAAAGAAAAACATGCTTATAATGCAAAATTTGCGAAATTTTGAGAGTTGAAGGCCAAATCACATATCGTTAGAAAAACATGAAGTAGTATCGCAATATTGGTAAAAACGAATATATATACGTAAAATCACACTACATGAATAACGTGAAAAAAGTCACTATATTACCATATTTAAGGATTTTAACTTCAAATCATAGAGCGAGGTTTCGTTTTATTTAGATCCAAGAAAAGACATATGACAATGTTGTTTTCAAATACAAATGATAAAAATCAATGTGTTTTCATTAGAATTAACTAAAATGTTCCTGATTTTCCGTTTATATTACCGATGGAAGATGTACACGTAAAACCGCTCTAATCCGGCTGAAACGTCGATATATGCAATAAAAACAGAACTTCTCCCCTTTCTCAGTATTTTAACGAGAAACAAATAGTTGATTGAAAATGAAGTGTTTAAGGTTAATTTCTAATAAATTATGTGTTTGCATCATTTATATCGTTTTTTTAATGAATTAATAGCAATAAAACTGAAAATTCACAAAAACGTGGAAAAACAGCAAAAATATTGCCTAATTTGATGACACTTTTGTTTATATCACATAAAGGAAAAGGGGATGATAAACGTCAAAACATTGCTGAATTCGATGATTTTTAGTACGAAACAAAATGCAAGAAAACTTGCTTAAAATGCAATATTATGCGAAAATCTGATATTTGAAGGCCAAATCACATATCGTGATACTACATGAAAATAGTATCGAAATATTGTAAAAAATGTACTATTATTTACGTAATAGTCAAACTACATGATATACGTGAAAAAAGTCATTATTATACCAAATTGAGGATTTTAACTTCGAATCACAGTGCGACGTTTCTTATTTTTTAGACCCTAGAAAAGATGTATAAAGATTGTTGCTTCCAATACAAATGATAAAAAATCAATGTGTTTTCATTAAAATTAACTAAAATGTTCCTGATTTCGTTTATATTACCGATGGAAGATGTACACGTAAAACCGTTCTAATCCGGCTGAAACGTCCGATATATGCAATAAAATCAGACTTCTTCCCTTTTCAATATCTTACTCAGTATTTTTAACGAGAAACAAATAGAGGATTGAAAATGAAGTATTTAAGGTTATTATCTGATCAATTATGTGTTTTGCATAATTTTTCTCGTATATTTAATGAAATAATAACAATAAAACTGAAAATTCACAAAAACGTGGAAAACGGCAAAATATTGCCTAATTCGATGATATTTTGTTTATATCACATAAAGGAAAAGGGGATGATAAACGTCAAAATATTGCTGAATTCGATGATTTTTAGTACGAAACAAAATGCAAGAAAACTTGCTTAAAATGCAATATTATGCGAAAATCTGAGACTTGAAGGCCAAATCACATATCGTTATACTACATAAAATAGTCTCGAAAATATTGGTAAAAATGAATATATTTACGTAATATCAACTACATAAAAAACGTGAAAAAAGTCATTATTATACCAAATTTGAGGATTTTAACTTCGAATCATAAAGCGACGTTTCGCATTTTTTAGACCCTAGAAAAGACGTATAAAAATGTTGCTTCCAATACAATGATAAAAATCAATGTGGTTTTCATTCAAATTAACTAAAATGTTTCTGATTTTCGGTTTATATTACCGATGGAAGATGTACACGTAAAACGTTCTAATCTGGCTGAAACGCCGATATATGCAATAAAAAACATAAAATACCGTGAAAAAAAGTCACTATATTACCATATTTGAGGATTTTACTTCAAATCATAAAGCGAGGTTTCGTATTATTTAGATTAATGCAGAGGCTCATGAGAATGATGTAGAGGCTTAAGAGAGGGATGCAGAGGCTCAAGAGAATGATGCAGAGGCTCAAGAGAGTGATGCAGAGGATCAAGGGAGGGATTGCAGAGGCTTAAGAGAGTGATGCAGAGGCTCAAGAGAGTGATGCAGAGGCTCAAGAGTGTGATGTAGAGGCTCAAGAGAGTGATGCAGAGTCTCAAGAGAGTGATGCAGAATATCATGAGAGTGATGCAGAGGCTCAAGAGAGTGATGCAGAGGATGAAGAGAGGTAAGCAGAGGCTTAAGAGAATGATGCAGAGGGCCGAAGGGAGTGATGAAGAGGCTTAAGAGAGTGATGCAGAGGCTGAAGAGAGTGTTGCAGAGGCTCAGGAGAGAGATGCAGAGGCTCAAGAGAGTGATGCAGAGGCTAAAAAGTGTTGTGCAGAGGCTCAAGAGAACTGATGCAGAGGCTTACGAGAGTGATGCAGATAATCAATTGCGGGATGCAGAGGCTTAAGCGAGTGATGCAGAGGCTGAAGAGAGTGTTGCAGAGGCTTAAGAGAGTGATGCAGAGGCTGAAGAGAGTGTTGCAGAGGCTTAAGAGAGTGATGCAGAGGCTGAAGAGAGTGTTGCAGAGGCTTAGGAGAGGGCTGCAGAGGCTCAAGAGATTGATGAAGAGGCTCAAGAGAGTGATGCAGAGGCTCAAGAGAGTGTTGCAGAGGCTCAAGAAAGTGATGCAGTGGCTCAAGAGAGTGATGCAGAGGCTTAAGAGAGGGATGCAGAGGCTCAAGCGAGTGATGCAGAGGGTCAAGAGAGTGATGCAGAGGATCAAGAGAGTGATGCAGAGGCTCAAGAGAGTGATGCAGAGGCTCAAGAGACGTATGCAGAGGCTTAAGAGAGTGAGTGCAGAGGCTCAAGAGAGTGATGCAGAGGCTTATGAGAGGGATGCAGGTGCTCAAGAGAGTGATGCACAGGCTCAAGAGAGGGATGCAGAGGCTCAAGAAAGTGATTAAGAGGATTACGAGAGTGATGCAGAGGCTTATAGAGTGATGCAGAGGCTTAAGAGAGGGATGCAGAGGCTGAAGAGAGTGATGCAGAGGCTTAAGAGAGGGATGCAGAAGCTCAAGAGAGTGATGCAGAGGCTGAAGAGAGTGATGCAGAGGCTTATGAGAGGGATGCAGAGGCTCAAGAGAGGGATGCAGGGGCTCAAGAGAGGGATGGCAGAGGCTCAATAGAGGGATGCAGGGGCTCAAGAGATTGATGGAGAGGCTCAAGAGAGTGATTCAGAGGTTTACAAGAGTGATGCAGAGGCTGAAGAGAGTGTTTGCAGAGGCTGAAGAGAGTGTTGCAGAGGCTCAAGAGAGGGATATAGAGGCTGAAGAGAGTGATGCAGAGACTCAAGAGAGTTATGCAGAGGCTCATTAGAGTGATGCAGAGGCTTACGAGAGTGATTGCAGAGGCTCAAGAAAGGGGATGCAGAGGCTTAAGAGAGTTATGCAAAGGGCTCAGGAGAGGGGATGCAGAGGCTCATGAGAGGGAGGCAGGAGTTCAGGAGAAGGATGCAGAAGCTTAAGAGAGTGATGCAGAGGCTGAAGAGAGTGTTTGCAGAGGCTGAAGAGAGGGATGCAGAGGCTGAAGAGAGTGATGCATAGGCTTAAGAGAGTGATGCAGAGGCTCAAGAAAGTGATGCAGTGCTCAAGAGAGTGATGCAGAGGCTCAAGAGAGTGATGCAAGAGGCCTCAAGAGAGGTATGCAGAGGCTTTAGAGAGTGACGGCAGAGGCTCAAGAGAGTGATGCAGAAACTGATGCAGAAAAAAAATCATCGAATTCAGCAATATTTTGACGTTTATCATCCCCTTTTCCTTTATGTGATATAAACAAAATATCATCGAATTAGGCAATATTTTGCTGTTTTTTTCCACGTTATTGTGAATTTTCAGTTTATTGATATTAATTCATTAAATATACGATAAAAATGATGCAAACACATAATTGATTAGAAATTAACCTTAAACACTTGATTTTTCAATCAGCTATTTGTTTCTCGTTAAAATACTGAGTAAGATATTGGAAAGGGGAGAAGTTCTGTTTTTATTGCATATATCGACGTTTCAGCCGGATTAGAGCGGTTTTACGTGTACATCTTCCATCGGTAATATATACGGAAAATCAGGAACATTTTAGTTAATTCTAATGAAAACACATTGATTTTTATCATTTGTATTTGAAACAACATTGTCATAGGTCTTTTCTTGGATCTAAGTAATACGAAACCTCGCTCTATGATTTGAAGTTAAGATCCTCAAATATGGTAATATAGTGACTTTTTTCCACGTTATTCATGTAGTGTAATTTTACGTATATATATTCGTTTTTTACCAATATTTCCATACTACTTCATGTTTTCTCACGATATGTGATTTGGCCTTCAAATCTCAGAATTTCGCAAATTTTGCATCTTTAAGCAAGTTTTCTTGCACTTTGTTTTGTACTAAAAATCATCGAATTTAGCAATAATTTTACCTTTTTTTTATCCCCTTTTCCTTTATGTGATTTAAAACAAAATATCATCGAATTAGGCCGTTTTCCACGTTTTTGTGAATTTTCAGTTTATTGTTTATTAATTCATTATATATACGATAAAAATTATGCAAACACATAATTGATCAGAAAATAACCTTAAATACTTCATTTTCAATCATCTATTTGTTTCTCGTTAAAATAGTGAGTAGGATATTGAAAAGGGGAGAAGTTCTGTTTTAATTGCATATATCGACGTTTCAGCCGATTAGAACGGTTTTACGTGTACATCTTCCATCGGTAATATAAACCGAAAATCAGGAACATTTTAGTTAATTTTAATGAAAACACATTGATTTTATCATTTGTATAAATGATAAAAGGCTTAAGAGAAGGATGCAGAGGCTGAAGAGAATGATGCAGAGGCTTAAGAGAGGGATGCAGAGGCTTAAAGAGAGGGATGCAGAGGCTCAAGAGAGTGATTGAGAGGCTCAAGAGAGCGATGAAGAGGCTCAACAGAGTGATTCAAAGACTTACGAGAGTGATGCAGAGGCTTAAGAGAGTGATGCAGAGGCTTAAGAGAGGGATGCAGAGGCTCATGAGTGGGATGCAGAGGCTCAAGAGAGGGATGCAGGGGGCCCAAGAGAGGGATGCAGAGGCTCAAGAGAGGGAAGCAGAGGCTCTTGAGAGTGATGCAGAGGCTCAAGAGAGGGATGCAGAGGCTGAAGAGAGTGTTGGCAATAGCTCAAGAGAGGGATGCAGAGGCTCATGAGAGGAAAATGTGATCCTTCGCAGCTCTCAATAATTGGCATATTTTCCGTATAAAAATGTAACCATTTCAAACTGCGAATACGTGCAGAGAGGCAGAATTTGGCTACAAAATATAAGCTCAAGGGGTCGAATTTTGGGATGTTTGGGGATATTTTGAAAACTGCAGGGGGGTTTGGCCAAAAATGTGACCCATCGCTCCTCTGCTTGCAAAATCCATATACAAAAAAATATGCTAATTACTGAGGAGCAGCGATGGATCACATTTTGCATAAAACCCTCCCTGCAGATTTCAAAATATCCCCAGCATCCAAATTCGACCCTTGAGCCATATTTTGGAGCCAAAATTCTGGCTCTCTGCACGTATTCGCAGTTTTGAAATTACGACTTTTTATACGGAAAATATGTCATTTTACTGAGAGCGGCAATGGATTCACATTTTGCCCAAAACCCTCCCTGCACTTTTCAAAATATCCAAAACATCCAAAAGTCGACCCTTGAGCCATATTTCGAAGCCAAATTCCTGCTCTCTGCACGTATTCCCAGTTTAAATAAGACTTTTTATACCGAAAATATGCCAATTACTGAAAGCGGCGATGGATCACATTTTTGCCCAAACCCTCCCTGCAGTTTTCAAAATATCGCAAACATCCCAAATTCGACCCTTGAGCTGTATTTTGGAGAAAAATTCTGGCTCTCTGCACGTATTCCCAGTTTGAAATTACGAATTTTATACCGAAAATATGCCAATTACTGAAAGCGGCGATGGATCACATTTCTGCCCAAACCGTCCCTGCAGTTTTCAAAATATCTCAAACATCCCAAATTCGACCTTTGAGCTATATTTTGGAGCCAAATTCTGGCTCTCTGCACGTATTCCCAGTTTGAAATTAACGACTTTTTATACTGGAAAATATGCCAATCACTGAGGAGCAGCGATGGGTCACATTTTGCCCAAACCTCCCTGCAAGCTTTCAAAATATCCCAAACATTCCAAATTCGACGCTTTGAGACATATTTTGGAGTCAAATTCGGGTTCTCTGCACGTATTTGCAGTTTAAATTTATTTCATTTTATACCGACAAATATGCCAATTACTGAGAGCGGCGAGTGGGTCACATTTGCCCAAACCCCAATGCAGTTTTCAAAATATCCCAAACATCCAAATTTCGGCGCTTGAGACATATTTTGTAGTCAAATTCGGGCTCTTTGCACGTATTCGCAGTTTGAAATTATTTAACTTTATTCCGACAATATGCCAATTAATGAGAGCGGCGATGGGTCACATTTGCCCAAACCCCCATGCAGTTTTCAAAATATCGCAAACATCCCAAATTCGGAACCCTTGAGCTATATTTTGGAGCCAAATTCTGGCTGTCTGCAAGTATTCGCAGTTTGAAAATTACGAACTTTTTATACCGAAAGAATGCCAATTACTGAGAGCAAGCTATGTATTGGACATTTTGCCCAAACCCTCCCTGCAGTTTTTCAAAATACCCCAAACATCCCAAATTCGACCCTTGATCGTAATTTTAGAGCCAAAATTCTGACTCTCTGCACGTATTTCGCAGTTTGAAAATTACGAATTTTTATACTGAAATAAGTCAATAATTAAAGCAGCGATAGGTCACATTTGCCAAAACCCCCGTGGCAGTTTTCAAAATTTCCCCAAAACATCCCAAATTCGAGCCTTGAGCTATATTTTGTAACCAAATTCTGGCTCTCTGCACGTATTCGCAGTTTGAAATGACTACTTTTTATACGGAAAAAAGCCAATTATTGAAGCGCGGCGAAGGATAAACATTTTGCAGAGAGTGATGCCAGAGGCTGAAGAGAGTGATGCAGAGGCTTAAGAGAGGGATGCAGAGGTTCAAGAGAAGGGATGCAGAGGCTCAAGAGAGGGATGCAGAGGCTCAAGAGAAGGATGCAGAGGCTCAAGAGAGGGATGCAGAGGCTCTTGATAGTGATGCAGAGGCTCAAGAGAGGGATGCAGAGGCTCATGTGAGGGATGCAGGAGTTCAGAGAGGGATGCAGAGGCTGAATTTTTGAGCCAAATTCTGGCTGTCTGCACGTATTCGCAGTTTGAAATTTCGACTTTTTTATACCGAAAAAATGCCAATTACTGAGAGCGGCGATGGATCACCTTTTGCCCAAACCCTAACTGCAATTTCAAAATATCCAAAACATAACAAATTCGACGCTTGAGCAATATTTTTTAGCCAAATTCTGGCTCTCTGCACGTATTCGCAGTTGAAATTACGACTTTTTATACCAAAATATACCAATTACTGAAAGCACTCCCAATTACTGGAAAGCTGAAAACACTCCCTGCAGTTTTCAAAATATCCCAAACATCCAAATTCGACGCTTGAGTCATATTTGAAGCCAAATTCTGGCACTCTGCATGTATTCGCAGTTTGAAATAACGACTTTTTTATACTGAAAATATGCCAATTACTGAGAGCGGCGATGTATCACATTTTGCCCAAACCCTCCCTGCAGCTTGCCAAATATCCCAATCATCCCAAATTCGAACCTTTGATCCTAATTTTGGAGCCAAATTCTGACTCTCTTCACGTATTCGCAGTTTTGAAATTACGACTTTTTATACCGAAAATATACCAATTACTGAAAGCGGCGATGGATCACATTTTGCCCAAACACTCCCTGCAGTTTTAAAAAAATCCCAAAACATCCCAATTCGACGCTTGAGTCATATTTTGTAGCCAAATTCTGGCTCTCTGCACGTATTCGCAGTTTGAAATTACGACTTTTTATACTGAAAATATGCCAATTACTGAAAGCAGCGATGGGTCACATTTTGCCCAAACCCCCATGCAGGTTTCATAATATCCCAAATATCCCAAATTCGACCTTTGAGCTATATTTTGGAGCCGAATTCTGGCTCTCTGCACGTATTCCCAGTTTGAAATTACGACTTTTTATACTGAAAATATGCCAATCACTGAGAGCAGCGATGGGTCACATTTTGCCCAAAACCTCCCTGCAGCTTTCAAAATATCCCAACATTCCAAATTCGACGCTTGAGACATATTTTGGAGTCAAATTCGGGTTCTCTGCACGTATTCGCAGTTTAAATTTATTTCATTTTATACCGACAATATGCCAATTACTGAGAGCGGCGATGGGTCACATTTTGCCCAAACCCCAATGCAGTTTTCAAAATATCACAAACATCCAAATTCGACCCTTGAGCTATATTTTGGACCCAAATTCTGGCTCTCGTAAGTATTCCCAGTTTGAAATTACGAATTTTTATCCTGAAAATATTCCAATCACTAAAAGCAGCGATGGGTCACATTTTGCCCAAACCCCCCTGCAGTTTTCAAAATATCCCAAATATCCCAAATTCGGCGCTTGAGACATATTTTGTAGTCAAATTCGGGCTCTTTGCACGTATTCGCAGTTTGAAATTATTTAACTTTAATTTCGACAATATGCCAATTAATGAGAGCGGCGATGGGTCACATTTTTGCCCAAAACCCCCCCTGCAGTTTTCAAAATATCGCAAACATCCCAAATTCGACCCTTGAGCTATATTTTGGAACCAAATTCTGGCTGTCTGCAAGTATTCGCAGTTTGAAATTACGACTTTTTATACCGAAAGAATGCCAATTACTGAGAGCAGCTATGTATGACATTTTGCCCAAACCCTCCCTGCAGTTTTCAAAATACCCCAAACATCCCAAATTCGACCCTTGATCGTAATTTTAGAGCCAAATTCTGACTCTCTGCACGTATTCGCAGTTTGAAATTACGAATTTTTATACTGAAAATAAGTCAATAATTAAAAGCAGCGATAGGTCACATTTTGCCAAAACCCCCGTGCAGTTTTCGAAATTTCCCAAACATCCCAAATTCGACCCTTGAGCTATATTTTGTAACCAAATTCTGGCTCTCTGCACGTATTCGCAGTTTGAAATGACTACTTTTTATACGGAAAATAAGCCAATTATTGAGCGCGGCGAAGGATCACATTTTGCAGAGAGTGATGCAGAGGCTGAAGAGAGTGATGCAGAGGCTTAAGAGAGGGATGCAGAGGGTCAAGAGAGGGATGCAGAGGCTCAAGAGAGGGATGCAGAGGCTCAAGAGAAGGATGCAGAGGCTCAAGAGAGGGATGCAGAGGCTCTTGATAGTGATGCAGAGGCTCAAGAGAGGGATGCAGAGGCTCATGTGAGGGATGCAGGAGTTCAAGAGAGGGATGCAGAGGCTGAAGAGAATGATGCAGAGGCTGAATTTTGGAGCCAAATTCTGGCTGTCTGCACGTATTCGCAGTTTGAAATTTCGAATTTTTATACCGAAAAAATGCCAATTACTGAGAGCGGCGATGGATCACCTTTTGCCCAAACCCTAACTGCAATTTTCAAAATATCCAAAACATAACAAATTCGACGCTTGAGCAATATTTTTTAGCCAAATTCTGGCTCTCTGCACGTATTCGCAGTTTGAAATTACGACTTTTTATACCGAAAATATACCAATTACTGAAAGCGGCGATGGATCACATTTTGCCCAAACACTCCCTGCAGTTTTCAAAATATCCCAAACATCCCAAATTCGACGCTTGAGTCATATTTTGGAGCCAAATTCTGGCACTCTGCATGTATTCGCAGTTTGAAATTACGTCTTTTTATACTGAAAATATGCCAATTACTGAGAGCGGCGATGGATCACATTTTGCCCAAACCCTCCCTGCAGCTTGCCAAATATCCCAATCATCCCAAATTCGAACTTTGATCCTAATATTGGAGCCAAATTCTGACTCTCTTCACGTATTCGCAGTTTGAAATTACGACTTTTTATACCGAAAATATACCAATTACTGAAAGCGGCGATGGATCACATTTAGCCCAAACACTCCCTGCAGTTTTAAAAAAATCCCAAACATCCCAAATTCGACGCTTGAGTCATATTTTGTAGCCAAATTCTGGCTCTCTGCACGTATTCGCAGTTTGAAATTACGACTTTTTATACCGAAAATATGTTAATTACTGAGAGCGACGATGGATCACATTTTGCCCAAACCCTCCCTGCAGTTTTCAAAATATCGCAAACATCCCAAATTCGACCCTTCAGCCTCATTTTGGAGCCAAATTCTGGCTCTCTGCACGTATTCGCAGTTTGAAATTACGACTTTTTATACTGAAAAATATGCCAATTACTGAAAGCAGCGATGGGTCACATTTTGCCTAAACCCCCATGCAGGTTTCATAATATCCCAAACATCCCAAATTCGATCCTTGAGCCATATTTTGGAGCCGAATTCTGGCTCTCTGCACGTATTCGCCGTTTGAAATTACGACTTTTTATACCAAAAATATGCTAATTACTGAGAGCAGCGATGGATCACATTTTGCCCAAACCCTCCCTGCAGTTTGCAAAATATCCCAAACATCCAAAATTCGACCCTTGAGCTATATTTTTGAACCAAATTCTGGCTTTCTCCACGTACTCGCAGTTTTAAATTACGAATTTTTATACCGAAAATATAACAATTACAGAGAGCGGCGATGGATCACATTTTGCCCAAACCCTCCCTGCAGCTTGCCAAAAATCCCAATCATCCCAAATTCGACCTTTGATCCTAATTTTGGAGCCAAATTCTGACTCTGTTCACGTATTCGCAGTTTGAAATTACGACTTTTTATACCGAAAATATACCAATTACTATAAGCGGCGATGGATCACATTTTGCCCAAACACTCCCTGCAGTTTTCAAAATATTCCAAACATCCGAAATTCGACGCTTGAGTCATATTTTGTAGCCAAATTCTGGCTCTCTGCACGTATTCGCAGTTTGAAATTACGACTTTTTTATACCGAAAATATGTTAATTACTGAGAGCGACGATGGATCACATTTTGCCCTAACCCTTCCTGCAGTTTTCAAAATATCCCAAACATCCTAAATTCCAAGCTTGAGCCATATTTTGGAGCCATATTCTGGCTTTCTGAACGTATTCGCAGTTTGAAATTATTTCATTTTATACTGAAAATATGCCAATTACTGCAAGCAGCGATGGGACACATTTTGCCCAAACCCCCCTGCAGTTTGCAAAATATCCCCAACATCCCAAATTCAACTCTTGAGCCATATTTTGGAGCCAAATTCTGGCTCTCTGCAAGTATTCGCAGTTTGAAATTACGACTTTTTATACTTTTTTTTTGAGATATATACAAGAGTTGTTACATTCTATTACAGCCAAAAGTACGCGTAGCGTTTCGGGCAGGTCCCTTGAATACGATCCCCTGCCGCGAAGACTCGTTTTTTCCTCCAAGTACACATTTTACTGTTGCGTAAACAGAGGTTACAGTTAAGGAATTGCGCCTAGTAAATCCTCCTAGGCCAGGATACGAACCCATGACATAGCGCAAGCGGAACGCCAGGCAGGTGTCTTACCACTATAACACGGAGACTGTAAATCCAAAATCCATATACAAAAAATATGCTAATTACTGAGAGCAGCGATGGATCACATTTTGCCCAAACCCTCCCTGCAGATTTCAAAATATCCCCAGCATCCCAAATTCGACCCTTGAGACATATTTTGAAGCCAAATTCTGGCTCTCTGCACGTATTCCCAGTTTGAAATTACGACTTTTTATACCGAAAATATGCCAATTACTGAAAGCAGCGATGGATCACATTTTGCCCAAACCCTCCCTGCAGTTTTCAAAATATCCCAAACATCCCAAATTCGACCCTTGAGCTATATTTTGGAGCCAAATTCTGGCTCTCTGTACGTATTCCCAGTTTGAAATTACGAATTTTTATACTGAAAATATGCCAATCACTGAAACCAGCGATGGGTCACATTTCCCCAAACCCCCATGCAGTTTTCAAAATGATCCAAACATCCCAAATTCGAAGCTTGAGACATATTTTGGAGTCAAATTCGGGCTCTCTGCACTTATTCGCAGTTTGAAATTATTTCATTTTATACCGACAATATGCCAATTACTGAGAGCGGCGATGGGTCACATTTTGCCAAAAACCCCCTCTGCAGATTTCAAAACATCCCAAACATCCCAAATTCGATCCTTGAGCTATATTTTGGAGCCAAATTCTGAGTCTCTGCACGTATTCGGAGTTTGAAATTACGAATTTTTATACTGAAAATATGCCAATAACTAAAAGCAGCGATAGGTCACATTTTGCCCAAACCCCCCTGAAACAAATAGTTTATTGAAAATGAAGTGTTTAAGGTTAATTTCTAATCAATTTGTGTTTGCATCATTTTTATCGTATATTTAATGAATTAATAGCAATAAACTGAAAATTCACAAAAACGTGGAAAAACAGCAAAATATTGCCTAATTCGATGATATTTTGTTTATATCACATAAAGGAAAAGGGGATGTAAACGTCAAAATATTGCTGAATTCGATGATTTTTAGTACGAAACAAAATGTAAGAAAATTTGCTTAAAATGCAATATTATGCGAAAATCTGAGATTTGAAGGCCAAATCACATATCGTGATACTACATAAAATAGTATCGAAAAATTGTTAAAAATGAATATATTTACGTAATATCAAACTACATGAAAAACGTGAAAAAAGTCATTATTATACCAAATTTGAGGATTTTAACTTCGTATCATAGAGCGACGTTTCGTATTTTTTAGACCCTAGAAAACACGTATAAAGATGTTGCTTCCAATACAAATGATAAAAATCAATGTGTTGTCATTAAAATTAACTAAAACTTTCCTGATTTTTGCTTTATATTACCGATGGAAGATGTACACGTAAAACCGCTCTAATCCGGCTGAAACGTCGATATATGCAATAAAAAGAGAACTTCTCCCCTTTCTCAGTATTTTAACGAGAAACAAATAGTTGATTGAAAATGAAGTGTTTAAGGTTAATTTCTAATAAATTATGTGTTTGCATCATTTATATCGTTTTTTTAATGAATTAATAGCAATAAACTGAAAATTCACAAAAACGTGGAAAAACAGCAAAATATTGCCTAATTTGATGACATTTTGTTTATATCACATAAAGGAAAAGGGGATGATAAACGTCAAAATATTGCTGAATTCGATGATTTTTAGTACGAAACAAAATGCAAGAAAACTTGCTTAAAATGCAATATTATGCGAAAATCTGATATTTGAAAGCCAAATCACATATCGTGATACTACATGAAATAGTATCGAAATATTGTTAAAAATGTAACATTATTTGCGTAATATCAAACTACATGGAAAACGTGAAAACAGTCATTATTATACCAAATTTGAGGATTTTAACTTCGAATCATAGAGCGACGTTTCGTATTTTTTAGGCCCTAGAAAACACGTATAAAGATGTTGCTTCCAATACAAACGATAAAAATCAATGTGTTTTCATTAAAATTAAGTAAAATTTTCCTGATTTTTGCTTTATATTACCGATGGAAGATGTACACGTAAAACCGTTCTAATCCGGCTGAAACGTCGATATATGCAATAAAAACAGAACTTCTCCCCTTTTCAATATCTTACTCAGTATTTTAACGAGAAACAAATAGATGATTGAAAATGAAGTATTTAAGGTTATTTTCTGATCAATTATGTGTTTGCATAATTTTTCTCGTATATTTAATGAAATAATAACAATAAAATGAAAATTCACAAAAACGTGGAAAAACGGCAAAATATGGCCTAATTTGATGATATTTTGTTTAAATCACATATAGGAAAAGTGGATGACAAAGGTCAAAATATTGCTAAATTCGATGATTTTTAGTACAAAACAAAATGAAAGAAAACATGCTTATAAATGCAAAATTTGCGAAATTTTGAGATTTGAAGGCCAAATCACATATCGTGAGAAAACATGAAGTAGTATCGAAATATTGGTAAAAACGAATATATATACGTAAAATCACACTACATGAATAACGTGAAAAAAGTCACTATTTTACCATATTTGAGGATTTTAACTTCAAATCATAGAGCGAGGTTTCGTATTATTTAGATCCAAGAAAAGACATATGACAATGTTGTTTCAAATACAAATGATAAAAATCAATGTGTTTTCATTAGAATTAACTAAAATGTTCCTGATTTTCCGTTTATATTACCGATGGAAGATGTACACGTAAAACCGCTCTAATCCGGCTGAAACGTCGAAATATGCAATAAAAAGAGAACTTCTCCCCTTTCTCAGTATTTTAACGAGAAACAAATAGTTGATTGAAAATGAAGTGTTTAAGGTTAATTTCGAATAAATTATGTGTTTGCATCATTTATATCGTTTTTTTAATGAATTAATAGCAATAAACTGAAAATTCACAAAAACGTGGAAAAACAGCAAAATATTGCCTAATTTGATGACATTTTGTTTATATCACATAAAGGAAAAGGGGATGATAAACGTCAAAATATTGCTGAATTCGATGATTTTTAGTACGAAACAAAATGCAAGAAAACTTGCTTAAAATGCAATATTATGCGAAAATCTGATATTTGAAAGCCAAATCACATATCGTGATACTACATGAAATAGTATCGAAATATTGTTAAAAATGTAACATTATTTGCGTAATATCAAACTACATGAAAAACGTGAAAACAGTCATTATTATACCAAATTTGAGGATTTTAACTTCGAATCATAGAGCGACGTTTCGTATTTTTTAGGCCCAAGAAAACACGTATAAAGATGTTGCTTCCAATACAAACGATAAAAATCAATGTGTTTTCATTAAAATTAAGTAAAATTTTCCTGATTTTTGCTTTATATTACCGATGGAAGATGTACACGTAAAACCGTTCTAATCCGGCTGAAACGTCGATATATGCAATAAAAACAGAACTTCTCCCCTTTTCAATATCTTACTCAGTATTTTAACGAGAAACAAATAGATGATTGAAAATGAAGTATTTAAGGTTATTTTCTGATCAATTATGTGTTTGCATAATTTTTCTCGTATATTTAATGAAATAATAACAATAAAATGAAAATTAACAAAAACGTGGAAAAACGGCAAAATATTGCATAATTTGATGATATTTTGTTTAAATCACATAAAGGGAAAGGGGATGATAAAGGTCAAAATATTGCTAAATTCGATGATTTTTAGTACAAAACAAAATGAAAGAAAACATGCTTATAAATGCAAAATTTGCGAAATTTTGAGAGTTGAAGGCCAAATCACATATCGTTAGAAAACATGAAGTAGTATCGAAATATTGGTAAAAACGAATATATATACGTAAAATCACATTACATGGGATGCAGGGGCTCAAGAGATTGATGGAGAGGCTCAAGAGAGTGATTCAGAGATTTACAAGAGTGATGCAGAGGCTGAAGAGAGTGTTGCAGAGGCTCAAGAGAGGGATACAGAGGCTGAAGAGAGTGATGCAGAGACTCAAGAGAGTTATGCAGAGGCTCATTAGAGTGATGCAGAGGCTTACGAGAGTGATGCAGAGGCTCAAGAAAGGGATGCAGAGGCTTAAGAGAGTTATGCAAAGGCTCAGGAGAGGGATGCAGAGGCTCATGAGAGGGATGCAGGAGTTCAGGAGAGGGATGCAGAAGCTTAAGAGAGTGATGCAGAGGCTGAAGAGAGTGTTGCAGAGGCTCAAGAGAGGGATGCAGAGGATGAAGAGAGTGATGCAGAGGCTTAAGAGAGTGATGCAGAGGCTGAAGAGAGTGTTGCAGAGGCTTAGGAGAGGGCTGCCGAGGCTCAAGAGATTGATGAATACTCTCAAGAGAGTGATGCAGAGGCTCAAGAGAGTGATGCAGAGGCTCAAGAAAGTGATGCAGTGGCTCAAGAGAGTGATGCAGAGGCTTAAGAGAGGGATGCAGAGGCTCAAGCGAGTGATGCAGAGGGTCACGAGAGTGATGCAGAGGCTCAAGAGAGTGATGCAGAGGCTCAAGAGAGTGATGCAGAGGCTCAAGAGAGGTATGCAGAGGCTTTAGAGAGTGATGCAGAGGCTCAAGAGAGTGATGCAGAGGCTTATGAGAGGGATGCCGATGCTCAGGAGAGTGATGCACAGGCTCAAGAGAGGGATGCAGAGGCTCAAGAGAGTGATTCAGAGGATTACGAGAGTGATGCAGAGGCTTATAGAGTGATGCAGAGGCTTAAGAGAGGGATGCAGAGGCTGAAGAGAGTGATGCAGAGGCTTAAGAGAGGGATGCAGAAGCTCAAGAGAGTGATGCAGTGGCTGAAGAGAGTGATGCAGAGGCTTAAGAGAGGGATGCAGAGGCTCAAAAGAGGGATGCAGGGGCTCAAGAGAGGGATGCAGAGGCTCAATAGAGGGATGCAGGGGCTCAAGAGATTGATGGAGAGGCTCAAGAGAGTGATTCAGAGGTTTACAAGAGTGATGCAGAGGCTGAAGAGAGTGTTGCAGAGGCTGAAGAGAGTGTTGCAGAGGCTCAAGAGAGGGATACAGAGGCTGAAGAGAGTAATGCAGAGACTCAAGAGAGTTATGCAGAGGCTCATTAGAGTAATGCAGAGGCTTACGAGAGTGATGCAGAGGCTCAAGAAAGGGATGCAGAGGCTTAAGAGAGTTATGCAACGGCTCAGGAGAGGGATGCAGAGGCTCATGAGAGGGATGCAGGAGTTCAGGAGAGGGATGCAGAAGCTTAAGAGAGTGATGCAGAGGCTGAAGAGAGTGTTGCAGAGGCTCAAGAGAGGGATGCAGAGGCTCAAGAGAGTGATGCAAAGACTCAAGAGAGTTATGCAGAGGCTCAAGAGAATGATGCAGAGCCTTACGAGAGTGATGCAGAGGCTCAAGAGAGGGATATAGAGTCTGAAGAGAGTGATTCAGAAGCTAAGGAGAGTGATGCAGAGGCTGAAGAGAGTGATCTAGAGGCTTAAGAGAGGGATGCAGAGGCTCAAGAGAGGGATGCAGAGGATCAAGAGAGGGATGCAGGGACTCAAGAGAGGGATTCAGAGGCTCAATAGAGGGATGCAGAGGCTCAAGAGAGTGATGCAAAGGCTCAGGAGAGGGATGCAGAGGCTCATGAGAGGGATGCAAGAGTTCATGAGAGGGATGCAGAGGCTCAAGAAAGGGATGCAGAGGCTTAAGAAAGTGATTCAGAGGCTCAAAAAAAGATGCAGAGGCTTAAGAGGTTGATGCAGAGGCTCAAGAAAGTGATGGAGAGGCTAGGAGAGGGATGCAGGGGCCCAGGAGAGTGATGCAGATGCTCAAGAGAGGGATGCAGAGGATGAAGAGAGTGATGGAGAGGCTCAAGAGAGGGATGCAGGGGCCCAAGAGAGTGATGCAGAGGATTAGGAGAGTGATGCAAAGGCTGAATAGAGGGATGCAGAGGCTCATGAGAGGGATGCAGGAGTTCAAGAGAGGGATGCAGAGGCTCATGAGAGGGATGCAGGAGTTCAAGAGAGGGATGCAGAGGCTCAAGAGAGTGATGCAGAGGCTTAAGAGAGGGATGCTGAGGCTCCAGAGAGGGATGCAGAGGCTAAAGAGAGTGATGCAGAGGGTGAAGAGAGAGATGCAGAGGCTTAAGAGAGTGATGCAGAAGCTCAAAAGAGTAATGCAGAGGCTCAAGAGAATGATGTAGAGGCTTAAGAGAGGAATGCAGAGGCTCAAGAGAATGATGCAGAGGCTCAGGAGTGTGATGTAGAGGTTCAAGGGAGTGATGCAGAGGCTCAAGAGAGTGATGCAGAGGATCATGAGAGTGATGCAGAGGCTCAAGAGAGTGATGCAGAGGATCAAGAGAGGTAAGCAGAGGCTTAAGAGAGTGATGCAGAAGCCGAAGAGAGTGATGCAGAGGCTTAAGAGAGTGATGCAGAGGCTGAAGAGAGTGTTGCAGAGGCTCAAGAGAGAGATGCAGAGGCTCAAGAGAGTGATGCATAGGCTAAAAAGAGTTGTGCTGAGGCTCAAGAGAGAGATGCAGAGGATCATGAGAGTGATGCAGAGGCTCAAGAGAGTGATGCAGAGGATCAAGAGAGGTAAGCAGAGGCTTAAGAGAGTGATGCAGAGACTCAAGAGAGTTATGCAGAGGCTCATTAGAGTGATGCAGAGGCTTACGAGAGTGACGCAGAGGCTCAAGAGAGGGATGCAGAGGTTTAAGAGAGTGATGCAAAGGCTCAGGAGAGCGATGCAGAGGCTCATGAGAGGGATGCAGGAGTTCAAGAGAGGGATGCAGAGGCTTAAGAAAGTGATGCAGAGGCTGAAGAGAGTGTTGCAGAGGCTCAAGAGAGAGATGCAGATCCTCAAGCGAGTGATGCAGAGAATCAAGAGTGTTATGCAGAGGCTCAGTATAGTGATGCAGAGGCTTACGAGAGTGATGCAGAGGCTCAAGAGAGTGTTGCAGAGGCTCAAGAGAGGGATGCAGAGGCTCAAGAGAGTGATGCAGAGACTCAGGAGTGGTATGCAGAGGCTCAGTATAGTGATGCAGAGGCTTACGAGAGTGATGCAAAGGGTCAGGAGAGGGATGCAGAGGCTCATAAGAGGGATGCAGGAGTTCAAGAGAGTGATGCAGAGGCTCAAAAAAGTGATGTAGAGGCTTAATTCAGAAAAGGGGATACAAATTTTGCTATTAATTCATTATATATACGATAAAAATGATGCAAACACATAATTGATTTGAAATTAACCTTAAACACTTCATTTTCAATCAACTATTAGTTTCTCGTTAAAATACTGAGTAAGATATTGGAAAGGGGAGAAATTCTGTTTTTATTGCATATATCGACGTTTCAACCGGATTAGAGCGGTTTTACGTCTACATCTTCCATCGGTAATATAAACGGAAAATCAGGAACATTTTAGTTAATTCAAAACACATTGATTTTTATCATTTGTATTTGAAACAACATTGTCATATGTCTTTTCTTGGATCTAAAAATACGAAACCTCGCTTTATGATTTGAAGTTAAAATCCTCAAATATGGTAATATAGTGACTTTTTCACGTTATTCATGTAGTGTGATTTTACGTATATATATTCGTTTTTACCAATATTTCGATACTACTTCATGTTTTCTCACGATATGTCATTTGTCCTCCAATCTCAGATTTTCGCATTATGTTGCATTTTAAGCAAGTTTTCTTGCATTTTGTTTCGTACTAAAAATCATCGAATTCAGCATTATTTTGATGTTTATCATCCCCTTTTCCTTTATGTGATATAAACAAAATATCATCGAATTAGACAATATTTTGCTGTTTTTCCACGTTATTGTGAATTTTCAGTTGATTGCTATTAATTCATTAAATATACGATAAAAATAATGCAAACACATAATTGATTAGAAATTAACCTTAAACACTTCATTTTCAATCAACTATTTGTTTCATGTTAAAATACTGAGTAAGATATTGGAAAGGGGAGAAGTTCTGTTTTTATTGCATATATCGACGTTTCAGCCGGATTAGAGCGGTTTTACGTGTACATCTTCCATCGGTAATATATACGGAAAATCAGGAACATTTTAGTTAATTCTATTGAAAACACATTGATTTTTATCATTTGTACTTGAAACAACATTGTCATGTCTTTTCTTGGATCTAAATAATACGAACCTCGCTCTATGATTTGAAGTTAAGATCCTCAAATATGGTAATATAGTGACTTTTTCACGTTATTCATGTAGTGTAACTTTACGTATATATTCGTTTTTACCAATATTTCGATACTACTTCATGTTTTCTCACGATATGTGATTTGGCCTTTCAATCTCAGAATTTCGCAAATTTTGCATCTTTAAGCAAGTTTTCTTGTATTTCGTTTTGTACTAAAAATCATCGAATTTAGCAATATTTTGACCTTTTTTCATCCCCATTTCCTTTATGTGATTTAAACAAAATATCATCGAATTAAGCCGTTTTTCCACATTTTTCTGAATTTTCAGTTTATTGGTTTTAATTCATTATATATACGATAAAAATTATGCAAACACATAATTGGTCAAAAAATAACCTTAAATACTTCATTTTCAATCATCTATTTGTTTCTCGTTAAAATACTGTGTAGGATATTGAAAAGGGGAGAAGTTCTGTTTTAATTGCATATATCGACGTTTCTGCCGGATTAGAACGGTTTTACGTGTACATCTTCCATCGGTAATATAAACCGAAAATCAGGAACATTTTAGTTAATTTTAATGAAAACACATTGATTTTTATCATTTGTATTGAAAGCAACATCTTTATACGTCTTTTCTAGGGTCTATAAAATACTAAACGTCGCTCTATGATTCTTAGTTAAAATCTTCAAATTTGGTATAATAATGACTTTTTTCACGTTTTTCATGTAGTTTGATATTACGTAAATATATTCTTTTTTACCAATATTTCGATACTATTTCATGTATTATCACGATATGTGATTTGGCCTTCAAATCTCAGATTTTCGCATAATATTGCATTTTAAGCAAGTTTTCTTGCATTTTGTTTCGTACAAAAAATCATCGAATTCAGCAATATTTTGACGTTTATCATCCCCTTTTCCTTTATGTGATATAAAGAAAATATCATCGAATTAGGCAATATTTTGCCGTTTTTCCACGTTTTTGTGAATTTTCAGTTTATTTTCATTAAATATACGAGAAAAATTATGCAAACACATAATTGATCAGATAATAACCTTAAATACTTCATTTTCAATCATCTATTAGTTTCTCGTTAAAATACTGAGTAAGATATTGGAGAGGGGAGAAGTTCTGTTTTTATTGCATATATCGACGTTTCAGCCGGATTAAAGCGGTTATACATGTACACCTTCCATCGGTAATATATACGGAAAATCAGGAACATTTTAGTTAATTCTAATGAAAACACATTGATTTTTATCATTTGTATTTGAAACAACATTGTCATATGTCTTTTCTTGGATCTAAATAATACGAAACCTCGCTCTATGATTTGAAGTTAAGATCCTCAAATATGGTAATATAGTGACTTTTTTCACGTTATTCATTTAGTGTAATTTTACGTATATATATTCATTTCTACCAATATTTCGATACTACTTCATGTTTTCTCACGATATGTGATTTGGCCTTCAAATCTCAGAATTTCGCAAATTTTGAATCTTTAAGCAAGTTTTCTTGCATTTTGTTTGGTACTAAAAATCATCGAATTTAGCAATATTTTGACCTTTTTTCATCCCCTTTTCCTTCATGTGATTTAAACAAATTATCATCGAATTAGGCCGTTTTTCCACGTTTTTGTGAATTTTCAATTTATTGTTATTAATTCATTATATATTCGATAAAAATTATGCAAACACATAATTGATCAGAAAATAACCTTAAATATTTCGTTTTCAATCATCTATTTGTTTCTCGTTAAAATACTGAGTAGGTCATTGAAAATGGGAGAAGTTCTGTTTTAATTGCATATATCGACGTTTCAGCCGGATTAGAACGGTTTTACGTGTACATCTTCCATCGGTAATATAAACCAAAAATCAGGAACATTTTAGTAAATTCTCATGAAAACATATTGATTTTAATCAATTGTATTTGAAACAACATTGTCATATGTCTTTTCTTGGATCTAAATAATACGAAACCTCGCTCAATGGTTTGAAGTTAAAATCCTCAAATATGGTATTATAGTGACTTTTTTCACGTTCTGCATATAGTGTGATTTTACGTATATATATTCGTTTTTACCAATATTTCGATACTACTTCATGTTTTCTCACGATATGTGATTTGGCCTTCAAATCTCAGATTTTCGCATAATATTGCATTTAAGCAAGTTTTCTTGCATTTTGTTTCGTACTAAAAATCATCGAATTCAGCAGTATTTTGACGTTTATCATCCCCTTTTCCTTTATGTAATATAAACAAAATATCATCGAATTAGGCAGTATTTTGCTGTTTTTCCACGTTATTGTGAATTTTCAGTTTATTGCTATTAATTAATTAAATATACGATAAAAATGATGCAAACACATAATTGATTAGCAATTAACCTTAAACACTTAATTTTCAATCAACTATTTGTTTCTCGTTAAAATACTGAGTAAGATATTGGAAAGGGGAGAAGTTCTGTTTTTATTGCATATATTGACGTTTCAGCCGGATTAGAGCGGTTTTATGTGTACATTTTCCATCGGTAATATAAACGGAAAATCAGGAACATTTTAGTTAATTCTAATGAAAACACATTGATTTTTATCATTTGTATTTGAAACAACATTGTCATATGTCTTTTCTTGGATCTAAATAATACGAAACCTCGCTCTATGATTTGAAGTTAAAATCCTCAAATATGGTATTATAGTGACTTTTTTCACGTTATGCATATAGTGTGATTTTACGTATATATATTCGTTTTTACCAATATTTCGATACTACTTCATGTTTTCTCACGATATGTGATTTGGCCTTCAAATCTCAGATTTTCGCATAATATTGCATTTTAAGCAAGTTTTCTTGCATTTTGTTTCGTACTAAAAATCATAGAATTCAGCAATATTTTGACGTTTATCATCCCCTTTTCCTTTATGTGATATAAACAAAATATCATCGAATTAGGCAATATTTTGCTGTTTTTCCACATTATTGTGAATTTTCAGTTTATTGCTAATAATTCATTATATATACGATAAAAATGATGCAAACACATAATTGATTTGATAATAACCTTAAACACTTCATTTTCAATCAACAATTAGTTTCTCGTTAAAATACTGAGTAAGATATTGGAAAGGGGAGAAGTTCTGTTTTTATTGCATATATCGACGTTTCAGCCGGATTAAAGCGGTTTTACGTGTACATCTTCCATCGGTAATATATACGGAAAATCAGGAACATTTTAGTTAATTCTATTGAAAACACATTGATTTTTATCATTTGTACTTGAAACAACATTGTCATGTCTTTTCTTGGATCTAAATAATACGAAACCTCGCTCTATGATTTGAAGTTAAGATCCTCAAATATGGTAATATAGTGACTTTTTTCACGTTATTCATGTAGTGTAACTTTACGTATATATATTCGTTTTTACCAATATTTCGATACTACTTCATGTTTTCTCACGATATGTGATTTGGCCTTTAAATCTCAGAATTTCGTAAATTTTGCATCTTTAAGCAAGTTTTCTTGCATTTTGTTTTGTACTAAAAATCATCGAATTTAGCAATATTTTGACCTTTTTTCATCCCCTTTTCCTTTATGTGATTTAAACAAAATATCATCGAATTAAGCCGTTTTCCACGTTTTTCTGAATTTTCAGTTTATTGTTATTAATTCATTATATATACGATAAAAATTATGCAAACACATAATTGATCAAAAAATAACCTTAAATACTTCATTTTCAATCATCACTTTGTTTCTCGTTAAAATACTGTGTAGGATATTGAAAAGGGGAGAAGTTCTGTTTTAATTGCATAAATAGACGTTTCAGCCGGATTAGAACGGTTTTACGTGTACATCTTCCATCGGTAATATAAACCGAAAATCAGGAACATTTTAGTTAATTTTAATGAAAACACATTGATTTTTATCATTTGTATTGAAAGCAACATCTTTATACGTCTTTTCTAGGGTCTATAAAATACTAAACGTCGCTCTATGATTCTTAGTTAAAATCTTCAAATTTGGTATAATAATGACTTTTTTCACGTTTTTCATGTAGTTTGATATTACGTAAATATATTCTTTTTTACCAATATTTCGATACTATTTCATGTGGTATCACGATATGTGATTTGGCCTTCAAATCTCAGATTTTCGCATAATATTGCATTTTAAGCAAGTTTTCTTGCATTTTGTTTCGTACTAAAAATCATCGAATTCAGCAATATTTTGACGTTTATCATCCCCTTTTCCTTTATGTGATATAAAGAAAATATCATCGAATTAGGCAATATTTTGCCGTTTTTCCACGTTTTTGTGAATTTTCAGTTTATTTTCATTAAATATACGAGAAAAATTATGCAAACACATAATTGATCAGATAATAACCTTAAATACTTCATTTTCAATCATCTATTAGTTTCTCGTTAAAATACTGAGTAAGATATTGGAGAGGGGAGAAGTTCTGTTTTTATTGCATATATCGACGTTTCAGCCGGATTAAAGCGGTGATACATGTACACCTTCCATCGGTAATATATACGGAAAATCAGGAACATTTTAGTTAATTCTAATGAAAACACATTGATTTTTATCATTTGTATTTGAAACAACATTGTCATATGTCTTTTCTTGGATCTAAATAATACGAAACCTCGCTCTATGATTTGAAGTTAAGATCCTCAAATATGGTAATATAGTGACTTTTTTCACGTTATTCATTTAGTGTAATTTTACGTATATATATTCATTTCTACCAATATTTCGATACTACTTCATGTTTTCTCACGATATGTGATTTGGCCTTCAAATCTCAGAATTTCGCAAATTTTGAATCTTTAAGCAAGTTTTCTTGCATTTTGTTTGGTACTAAAAATCATCGAATTTAGCAATATTTTGACCTTTTTTCATCCCCTTTTCCTTTATGTGATTTAAACAAAATATCATCGAATTAGGCCGTTTTTTCACGTTTTTGTGAATTTTCAATTTATTGTTATTAATTCATTATATATTCGATAAAAATTATGCAAACACATAATTGATCAGAAAATAACCTTAAATATTTCGTTTTCAATCATCTATTTGTTTCTCGTTAAAATACTGAGTAGGTCATTGAAAATGGGAGAAGTTCTGTTTTAATTGCATATATCGACGTTTCAGCCGGATTAGAACGGTTTTACGTGTACATCTTCCATCGGTAATATAAACCAAAAATCAGGAACATTTTAGTAAATTCTCATGAAAACATATTGATTTTTATCAATTGTATTTGAAACAACATTGTCATATGTCTTTTCTTGGATCTAAATAATACGAAACCTCGCTCTATGATTTGAAGTTAAAATCCTCAAATATGGTATTATAGTGACTTTTTTCACGTTATTCATGTAGTGTGATTTTACGTATATATATTCGTTTTTACCAATATTTCGATACTACTTCATGTTTTCTCACGATATGTGATTTGGCCTTCAAATCTCAGATTTTCGCATAATATTGCATTTTAAGCAAGTTTTCTTGCATTTTGTTTCGTACTAAAAATCATCGAATTCAGCAGTATTTTGACGTTTATCATCCCCTTTTCCTTTCTGTAATATAAACAAAATATCATCGAATTAGGCAATATTTTGCTGTTTTTCCACGTTATTGTGAATTTTCAGTTTATTGCTATTAATTCATTAAATATACAATAAAAATGATGCAAACACATAATTGATTAGAAATTAACCTTAAACACTTCATTTTCAATCAACTATTTGTTTCTCGTTAAAATACTGAGTAAGATATTGGAAAGGGGAGAAGTTCTGTTTTTATTGCATATATCGACGTTTCAGCCGGATTAGAGCGGTTTTATGTGTACATTTTCCATCGGTAATATAAACGGAAAATCAGGAACATTTTAGTTAATTCTAATGAAAACACATTGATTTTTATCATTTGTATTTGAAACAACATTGTCATATGTCTTTTCTTGGATCTAAATAATACGAAACCTCGCTCTATGATTTGAAGTTAAAATCCTCAAATATGGTATTATAGTGACTTTTTTCACGTTATGCATATAGTGTGATTTTACGTATATATATTCGTTTTTACCAATATTTCGATACTACTTCATGTTTTCTCACGATATGTGATTTGGCCTTCAAATCTCAGATTTTCGCATAATATTGCATTTTAAGCAAGTTTTCTTGCATTTTGTTTCGTACTAAAAATCATAGAATTCAGCAATATTTTGACGTTTATCATCCCCTTTTCCTTTATGTGATATAAACAAAATATCATCGAATTAGGCAATATTTTGCTGTTTTTCCACGTTATTGTGAATTTTCAGTTTATTGCTAATAATTCATTATATATACGATAAAAATGATGCAAACACATAATTGATTTGATAATAACCTTAAACACTTCATTTTCAAGGGAGGGATGCACGGGCTCAAGAGATTGATGGAGAGGCTCAAGAGAGTGATTCAGAGGTTTACAAGAGTGATGCAGAGGCTGAAGAGAGTGTTGCAGAGGCTGAAGAGAGTGTTGCAGAGGCTCAAGAGAGGGATACAGAGGCTGAAGAGAGTGATGCAGAGACTCAAGAAAGGGATGCAGAGGCTTAAGAGAGTTATGCAAAGGGTCAGGAGAGGGATACAGGAGTTCAGGAGAGGGATGCAGAAGCTTAAGAGAGTGATGCAGAGGCTGAAGAGAGTGTTGCAGAGGCTCAAGAGAGGGATGCAGAGGCTGAAGAGAGTGATGCAGAGGCTTAAGAGAGTGATGCAGAGGCTGAAGAGAGTGTTGCAGAGGCTTAGGAGAGGGCTGCCGAGGCTCAAGAGATTGATGAAGAGGCTCAAGAGAGTGATGCAGAGGCTCAAGAGAGTGATGCAGAGGCTCAAGAAAGTGATGCAGTGGCTCAAGAGAGTGATGCAGAGGCTTAAGAGAGGGATGCAGAGGCTCAAGCGAGTGATGCAGAGGGTCAAGAGAGTGATACAGAGGCTCAAGAGAGTGATGCAGAGGCTCAAGAGAGTGATGCAGAGGCTCAAGAGAGGTATGCAGAGGCTTTAGAGAGTGATGCAGAGGCTCAAGAGAGTGATGCAGAGGCTTATGAGAGGGATGCCGATGCTCAAGAGAGTGATGCACAGGCTCAAGAGAGGGATGCAGAGGCTCAAGAGAGTGATTCAGAGGATTACGAGAGTGATGCAGAGGCTTATAGAGTGATGCAGAGGCTTAAGAGAGGGATGCAGAGGCTGAAGAGAGTGATGCAGAGGCTTAAGAGAGGGATGCAGAAGCTCAAGAGAGTGATGCAGAGGCTGAAGAGAGTGATGCAGAGGCTAAAGAGAGGGATGCAGAGGCTCAAGAGAGGGATGCAGGGGCTCAAGAGAGGGATGCAGAGGCTCAATAGAGGGATGCAGGGGCTCAAGAGATTGATGGAGAGGCTCAAGAGAGTGATTCAGAGGTTTACAAGAGTGATGCAGAGGCTGAAGAGAGTGTTGCAGAGGCTGAAGAGAGTGTTGCAGAGGCTCAAGAGAGGGATACAGAGGCTGAAGAGAGTGATGCAGAGACTCAAGAGAGTTATGCAGAGGCTCATTAGAGTGATGCAGAGGCTTTCGAAAGTGATGCAGAGGCTCAAGAAAGGGATGCAGAGGCTTAAGAGAGTTATGCAAAGGCTCAGGAGAGGGATGCAGAGGCTCATGAGAGGGATGCAGGAGTTCAGGAGAGGGATGCAGAAGCTTAAGAGAGTGATGCAGAGGCTGAAGAGAGTGTTGCAGAGGCTCAAGAGAGGGATGCAGAGGCTCAAGAGAGTGATGCAAAAGCTCAAGAGAGTTATGCAGAGGCTCAAGAGAATGATGCAGAGCCTTACTAGAGTGATGCAGAGGCTCAAGAGAGGGATGTAGAGGCTGAAGAGAGTGATTCAGAAGCTAAGGAGAGTGATGCAGAGGCTGAAGAGAGTGATCTAGAGGCTTAAGAGAGGGATGCAGAGGCTCAAGAGAGGGATGCAGAGGCTCAAGAGAGGGATGCAGGGACTCAAGAGAGGGATTCAGAGGCTCAATAGAGGGATGCAGAGGCTCAAGAGAGTGATGCAAAGGCTCAGGAGAGGGATGCAGAGGCTCATGAGAGGGATGCAAGAGTTCATGAGAGGGATGCAGAGGCTCAAGAAAGGGATGCAGAGGCTTAAGAAAGTGATGCAGAGGCTCCAAATAAAGATGCAGAGGCTTAAGAGGTTGATGCAGAGGCTCAAGAAAGTGATGGAGAGGCTAGGAGAGGGATGCAGGGGCCCAGGAGAGTGATGCAGATGCTCAAGAGAGGGATGCAGGGGCCCAAGAGAGTGATGCAGAGGCTTAGGAGAGTGATGCAAAGGCTGAATAGAGGGATGCAGAGGCTCATGAGAGGGATGCAGGAGTTCAAGAGAGGGATGCAGAGGCTCATGAGAGGGATGCAGGAGTTCAAGAGAGGGATGCAGAGGCTCAAGAGAGTGATGCAGAGGCTTAAGAGAGGGATGCTGAGGCTCCAGAGAGGGATGCAGAGGCTAAAGAGAGTGATGCAGAGGGTGAAGAGAGAGATGCAGAGGCTTATGAGAGTGATGCAGAAGCTCAAAAGAGTAATGCAGAGGATCAAGAGAGGTAAGCAGAGGCTTAAGAGAGTGATGCAGAGACTCAAGAGAGTTATGCAGAGGCTCATTAGAGTGATGCAGAGGCTTACGAGAGTGACGCAGAGGCTCAAGAGAGGGATGCAGAGGTTTAAGAGAGTGATGCAAAGGCTCAGGAGAGCGATGCAGAGGCTCATGAGAGGGATGCAGGAGTTCAAGAGAGGGATGCAGAGGCTTAAGAAAGTGATGCAGAGGCTGAAGAGAGTGTTGCAGAGGCTCAAGAGAGAGATGCAGATCCTCAAGCGAGTGATGCAGAGAATCAAGAGTGTTATGCAGAGGCTCAGTATAGTGATGCAGAGGCTTACGAGAGTGATGCAGAGGCTCAAGAGAGTGTTGCAGAGGCTCAAGAGAGGGATGCAGAGGCTCAAGAGAGTGATGCAGAGACTCAGGAGTGGTATGCAGAGGCTCAGTATAGTGATGCAGAGGCTTACGAGAGTGATGCAAAGGGTCAGGAGAGGGATGCAGAGGCTCATAAGAGGGATGCAGGAGTTCAAGAGAGTGATGCAGAGGCTCAAAAAAGTGATGTAGAGGCTTAATTCAGAAAAGGGGATACAAATTTTGCTATTAATTCATTATATATACGATAAAAATGATGCAAACACATAATTGATTTGAAATTAACCTTAAACACTTCATTTTCAATCAACTATTAGTTTCTCGTTAAAATACTGAGTAAGATATTGGAAAGGGGAGAAATTCTGTTTTTATTGCATATATCGACGTTTCAACCGGATTAGAGCGGTTTTACGTCTACATCTTCCATCGGTAATATAAACGGAAAATCAGGAACATTTTAGTTAATTCAAAACACATTGATTTTTATCATTTGTATTTGAAACAACATTGTCATATGTCTTTTCTTGGATCTAAAAATACGAAACCTCGCTTTATGATTTGAAGTTAAAATCCTCAAATATGGTAATATAGTGACTTTTTCACGTTATTCATGTAGTGTGATTTTACGTATATATATTCGTTTTTACCAATATTTCGATACTACTTCATGTTTTCTCACGATATGTCATTTGTCCTCCAATCTCAGATTTTCGCATTATGTTGCATTTTAAGCAAGTTTTCTTGCATTTTGTTTCGTACTAAAAATCATCGAATTCAGCATTATTTTGATGTTTATCATCCCCTTTTCCTTTATGTGATATAAACAAAATATCATCGAATTAGACAATATTTTGCTGTTTTTCCACGTTATTGTGAATTTTCAGTTGATTGCTATTAATTCATTAAATATACGATAAAAATAATGCAAACACATAATTGATTAGAAATTAACCTTAAACACTTCATTTTCAATCAACTATTTGTTTCATGTTAAAATACTGAGTAAGATATTGGAAAGGGGAGAAGTTCTGTTTTTATTGCATATATCGACGTTTCAGCCGGATTAGAGCGGTTTTACGTGTACATCTTCCATCGGTAATATATACGGAAAATCAGGAACATTTTAGTTAATTCTATTGAAAACACATTGATTTTTATCATTTGTACTTGAAACAACATTGTCATGTCTTTTCTTGGATCTAAATAATACGAACCTCGCTCTATGATTTGAAGTTAAGATCCTCAAATATGGTAATATAGTGACTTTTTCACGTTATTCATGTAGTGTAACTTTACGTATATATTCGTTTTTACCAATATTTCGATACTACTTCATGTTTTCTCACGATATGTGATTTGGCCTTTCAATCTCAGAATTTCGCAAATTTTGCATCTTTAAGCAAGTTTTCTTGTATTTCGTTTTGTACTAAAAATCATCGAATTTAGCAATATTTTGACCTTTTTTCATCCCCATTTCCTTTATGTGATTTAAACAAAATATCATCGAATTAAGCCGTTTTTCCACATTTTTCTGAATTTTCAGTTTATTGGTTTTAATTCATTATATATACGATAAAAATTATGCAAACACATAATTGGTCAAAAAATAACCTTAAATACTTCATTTTCAATCATCTATTTGTTTCTCGTTAAAATACTGTGTAGGATATTGAAAAGGGGAGAAGTTCTGTTTTAATTGCATATATCGACGTTTCTGCCGGATTAGAACGGTTTTACGTGTACATCTTCCATCGGTAATATAAACCGAAAATCAGGAACATTTTAGTTAATTTTAATGAAAACACATTGATTTTTATCATTTGTATTGAAAGCAACATCTTTATACGTCTTTTCTAGGGTCTATAAAATACTAAACGTCGCTCTATGATTCTTAGTTAAAATCTTCAAATTTGGTATAATAATGACTTTTTTCACGTTTTTCATGTAGTTTGATATTACGTAAATATATTCTTTTTTACCAATATTTCGATACTATTTCATGTATTATCACGATATGTGATTTGGCCTTCAAATCTCAGATTTTCGCATAATATTGCATTTTAAGCAAGTTTTCTTGCATTTTGTTTCGTACAAAAAATCATCGAATTCAGCAATATTTTGACGTTTATCATCCCCTTTTCCTTTATGTGATATAAAGAAAATATCATCGAATTAGGCAATATTTTGCCGTTTTTCCACGTTTTTGTGAATTTTCAGTTTATTTTCATTAAATATACGAGAAAAATTATGCAAACACATAATTGATCAGATAATAACCTTAAATACTTCATTTTCAATCATCTATTAGTTTCTCGTTAAAATACTGAGTAAGATATTGGAGAGGGGAGAAGTTCTGTTTTTATTGCATATATCGACGTTTCAGCCGGATTAAAGCGGTTATACATGTACACCTTCCATCGGTAATATATACGGAAAATCAGGAACATTTTAGTTAATTCTAATGAAAACACATTGATTTTTATCATTTGTATTTGAAACAACATTGTCATATGTCTTTTCTTGGATCTAAATAATACGAAACCTCGCTCTATGATTTGAAGTTAAGATCCTCAAATATGGTAATATAGTGACTTTTTTCACGTTATTCATTTAGTGTAATTTTACGTATATATATTCATTTCTACCAATATTTCGATACTACTTCATGTTTTCTCACGATATGTGATTTGGCCTTCAAATCTCAGAATTTCGCAAATTTTGAATCTTTAAGCAAGTTTTCTTGCATTTTGTTTGGTACTAAAAATCATCGAATTTAGCAATATTTTGACCTTTTTTCATCCCCTTTTCCTTCATGTGATTTAAACAAATTATCATCGAATTAGGCCGTTTTTCCACGTTTTTGTGAATTTTCAATTTATTGTTATTAATTCATTATATATTCGATAAAAATTATGCAAACACATAATTGATCAGAAAATAACCTTAAATATTTCGTTTTCAATCATCTATTTGTTTCTCGTTAAAATACTGAGTAGGTCATTGAAAATGGGAGAAGTTCTGTTTTAATTGCATATATCGACGTTTCAGCCGGATTAGAACGGTTTTACGTGTACATCTTCCATCGGTAATATAAACCAAAAATCAGGAACATTTTAGTAAATTCTCATGAAAACATATTGATTTTAATCAATTGTATTTGAAACAACATTGTCATATGTCTTTTCTTGGATCTAAATAATACGAAACCTCGCTCAATGGTTTGAAGTTAAAATCCTCAAATATGGTATTATAGTGACTTTTTTCACGTTCTGCATATAGTGTGATTTTACGTATATATATTCGTTTTTACCAATATTTCGATACTACTTCATGTTTTCTCACGATATGTGATTTGGCCTTCAAATCTCAGATTTTCGCATAATATTGCATTTAAGCAAGTTTTCTTGCATTTTGTTTCGTACTAAAAATCATCGAATTCAGCAGTATTTTGACGTTTATCATCCCCTTTTCCTTTATGTAATATAAACAAAATATCATCGAATTAGGCAGTATTTTGCTGTTTTTCCACGTTATTGTGAATTTTCAGTTTATTGCTATTAATTAATTAAATATACGATAAAAATGATGCAAACACATAATTGATTAGCAATTAACCTTAAACACTTAATTTTCAATCAACTATTTGTTTCTCGTTAAAATACTGAGTAAGATATTGGAAAGGGGAGAAGTTCTGTTTTTATTGCATATATTGACGTTTCAGCCGGATTAGAGCGGTTTTATGTGTACATTTTCCATCGGTAATATAAACGGAAAATCAGGAACATTTTAGTTAATTCTAATGAAAACACATTGATTTTTATCATTTGTATTTGAAACAACATTGTCATATGTCTTTTCTTGGATCTAAATAATACGAAACCTCGCTCTATGATTTGAAGTTAAAATCCTCAAATATGGTATTATAGTGACTTTTTTCACGTTATGCATATAGTGTGATTTTACGTATATATATTCGTTTTTACCAATATTTCGATACTACTTCATGTTTTCTCACGATATGTGATTTGGCCTTCAAATCTCAGATTTTCGCATAATATTGCATTTTAAGCAAGTTTTCTTGCATTTTGTTTCGTACTAAAAATCATAGAATTCAGCAATATTTTGACGTTTATCATCCCCTTTTCCTTTATGTGATATAAACAAAATATCATCGAATTAGGCAATATTTTGCTGTTTTTCCACATTATTGTGAATTTTCAGTTTATTGCTAATAATTCATTATATATACGATAAAAATGATGCAAACACATAATTGATTTGATAATAACCTTAAACACTTCATTTTCAATCAACAATTAGTTTCTCGTTAAAATACTGAGTAAGATATTGGAAAGGGGAGAAGTTCTGTTTTTATTGCATATATCGACGTTTCAGCCGGATTAAAGCGGTTTTACGTGTACATCTTCCATCGGTAATATATACGGAAAATCAGGAACATTTTAGTTAATTCTATTGAAAACACATTGATTTTTATCATTTGTACTTGAAACAACATTGTCATGTCTTTTCTTGGATCTAAATAATACGAAACCTCGCTCTATGATTTGAAGTTAAGATCCTCAAATATGGTAATATAGTGACTTTTTTCACGTTATTCATGTAGTGTAACTTTACGTATATATATTCGTTTTTACCAATATTTCGATACTACTTCATGTTTTCTCACGATATGTGATTTGGCCTTTAAATCTCAGAATTTCGTAAATTTTGCATCTTTAAGCAAGTTTTCTTGCATTTTGTTTTGTACTAAAAATCATCGAATTTAGCAATATTTTGACCTTTTTTCATCCCCTTTTCCTTTATGTGATTTAAACAAAATATCATCGAATTAAGCCGTTTTCCACGTTTTTCTGAATTTTCAGTTTATTGTTATTAATTCATTATATATACGATAAAAATTATGCAAACACATAATTGATCAAAAAATAACCTTAAATACTTCATTTTCAATCATCACTTTGTTTCTCGTTAAAATACTGTGTAGGATATTGAAAAGGGGAGAAGTTCTGTTTTAATTGCATAAATAGACGTTTCAGCCGGATTAGAACGGTTTTACGTGTACATCTTCCATCGGTAATATAAACCGAAAATCAGGAACATTTTAGTTAATTTTAATGAAAACACATTGATTTTTATCATTTGTATTGAAAGCAACATCTTTATACGTCTTTTCTAGGGTCTATAAAATACTAAACGTCGCTCTATGATTCTTAGTTAAAATCTTCAAATTTGGTATAATAATGACTTTTTTCACGTTTTTCATGTAGTTTGATATTACGTAAATATATTCTTTTTTACCAATATTTCGATACTATTTCATGTGGTATCACGATATGTGATTTGGCCTTCAAATCTCAGATTTTCGCATAATATTGCATTTTAAGCAAGTTTTCTTGCATTTTGTTTCGTACTAAAAATCATCGAATTCAGCAATATTTTGACGTTTATCATCCCCTTTTCCTTTATGTGATATAAAGAAAATATCATCGAATTAGGCAATATTTTGCCGTTTTTCCACGTTTTTGTGAATTTTCAGTTTATTTTCATTAAATATACGAGAAAAATTATGCAAACACATAATTGATCAGATAATAACCTTAAATACTTCATTTTCAATCATCTATTAGTTTCTCGTTAAAATACTGAGTAAGATATTGGAGAGGGGAGAAGTTCTGTTTTTATTGCATATATCGACGTTTCAGCCGGATTAAAGCGGTGATACATGTACACCTTCCATCGGTAATATATACGGAAAATCAGGAACATTTTAGTTAATTCTAATGAAAACACATTGATTTTTATCATTTGTATTTGAAACAACATTGTCATATGTCTTTTCTTGGATCTAAATAATACGAAACCTCGCTCTATGATTTGAAGTTAAGATCCTCAAATATGGTAATATAGTGACTTTTTTCACGTTATTCATTTAGTGTAATTTTACGTATATATATTCATTTCTACCAATATTTCGATACTACTTCATGTTTTCTCACGATATGTGATTTGGCCTTCAAATCTCAGAATTTCGCAAATTTTGAATCTTTAAGCAAGTTTTCTTGCATTTTGTTTGGTACTAAAAATCATCGAATTTAGCAATATTTTGACCTTTTTTCATCCCCTTTTCCTTTATGCGATTTAAACAAAATATCATCGAATTAGGCCGTTTTTCCACGTTTTTGTGAATTTTCAATTTATTGTTATTAATTCATTATATATTCGATAAAAATTATGCAAACACATAATTGATCAGAAAATAACCTTAAATATTTCGTTTTCAATCATCTATTTGTTTCTCGTTAAAATACTGAGTAGGTCATTGAAAATGGGAGAAGTTCTGTTTTAATTGCATATATCGACGTTTCAGCCGGATTAGAACGGTTTTACGTGTACATCTTCCATCGGTAATATAAACCAAAAATCAGGAACATTTTAGTAAATTCTCATGAAAACATATTGATTTTTATCAATTGTATTTGAAACAACATTGGCATATGTCTTTTCTTGAATCTAAATAATTCGAAACCTCGCTCTATGATTTGAAGTTAAAATCCTCAAATATGGTATTATAGTGACTTTTTTCACGTTATTCATGTAGTGTGATTTTTACGTATATATATTCGTTTTTGCCAATATTTCGATACTACTTCATGTTTTCTCACGATATGTGATTTGGCCTTCAAATCTCAGATTTTCGCATAATATTGCATTTTAAGCAAGTTTTTCTTGCATTTTGTTTCGTACTAAAAATCATCGAATTCAGCAGTATTTTGACGTTTATCATCCCCTTTTCCTTTATGTAATATAAACAAAATATCATCGAATTAGGCAATATTTTGCTGTTTTTCCACGTTATTGTGAATTTTCAGTTTTATTGCTATTAATTCATTAAATATACGAATAAAATGATGCAAACACATAATTGATTAGAAATTAACCTTAAACACTTCATTTTCAATCAACTATTTGTTTCTCGTTAAAATACTGAGTAACATATTGGAAAGGGGAGAAGTTCTGTTTTTATTGCATATATCGACGTTTCAGCCGGATTAGAGCGGTTTTATGTGTACATTTTCCATCGGTAATATAAACGGAAAATCAGGAACATTTTAGTTAATTCTAATGAAAACACATTGATTTTTTATCATTTGTATTTGAAAACAACATTGTCATATGTCTTTTCTTGGATCTAAATAATACGAAACCTCGCTCTATGATTTGAAGTTAAAATCCTCAAATATGGTATTATAGTGACTTTTTTTCACGTTATGCATATAGTGTGATTTTACGTATATATATTCGTTTTTACCAATATTTCGATACTACTTCATGTTTTCTCACGATATGTGATTTGGCCTTCAAATCTCAGATTTTCGCATAATATTGCATTTTAAGCAAGTTTTCTTGCATTTTGTTTCGTACTAAAAATCATAGAATTCAGCAATATTTTGACGTTTATCATCCCCTTTTTCCTTTATGTGATATAAACAATATATCATCGAATTAGGCAATATTTTGCTGTTTTTCCACGTTATTGTGAATTTTCAGTTTATTGCTAATAATTCATTATATATACGATAAAAATGATGCAAACACATAATTGATTTGATAATAACCTTAAACACTTCATTTTCAAGGGAGGGATGCACGGGCTCAAGAGATTGATGGAGAGGCTCAAGAGAGTGATTCAGAGGTTTACAAGAGTGATGCAGAGCTGAAGAGGAGTGTTGCAGAGGCTGAAGAGGAGTGTTGCAGAGGCTCAAGAGAGGGATACAGAGGCTGAAGAGAGTGGATGCAGAGGACTCAAGAGAGTTATGCAGAGGCTCATTAGAGTGATGCAGAGGCTTACGAGAGTGATGCAGAGGCTCAAGAAAGGGATGCAGAGGCTTAAGAGAGTTATGCAAAGGCTCAGGAGAGGGATACAGAGGCTCATGAGAGGGATGCAGGAGTTCAGGAGAGGGATGCAGAAGCTTAAGAGAGTGATGCAGAGGCTGAAGAGAGTGTTGCAGAGGCTCAAGAGAGGGATGCAGAGGCTGAAGAGAGTGATGCAGAGGCTTAAGAGAGTGATGCAGAGGCTGAAGAGAGTGTTGCAGAGGATTAGGAGAGGGCTGCCGAGGCTCAAGAGATTGATGAAGAGGCTCAAGAGAGTGATGCAGAGGCTCAAGAGAGTGATGCAGAGGCTCAAGAAAGTGATGCAGTGGCCTCAAGAGAGTGATGCAGAGGCTTAAGAGAGGGATGCAGAGGCTCAAGCGAGTGATGCAGAGGGTCAAGAGAGTGATGCAGAGGCTCAAGAGAGTGATGCAGAGGCTCAAGAGAGTGATGCAGAGGCTCAAGAGAGGTATGCAGAGGCTTTAGAGAGTGATGCAGAGGCTCAAGAGAGTGATGCAGAGGCTTATGAGAGGGATGCCGATGCTCAAGAGAGTGATGCACAGGCTCAAGAGAGGGATGCAGAGGCTCAAAGAGTGATTCAGAGGAATTACGAGAGTGATGCAGAGGCTTATAGAGTGATGCAGAGGCTTAAGAGAGGGATGCAGAGGCTGAAGAGAGTGATGCAGAGGCTTAAGAGAGGGATGCAGAAGCTCAAGAGAGTGATGCAGAGGCTGAAGAGAGTGATGCAGAGGCTTAAGAGAGGGATGCAGAGGCTCAAGAGAGGGATGCAGAGGCTCAAGAGAGGGATGCAGAGGCTCAATAGAGGGATGCAGGGGCTCAAGAGATTGATGGAGAGGCTCAAGAGAGTGATTCAGAGGTTTACAAGAGTGATGCAGAGGCTGAAGAGAGTGTTGCAGAGGCTGAAGAGAGTGTTGCAGAGGCTCAAGAGAGGGATACAGAGGCTGAAGAAAGTGATGCAGAGACTCAAGAGAGTTATGCAGAGGCTCATTAGAGTGATGCAGAGGCTTTCGAGAGTGATGCAGAGGCTCAATAAAGGGATGCAGAGGCTTAAGAGAGTTATGCAAAGGCTCAGGAGAGGGATGCAGAGGCTCATGAGAGGGATGCAGGAGTTCAGGAGAGGGATGCAGAAGCTTAAGAGAGTGATGCAGAGGCTGAAGAGAGTGTTGCAGAGGCTCAAGAGAGGGATGCAGAGGCTCAAGAGAGTGATGCAAAGGCTCAAGAGAGTTATGCAGAGGCTCAAGAGAATGATGCAGAGCCTTACGAGAGTGATGCAGAGGCTCAAGAGAGGGATGTAGAGGCTGAAGAGAGTGATTCAGAAGCTAAGGAGAGTGATGCAGAGGCTGAAGAGAGTGATCTAGAGGCTTAAGAGAGGGATGCAGAGGCTCAAGAGAGGGATGCAGAGGCTCAAGAGAGGGATGCAGGGACTCAAGAGAGGGATTCAGAGGCTCAATAGAGGGATGCAGAGGCTCAAGAGAGTGATGCAAAGGCTCAGGAGAGGGATGCAGAGGCTCATGAGAGGGATGCAAGAGTTCATGAGAGGGATGCAGAGGCTCAAGAAAGGGATGCAGAGGCTTAAGAAAGTGATGCAGAGGCTCAAAATAAAGATGCAGAGGCTTAAGAGGTTGATGCAGAGGCTCAAGAAAGTGATGGAGAGGCTAGGAGAGGGATGCAGGGGCCCAGGAGAGTGATGCAGATGCTCAAGAGAGGGATGCAGAGGATGAAGAGAGTGATGGAGAGGCTCAAGAGAGGGATGCAGGGGCTCATGAGAGGGATGCAGGAGTTCAAGAGAGGGATGCAGAGGCTCATGAGAGGGATGCAGGAGTTCAAGAGAGGGATGCAGAGGCTCAAGAGAGTGATGCAGAGGCTTAAGAGAGGGATGCTGAGGCTCCAGAGAGGGATGCAGAGGCTAAAGAGAGTGATGCAGAGGGTGAAGAGAGAGATGCAGAGGCTTATGAGAGTGATGCAGAAGCTCAAAAGAGTAATGCAGAGGCTCAAGAGAATGATGTAGAGGCTTAAGAGAGGAATGCAGAGGCTCAAGAGAATGATGCAGAGGCTCAGGAGTGTGATGTAGAGGTTCAAGGGAGTGATGCAGAGGCTCAAGGGAGTGATGCAGAGGATCATGAGAGTGATGCAGAGGCTCAAGAGAGTGATGCAGAGGATCAAGAGAGGTAAGCAGAGGCTAAAGAGAGTGATGCAGAGGCCGAAGAGAGTGATGCAGAGGCTTAAGAGAGTGATGCAGAGGCTGAAGAGAGTGTTGCAGAGGCTCAAGAGAGAGATGCAGAGGCTCAAGAGAGTGATGCAGAGGCTAAAAATAGTTGTGCTGAGGCTCAAGAGAGTGATGCAGAGGATCATGAGAGTGATGCAGAGGCTCAAGAGAGTGATGCAGAGGATCAAGAGAGGTAAGCAGAGGCTTAAGAGAGTGATGCAGAGACTCAAGAGAGTTATGCAGAGGCTCATTAGAGTGATGCAGAGGCTTACGAGAGTGATGCAGAGGCTCAAGAGAGGGATGCAGAGGTATAAGAGAGTGATGCAAAGGCTCAGGAGAGCGATGCAGAGGCTCATGAGAGGGATGCAGGAGTTCAAGAGAGGGATGCAGAGGCTTAAGAAAGTGATGCAGAGGCTGAAGAGAGTGTTGCAAAGGCTCAAGAGAGAGATGCAGAGCCTCAAGCGAGTGATGCAGAGAATCAAGAGGTTTATGCAGAGGCTCAAGAGAGTGATGCAGAGGCTTACGAGAGTGATGCAGAGGCTCAAGAGAGTGTTGCAGAGGCTCAAGAGAGGGATGCAGAGGCTCAAGAGAGTGATGCAGAGACTCAAGAGTGTTATGCAGAGGCTCAATATAGTGATACAGAGGCTTACGAGAGTGATCCAGAGGCTTAAGAGAGGGATGCAGAGGCTTACCAGAGTGATGCAAAGGGTCAGGAGAGGGATGCAGAGGCTCATAAGAGGGATGCAGGAGTGCAAGAGAGTGATGCAGAGGCTCAAAAAAGTGATGTAGAGGCTTAAGAAAGTGATGCAGAGGCTCAAAATAGGGATGCAGAGGCTTAAGAGGGTCATGCAGAGGCTCAAGAGAGTGAAGGAGAGGCTAAAGAGAGGGATGCAGGGGGCCAAGTGAGTGATGCAGATGCTCACGAGAGGGATGCAGAGGATGAAGAGAGTGATGCAGAGGCTCGAGAGAGTGGTGCAGAGGCTCAAGAGAGGGATTCAGAGGCTCAAGAGATGGATGCAGAGGCTTAAGAGAGTGATGCAGAGGCTGAAGAGAGTGTTGCAGAGGCTCAAAAGACGGATGCAGAGGCTCAAGAGAGTGATGCAGAGACTCAAGAGAGTTATGCAGAGGATCAGGGGAGTGATGCAGAGGCTCAAGAGAGGGATGTAGAGGCTCAGGAGAGTGATGAAGAAGCTCAAGAGAGTGATGCAGAGGTTTAAGAGAGGGATGCAGAGGCTCAAGAGAGGGATGCAGGGGCTCAAGAGAGGGATGCAGAGGCTCAATAGAGGGATGCAGGGGCTAAAGAGATTGATGGAGAGGCGCAAGAGAGCGATTGAGAGGTTTACGAGAGTGATGCAGAGGCTGAAGAGAGTGTTGCAGAGGCTCAAGAGAGGGATACAGAGGCAAAAGAGAGTGATGCAGATACTCAAGAGAGTGATGCAGAGGCTTACGAGACTGAGGCAGAGGCTCATGAGAGGGATGTAGAGGCTCAAGAGAGTGATGCAGAAGCTCAAGAGAGTGATGCAGAGGCTGAAGAGAGTGATGCAGAGGCTCAAGAGAGGGATGTAGAGGCCCAAGAGAGTGATGCAGAAGCTCAAGAGAGTGATGCAGAGGCTGAAGAGAGTGATGCAGAGGCTGAAGAGAGTGATGCAGAGGCTTAAGAGAGGGATTCAGAGGCTCAAGAGAGGGATGCAGAGGCATAAGAGAGTGATGCAAAGGCTCCAGAGAGGGATGCAGAGGCTCATGAGAGTGATGCAGGAGTTCAAGAGAGGGATGCAGAGGCTCAAGAAAGGGATGCAGAGGCTTAGGAAAGTGATGCAGAGGCTCAAAAGAGGGATGCAGAGGCTTAAGAGGGTGATGCAGAGGCTCAAGAAAGTGATGGAGAGGCTAAGAGAGCGATGCAGGGGCCCAAGAGAGTGATGCAGATGCTCAAGAGAGGGATGCAGAGGATGAAGAAAGTGATGGAGAGGATCAAGAGAGGGATGCAGGGGCACAAGCGAGTGATGCAGAGGCTTAAAAAGTGATGCAAAGGCTGAATAGAGGGATGCAGAGGCTCATGAGAGGGATGCAGGAGTTCAAGAGAGGTATACAGAGGCTCATGAGAGGGATGCAGGAGCTCAAGAGAGGGGTGCAGAGGCTTAAGAGAGATGCCGAGGCTTAAGAGAGTGATGCAGAGGCTCAAAACAGTAAAGCAGAGGCTCAAGAGAATGATGTAGAGGCTTAAGAGAGAGATGCAGAGGCTCAAGAGAATGATGCACAGGCTCAAGAGAGTAATGCAGAGGATCAAGGGAGGGATGCAGAGGCTTAAGAGAGTGATGCAGAGGCTCAAGAGAGTGATGCAGAGGCTCAAGAGTGTGATGTAAAGGGTCAAGAGAGTGATGCAGAGGCTCAAGAGAGTGATGCATAAGATCATGAGAGTGATGAAGAGGCTCACGAGAGTGATGCAGAGGATCAAGAGAGTGATGCAGAAAGTGAAGAGAGAGATGCAGAGGCTTAAGAGAGATGCCGAGGCTTAAGAGAGTGATGCAGAGGCTCAAAACAGTAAAGCAGAGGCTCAAGAGAATGATGTAGAGGCTTAAGAGAGAGATGCAGAGGCTCAAGAGAATGATGCACAGGCTCAAGAGAGTAATGCAGAGGATCAAGGGAGGGATGCAGAGGCTTAAGAGAGTGATGCAGAGGCTCAAGAGAGTGATGCAGAGGCTCAAGAGTGTGATGTAAAGGGTCAAGAGAGTGATGCAGAGGCTCAAGAGAGTGATGCATAAGATCATGAGAGTGATGAAGAGGCTCACGAGAGTGATGCAGAGGATCAAGAGAGTTAAGCAGATGCTAAAGAGAGTGATGCAGAGCCCGAAGAGAGTGATGCAGAGGCTTAAGAGAGTGATGCAGAGGCTGAAGAGAGTGTTGCAGAGGCTCAGGAGAGAGATGAAGAGGCTCAAGAGAGTGATGCAGAGGCTAAAAAGTGTTGTGCAGAGGCTCAAGAGACTGATGCAGAGGCTTACGAGAGTGATGCAGAGAATCAATTGCGGGATGCAGAGGCTTAAGAGAGTGTTGCAGAGGCTGAAGAGAGTGTTGCAGAGGCTTAAGAGAGGGAAGCAGAGGCTCAAGTGATTGATGAAGAGGCTCAAGAGAGTGATGCAGACGCTCAAGAGAGTGATGCAGAGGCTCAAGAAAGTGATGCAGTGGGTCAAGAGTGATGCAGAGGCTTAAGAGAGGGATGCAGAGGCTTAAGCGAGTGATGCAGAGGCTCAAGAGAATGATGTAGAGGCTTAAGAGAGGGATGCAGAGGCTCAAGAGAATGATGCAGAGGCTCAAGAGCGTGATGCAGAGATCAATGAGAGTGATGCAAGAGGCTTAAAAGCGTGATGCAGAGGCTCAAGAGAGTGATGCAGAGGCTCAAGAGTGTGATGTAAAGGCTCATGATGAGTGATGCAGAGGCTCAAGAGAGTGATGAAGAGGATCATGAGAGTGATGCAGAGGCCAAGAGAGTGATGCACGGGATCAAAAGAGGTAAACAGAGGCTTAAGAGAGTGATGCAGAGGCCGAAGAGAGTGATGCAGAGGCTTAAGAGAGTTATGCCGAGGCTGAAGAGAGTGTTGCAGAGGCTCAAGAGAGAGATGCAGAGGCTCAAGAGAGTGATGCAGAGGCTAAAAAGAGTTATGCAGAGGCTTAGGAGAGTGATGCAGAGGCTCAAAGAGTAATGCAGGGGCCTCAAGAGAATGATGTAGAGGCTTAGGAGAGGATGCAGAGGATCAAGAGAATGATGCATAGATATATTTTTGAGATATATACAAGAGTTGTTACATTCTATTACAGTTACTAGTACGCGTAGCGTTTCGTGCAGGTCCCTAGAATACGATCCCCAGCCGCGAGGAATCGTTTTTTCGTCCAAGTACACATTTTACTGTTGCGTTAAACAGAGGCTACAGTTAAGGAATTGCGCCCCAGTAAATCCTCCCAGTCCAGGATACGAAACCCATGACATAGCGCTAACGGAAACGCCAGGCGAGTATCTTACCACTACACCACGGAGACTGCTAAATCCAAAATCCATATACAAAAAATATGCTAATTACTGAGAGCAGCGATGGATCACATTTTTGCCCAAACCCTCCCTACAGATTTCAAAATATCCCCAGCATCCCAAATTCGACCTTGGAGCCATATTTTGGAGCCAAATTCTGGCTCTCTGCACGTATTCGCAGTTTGAAAATACGACTTCTTATACCAAAAAAATGCCATTTACTGAGAGCGGCGATGGATCACATTTTGCCCAAACCCTCCCTACACTTTTCAAAATATCAAAAACATCCCAAATTTTACCCTTGAGATATATTTTTGAACCAAATTCTGGCTTTCTAAACATACTCGCAGTTTGAAATTACGACTTTTTATACCGAAATATGACAATTACTGAAGTCGGCGATGGATCACATTTTTGCCCTAACCCTTCCTGCAGTTTCAAAATATCCCAAACATCCTAATTCCACGCTCGAGCCATATTTTGAAGCCAAATTCTGCCTTCTGAACGTATTCGCAGTTTGAAATTATTTCATTTTATACTGAAAATTGCCAATTACTGCAAGCAGCGATGGTCACATTTTGCCCAAACCCCCCTGCAGTTTGCAAAATATCCCAAACATTCCCAAATTCGACTCTTGAGCCATATTTTGGAGCCAAATTCTGACTATCTGTACGTATTCCCAGTTTGAAATTACGAATTTTTTATACTGAAAATATGCCAATCACTGAAAGCAGCGATGGGTCACATTTTGCCCAAACCCCCCCTGCAGTTTTCAAAATGTCCCAAACATCCTAAATTCGACGCTGAGAAATATTTTGGAGTCAAATTCGGGCTCTCTGCACGTATTCGCAGTTTGAAATTATTTCATTTTATACCGACAACATGCCAATTACTGAGAGCGGCGATCTGTCACATTTTGCCAAAACCCCTCTGCAGATTTCAAAATATCCCAAACATCCCAAACTCGATCCTTGAGCTATATTTTGGAGCCAAATTCTGTCTGTCTGCACGTATTCGCAGTTTGAAATTACGACTTTTTATACCGAAAAAAAATGCCAATTACTGAGAGCGGCAATGTATTCACATTTACCCAAACCCTCCCTGCAGTTTTCAAAATACCCCAAACATCCCAAATACGACCCTTGATCCTAATTTTGGAGCCAAATTCTGACTCTCTGCACGTATTCGCAGTTTGAAATTACGAATTTTTATACTGAAAATCTGCCAATAACTAAAAGCAGCGATAGGTCACATTTTGCCCAAACCCCCCTGCAGTTTTCAAAATATCCCAAACATTCCAAATTCGACCATTGAGCAATATTTTGTAGCCAAATTCTGGCTCTCTGCACGTATTCGTAGTTTGAAATTACGATTTTTTATACCGAAAATATGCCAACTACTGACAGCGACGATGGATCACATTTTGCCCAAACCCTCCCTGCAGTTTCCAAAATATACAAAACATCCAAAAGTCGATCCTTGAGCCATATGTTGAAGCCAATTTCTGGCTCTCTGCACGTATTCCCAGTTTGAAATTACGACTTTTTATACCGAAAATATGCCTATTACTGAAAGCGGCGATGGATCACATTTTGCCCAAACCCTCCCTGCAGTTTTCAAAATATCACAGACATCTCAAATTCGACCCTTGAGCTATATTTTGGAGCCAAATTCTGGCTCTCTATGCAGAGTGATGCAGAGTGAGGCTCAAGAGAGTGATGCAATTTCGGGCACTCTGCACGTATTCGCAGTTTGAAATTACGACTATTTATACCGAAAATATGACAATTACTGAAAGCGGCGATTGATCACATTTTGCCCAAACCTTCCCTGCAGTTTGCCAAATATCCCAATAATCCCAAATTCAACACTTGAGTCATATTTTGGAGAAAAATTCTGGCTCTTCTGCACGAATTCGCAGTTTGAAATTACGGCTTTTTATACCGAAAATATGCCAATTATTGAAGTCGGCGATGGATCACATTTTTGCCCTAACCCTTCCTGCAGTTTTCAAAATATCCCAAACATCCTAAATTCCACGCTCGAGCCATATTTTGAAGCCAAATTCTGGCTTTCTGAACGTATTCGCAGTTTGAAATTATTTCATTTTATACTGAAAATATGCCAATTACTGCAAGCAGCGATGGGTCACATTTTTGCCCAAACCCCCCCTGCAGTTTGCAAAATATCCCAAACATCCCAAATTCGACTCTTGAGCCATATTTTGGAGCCAAATTCTGGACTATCTGTACGTATTCCCAGTTTGAAATTACGAATTTT